>NC_056728.1:1212840129-1213215129 GCF_019279795.1 Protopterus annectens | reverse complement strand
GTCTGTAACCAAATGGGATAGGTTATTTCGAGCATAAAAAGGTAAACTGGCTAGACTTAAAATGGCCTACAAGCGCAACTAGCCTAGTACTTGACTATGAACCTGTAAGAAACCCTTCCATGTGGGGAAATGGTTAGCAAAATGTCAGACATTCCTCCATCCCCTGGCTGTTTCTTTGTCATTTAGAAGTATGACTCTGCAGTCCTAACTAAGTGAACAGTATATGGATGGACAGTTCTCTGATTTGTCTTGGTGTCAAGCAGTTTGGGATTTGGAGAACAGAATGTCAGTAAGTGTCTGCCTATCCCTTTAGTTCCTTTGCTGTATATCATTGTTGTTTGTTTGTCTCCAGTTTCTAACTGGGGCTTATGGCAGCCTAATCATCCTGCTGGCTTTGATTTGGAAGATGCGGTACCATTGCTGATGCATGTTTGTTTCCTTTGAACCAATCTGGTAATGCTGCATGTTTGTTTTCCATTGCTTCTATTTGGGACTACCCATGTTTAAACATCATTTGACCTAAATTAGTTTTTCTAGACAGAATCTTGTATAGATTGTTTGGCTGCCTTTCCATTTTTGTCTCTTATCAGATCTGTCTTAGATTACAGGGCCTTATTTTCATCTGTGATCATTTATCTTGCTAAAGCTTATTTGAACAGATTTTGAACATTTGTATTGATGTTCCTTTTAATTAGTAAAAAAAGCACAAGAGACACATTGTCCTCCTTTGTTTACTGCTGTGGTCTGTGCCCCTAGATGTTATCTTGCGAAACATATGGCTTCCATCGCTATCATTTTGTTAGATGTAACAGGTGATTTCACTGACTTGTTCATAAACCACCTCTGTGTCACTCCTATCAGCTTTGCCTTTGACAGCACTCTGACCTATTTGCTTAACATTAGAGGCTTCTATGATTTTTGTGACACCTCTCTATTTCTGGATGTCTGTTCAGTTGTTGTCATGAATGTAGTTTCATTTATGTGGCATTAGTTTCAGTTCTGTTAGCCAAAGAACTAAGAGCAAAGCCATTTATTTTTTTGCCTGGCGTATAAGTTTGTTTACTGACACATTTACTATGACACTCTACCTCTGGAACATATATAAAACTAGACAGAATGTAAGTTGTGATAAGTGTTCATTCAAAAAGTGTTGGGTGTGATTGAGAAGACAGATAATTAAAAAAAACATGAAATCCATAAAAGTCAGGATTATCTAAGTCAAAAAAGTAAAGGGAGGAGGGTGGGCCTATGGTGGGGTGTTTGTACCTTACAAACACAAGGTGGTTTGTTTGAATCTCAGGAGGAATTATTAGGTTTAAAAATGGTTCGCAAGGGCAGTTAGCTTAGTACTAATCTATGAACCAATAGATATTAAATTGTCATTCAGAATCAAATGTAGCTCTGCAAAATTTTTTGGTACTAACCACTTTGTTGGGTAATTAATCACGAGGTGCACATAAAATGAACTTGTGAAGATCATAATACTAGAAGTAAGTATATTACTTTTTATTACTTTAGTGTAAGGTACACTGAGGTAGAGGCTTAAATCCTAAAACTAGTCTTCAAATTTGGAGAACCATCTCCAATATTGTGATTTGATATATTTAACATTGATGCTAAAACAGCTGATTGTAGAGTCAGCAGTATGTTGACTAAGTATGGCTTGTACACGGGTGATTATGTTATCATTAAATAGGATAAAAAGGAAAGGGATAGGGGTAAGAACCTTGGGACGCTTTCATTGAGACATCAGGATATAGTTGCAATGTCACCCCATTTCACAAATTCCAGTCTACCTTGTAGGTAACTAGGGAACCGATAGGAACAATATGAAGAGATGCACAGTTATAACAATATGAAGAGATGCACAGTTATAACAAGTCAGTATTGTAGAGTGGTGCATCTGACCATGTTGAAGGCTTTGGATGCATGCAAGAAAGAAAAAAAAAGAAGGATTTGGGAGAATAACAGAATAAGTGTATTCCTTAGCTGATCGTTGAAGTCATGGAAAGCTGTTTGTGTGCTCTGGCCTTGGCTGACTCTATATTTCATTCATCTGATGGCACAGTAGTTATATCTGTTTACCACACTAAATTATTTGGAGTCACCATTGATATCACCACACTAAATTATTTGGAGTCACCATTGATATCACCACACTGAATTATTTGGAGTCACCATTGATAGCACCACACTAAGTTATTTGGAGTTACCATTGATAATCAGCTAAAATTTGACTTACACTTTTATCAAGTTAATCCCTAAAAACTAACCAAAAGTTAGAAAAGCTGTGTAGATCCTAGAGATTCTTGATTATCCCAAACCAAATAGATTGTGCTGCATCCTCTTGTCTTCTTCTGCTTCTGTTGTATACCTCCCCTAATTTCACCATCCTGAATTCAACCCAGCTCAGAAAACGTGAGCAAATATACAATAAAATTTCAGAGTTTCCACCATTCTTCCCAATAAAGCACACTACCGCATAGCCATCCAGCAAATAAACTCCCATCCTCGTTAAACAACTTCTACAATGCCACTACTTAGAACCACCTGATTAATATCTACAATACACCAGAACACCCAATGCTTTATCCAACAGAGTATTTTCTCTCCTGTTTCCTCCTCCATCTTGTCCCTTTGTTTTGTTCATCTCTGGTATAACCACACTTGCACACTCTTTTCATTTGACAAATTGTTGGCAAAATGAACTCACTCACATAATTTTCATGGTCATTCCCTATATACTTGCTTCATAGCAAAATTCTGGAATTTCCTAAGTGTCTTCCTCTGCCAAACAGAAAATTTTAAATGGGGCCTAAAACTCCTGTACAATGACACTACTCTGAAACACCTGATCGATATGTGCAGTGCAACCATACATCCACCTCACTAGTTTCTCTCTAGTTTCCTCATCCTCATCCATATTATTAGTAATTGTATGTTAATCCCATCACAAAGATATTGACAAGAGCTGACATTAGTAACATGATCACATTTACATATACTTGGTAAGCAACACCCAGGCTTCTACTTAAAACAAGTATTTCTACTTAAAGCAAGTATTCATTATAGTTTAAGATTATAACTCTGAAACTTGTATATCAAGTATTTCTACTTAAAGCAAGTATTCATTATAGTTTAAGATTATAACTCTGTAACTTGTATATCCAGTAATTCCTCTTTATAAAGCTTGGTGTGCCTTTGTTGATTAAACCATCCACTGAAGTTTAGGTACAGTGGATATAAAAAGTTTACGTACCCCAGTTAAAATTCCATTTTTTTGTGATATAAAAAATGAGACCACAATAAAGCATTTCTAAACTTTTCCCACCTTTAATATGACCTTTAACCTGTACAATTCATTTGAAAAACAAACATCTGTTAGGGGAAAAATATAAAAAATAAAAAAATGTACAATACTGGTTGCATTAAGTGTGCACATCCTTTAACTAATACTTTGTTGAAGAACCTTTTGATTTAATTACAGTGTTTAGTCTTCTTGGGTGCACACCTGCCATCAATTAAAGAGACTCTGATTAACCACAAATAAAGTTCAGCTGTCCTAGTATGATTTTCTTTTTGACATTTTCTCCAGTGCTTAAAGCAAAAAGCCATGGTTCCAGACAGCTTACAAAGCATCAAAGGGATCTCATTGTTGTTGGCAGGAGAAGGGTACAAAAAAATTTTCCTGGCATTGGATATACCATGAACACAGTGAAGACAGTCATCAAAAAGTGGAGAAAATATGGGACAACAGTGATGTTGCAAAGAACTGGACGTCCCTCCAAAATTGATGAAAAGATGAGACGAAAACTGGTCAGGGAGGCTGCCAAGAGACCTACAGCAACACTGAAGGAGCTGCAGGAATGTCTGGCAAGTGCTGGTTGGGTACTACGTGTGACAACAATCTCCCATATTCTCCATATGTGTCTGGACTATGGGATAGGGTTGCAAGATGAAAGCTTTTCTTACACAGAAAAACATCCAAGCCCAGATAAAATTTGCAAAACAATACATCAAGTCTCCTAAAAGCATGTGGGAAAATGTGTTATGGTCTGATGAGATCAAGGTTGAACTTTTTAGTCACAATTCCAAAAGGTATGTTTGGCACAAAAACAACACTTCACATCATCAAAAAAACGCCATCCCCACGGTGAAGCATGGTGGTGTGGCAGTATCATGCTTTGGGGTTAATTTTCCTGGAACTGGGGCTTCAGTCAAGGTGGAGGGAATTATGAACAGTTTCAAATACCAGTCACTTGTGGCCAAAAACCTTCAGATGTCTGCTAGAAAGCTGAAGATGAAGAGGAATTTCACCTTTCAACATGACAATGACCCCAAGCATACATCCAAATCAACAAAAGAGTTGCTTCACTGGAAGAAAATTAAAGTTTTAGAATGGGCCAGCCAGAGCCCAGATTTAAATCCAACAGAACATCTGTGAGATGACCTGCAGAGGGCTGTGCACAAGAGATGCCCTCACAATTTGGAGCACTTTTGCAAGGAAGAGTGGGCAGATATTGCCAAGTCACGATGTGCCATGCTGATAGCCTCCTACACAAGAAGACAGAATGCTGTAATTAAATCAAAAGGTGCTTCAACAAAGTATTAGTTTAAGGGTGTGCACACACAACAAAGTATTAGTTTAAGGGTGTGCTCACTTAAGCAACCAGTGTATTGTATGTTTTTTTTATATTTTTTTCCTAACAGATTTGTTTGTTTTTCAATTGAATTCTACATGTTATAGGTCACATTAGAGGTGGGAAAAGTTTTGAAATGATTTATTGTGGTCTCATTTTTTATATCACAAAAACCTGGCATTTTAACAGGGGTGTGCAAACCACTGTATATAACCTTTGTTGTACTCAAGACATATAGCTTTTCCTGCTGTAAGGTGTGTGTGTATCTGTTTGTCTCACTACTAACTGAATCCAGTGCTACATTCTGTAGCCTTCAAACAGGTTAACAGAACTGGGAAAATCATAAGATTAGAAAATATGAGCTGTTTAGAAAGGCTTCAGACTCTGTCATTGTGGTCTGTTTCCTCTTGGCTACTAAGGTGTGACCTTTGCCTGGTACATAAGGTAATGTCAAGTCTGGTTCGATTTGAAAGTCTATGGTTCGACTACAGCTCTGATCTAGCTAACCCCAGACTGGGGAACCTAATGTTAAAATAAATATCAAAAAATTGAAAACAAATTGACAGATACAGTGCACGTCACCTTCCAAGGTTAAAGAATAAGGTTCTGTTATAATTTTTTTCAAAAAATGTTATGTCTGATATTGTCCATTCCATTGTGCATCACTACTGGGTCTACAGATGTGTGACCTTCGATCTGACTCAGCCATTTCTTCCAAACATACGGTCCAAGTCTCAAGCTACTCCTCTCATGATACTCCACTCCTCAGATCTCATTTGCCACCTTTCACCAGAGACGCGATTCCGCAGCCTCTGCTCAGATAAGTGTTTTATCATTTTCTTCTAGCTTATGGTGAGTTGCTTACCTTTTCTGTCTTAATCCTTTAGATATATCCTTGTCAGTTTTTAGTCCTTGTACCTCTCCTCACTTCTTAGCTAGTTCCTTTTACATTTATTAGTGGTGTTAAGGTTGTTTCCCACCTTCCTCCTTTCTCTCTAACAGCTCTTCCCTCCCCTTCCCTTTCCTTTCTTTCTTTTTTATTAAAAAAAAATGTCCCCAGTAGTTTTGCTTTTCTTTTAGGATATTGCCCATGTGTGCGAGTATTCTACCATCCAGTATGTCAGACAAATCTGCGGGCTCTGACAAACTCACCCATTTCAAAAGTTGGTGCGTGTATTGTCTTGTATTGTCTTGGGCCAGGGCACTTGGAGGTCCAGTGCGACATCTGCATGGCCTTCAATCACCGACTCCTTGCTGATCGGTGTAACCTCTTTTTTAAGAGGCCTTTTACTGTCCTCTGGAGCTCAAACTCCCATTTCAAAGAAGCGTGCCCCCCCCCTCGGCTGCCCCGGGGTCCATGGCTTCATTACCAGAGAAGCACCAAAAATTGTCTGATTCTTCTACTCAGGATCCTCTTGATCTCTTCGGATCCAAGAAGCTCTTTGGGTCAGGTAGAATTGGTGCTGGCCAAGACTTCGTCACTGTTAGATCCTCAGTCATAGGATCTGAGCAGTCTATTGGATCCCACGGAAGTAGTGCAGATCCAAACTCCTCATCTCTGGAACAAGCTTCCTCAGGTGAGAAACACCCAGATCAGAGATCCCAGATCATACTCCACATTGGAGCAAATCTCCCTCCCCTGCCCCAACCGTCCAGACCAGTCTGTCTCCAGTCAGGTCCATACATTCTTCAAACTCCTCGAGATCCTCTCAGCTGTCCCACTCTGACATGGCTAGGATGATGCAGAGTTTTCCCAAAGCCCAGATTCAGTTGGGGATGTTGTCTTCTCCAACGCATGCAGAATCCGTAAGAACACCAACCCTCGTACCTCATCCTCCTCCTCTGATCTAACCCTCGGTTTCGGAGATTCAGGGTGTGTCTTTCCTGAGTGGGCTGTCTTCAGAGTGTGGAATGTGCCTTTCTTCGACTGTGGCAGTGTCCCAGATTAGCTTGGCTCTGATACCATTGGAGCAGAGTGGGTCATGGATGGCGCCCACTCCTCATTGCTGTCGACTCCAACCTGTTTAGAGCTGTCCCTCCCACTTGGGGCCTCGACCCATGACAGTTTGAGCCTGGTGCATTCTGGAGGAGTTGGATGCAAGGTGGCTTCGTCTTTCTCTCCCATAGTAGCTCCGGCTCCTAGGGTGGGAGGTCTGCCCTTCCTGGCTTCGTCTGACTTTAACATGGCAGAGAGGACTTTCTCCAAAGTGGGAGATGTGGTCCCTCTTCCCCAGGACCTACCCTAGTCCCCTCCTGATCAAAGCTTTGCTCTCATCCATCCTGTTGATAGTCTGCCCCTTCAGGAGAGCCTCCAGACCTACCCTCAACAACAGGTGGTCTGAGTGTCCCACTGAGGAGGATCATTGGACATGACAGTGCAAGACGAAGCACCTAGACTCCCCTTTGGAGTAGTTTACAATGAACCCTGATTCCAGTGATTCGTTGACAGAGAACCCTGATTCCAGTGATGGGGAAGGGTCCCCCTGATCTCCACTTGACGATATCTCCTTTGGGGATATCTTGGAAATCATGAAGCAAAATGATGGCTGGTCAACCCAACCCCCTTCCTCTGAGGAGTCGATGTTTCTGGAGGCCTTCGGGACGGGCCCATCTATGTCCTGGGTGACCCCACTGGTGGACAAGCTCATTGACCTTATCGCCTGCTGGGCTTGGAAGGAGTCAGACACTATGGAGCCCATCCCTAAATGCGCAGATAAATATCTTAGTCCCCCCAGTGACCATCCATTCTGCAGTAAAGGTGTCCCAGCTGATGTCATTGTAGTGTCGGCAGACACTAAAAAGGAGCTAGCCGAGCAGACTTCCTCTATTCATCCCCCAAATAAAAAGTCTCGGGTCTTTGGACAGACATGGGAAGTGCATGTGTGTCTCAGTCACCTTTACACTGAGAGCATTAAATTACTTGGCACACTTTATGCACCTCCAGAGAGATCAGATTATTAAGGAAAACATTACATCCCTGACCCAGTCTTTGTCGGAGAATGTCAAGAAAGTATCTCCCCAACTGACCACTGTGATCTCCATCACTAATTCTTCAGTGAGGTTAATTTCCTATGCTGTGGAAGAAATCTCTCCTGTAGCCAGTTCAGGCAGAGTGCTCAGGAGACATGCCTGGATGAGGCTGTGTGGTTTTGTGGACCCCTTTAAGGCATCATTCATTAACGCCCCCTTTGCCAGTTCCTCCTTGTTTGGACCGTCAGTTAAAGAAACTCTTACCCACAGTGAGCAGGAAGGTAAGACCTTATCTGTTATGGGAACCATCTTTCTGGGAAGAAGATGTGGTTCCATAAGTCTCAAGGGTCTTTCCCAGATTTCGCAGGATGAATCCTCTTCTAGAAGCAGAAAGAGAGGATTTAAGGGTCTATGCTGCCTCAGAGTGACAGGGGGTCCACAAAACCAGGGCTTCAGAGAACCCTTCTCTAACAGGCCCTACAACTCTTGTACTCCAGAGGCAGTCAGGGGCAGATTAACGTTGCACCCAGATGCCTGGGCAAACATAAACAACAACTGGGTGTTAAATATAATTTCCAGAGTTTACTATATTCACTTTTCCCTTCCTCCTCCCAGTTCCGGGAGATATCTCCCCGATGTGCCACCCAGTCAGAGGGAAAAGGCCATTCTAGAGGTTCAAAAACATCTAGAAAAAAAAGAGTCATCCAGGAGGTCCCGACCGAACATCAAGGATGTGGAACTTACTCATGCTTCTTTTTGGTGCCAGAGAAAATAGGACCTTCAATTGATCCTGGACCTGAGCAGTCTGAATTTGTTTGTAAAGAAGTCGAAGTTCCTCATGGTTATGGTACAGTCCATTCTGCTACTTCTATGCAAGGACGATTGGATGTGCCCTGTAGATCCCCAGGATGCGTGCTATCATATCAAAGTAGACAGGCACTCCAGGAGACATTTACACTTCTAGCTGGGAGCCAATCATTATCAATTCAGAGCACTGCCCTTTGGTCTTAGCACCACCCCTGGATGTTCACAAAATACATGGCAGTGGTGGCAGCCCACCTCCATCTGCAAGGATTCCAGGTGTTTCCATACTTAGAGGATTGGTGCCCAGGAACCAAACCATTCACTTGCCTACCCTAATCCACAGAATTCGGTGAGAAACCAAAATTCTGAATTCTATCTAGGCATTCGAGCAATTCATTTGGAGAGAACAGGGCAGGCTTAGAACACACGAGCAACTTTTAGGCTTGGAGAACTGCAGGGAGAGGAGGAAAGGCTATCTGCTAACAGACTATTGCTAAATGGATATGCCAAGGCCATCTCATTCTGCTATTTTCACAAATGGAAATCAGTATGCTTTCCCATTAGGCCTCATTCCACCAGAGCAGCAACCACTAATACTTCCTTCCTCAGCAGGGAAACCACTTAAGCAGGCCTTCCTCAGAGAATTACCACTAAAAAATATCTTAGACCGCACCAAAGCACTACCACTTTCCTCTTACCTCTTTTGCTACCTCTTTTCTTCTTGCACACTGGCAGGGCAGTTCCCTCTCTTCTCTGCTCCCAACCCATTTAGCCCATCCTCAGCTTTCTCTTTGGGATTCAACCCAAGTGTAATGACTGCAACATGAGAGCACCCATGAATATAGTAACAGTGTGTGTACCTATATAGTATAGATGTGTAATGTATTTCACTGTAGTGACAGTCCTGTTATCCCCACCATCCTCCTTTTCCACTTTTCTTTTCTTTGCTGGGACTTATCTATCTTAACCTCCTAGTTGGTTGATTTGTGTGTAGATTTTATTTGTTATTTTTTTGTGCTGCATTTTTATTGGCATTTTTTCAGCCTGCCAATTTGGGGGGCACTGACATCTCTGGGGCAAAAAAAAAAGAAAAAAGAGAAAATGGCGTTTATACCTCTTGGCGCCTAGACGCCAGGAAGGAGGGGCGAAGAAGCGACAGCAACTGACCTAGGACCTAGACTTTGGAATTCTGGCCGACTGGGGGTAGCCTGCAAGCAGGATAACCCAAGAGTTATGACTGCAACAGTGAATACACTCAAAACATCTACATTTATGATAGGTACACAACTGTAATTTCCTGATGGCACCTACAAGGCATCAGTTATTTTGAACCTTTCAGGTTATGTTGCAACTCTTCAATTGCCTGGGAATCACAGTGAATCTAGCAAAATCAAAGATAGCTGCCCTAACTTCACAGATAAGATCTTTGAGACAGCAGGTTCAACTATTATTAGACACCCCAACGCCTCCAGCTGGTCCTCATGGTCCTAGTATCCATGTCAGCTGCCTTTCTTCTGATTCATCTAGCAAGGCTCTTGATGCAAGTTCTCCATTGGACCCTAGCAGTCCAGTGGTCTATTCTGCAACCCCAGTTAAGCTAACTCTGATTTGCAGGTGCCATCTGCAATGGTGGATTCTTACAAATGACCTCAATTTCAGCAGACCCTTCATCTCTTCTCCACCAGTAGCCACAGTGAACACGGACGCTTCCCTGTTGGGGTGGGTGGTGGGGCATTTTCAGGGAAAGATTACCCCAAGGCACGTGGTCCATGACCAAATTGCACATAAATGTCCTGCAGATGAGGGCAGTTCTTCTGACATTGCAAGCCTATCATGACAGCCATCTTCTTAGAACAATTGCACTTCTTATGGACAAAATGTCGGTTGTTTGGGACATCAGCAAGCAGGGGGGAACGTGATCATCCCCACTGTGCAGGAAGGCCATGAGAGATTGAGAATGGGTGATCTCTTCAAACCACTTTCTCATTGCAGCACACTTTCTAGGTGAGTGCAGCGTTCTGGTGGACAAGCTGAGCAGATCAATCTTAAGTCCACATGAGTGGTCCCTGAATCAGTTGGTGGCAAATCAAACATTCAGCTGTTGGGGCTAACCATGCTGCAACCTCTTGGACTCTCCCCTGAACAACTAGTGCAGCAAGTACTTCACTCTGATCCCCCCTTGGGGGAGTCACTCAGGGTTGCTCTAGTCCACGATTGGCCCCTGGGTTTCTTGTATGCTTTTCCTCTTATTCCCCTGTTTCCCAAAGTCTTATAGAAAGCCAGCAGATTTAAGACCCCTTTCTGGTCTCATCAGGTATGGTTCCCTTTCCTGCAGTCTCATAGCAAGTATCCTCATAGATACTACATCCCAGGCAAGATCTGATTTCCCATCCGTCAGAATGTCAGATTCCCAATCTCTGATCCCTGAGACTATCTGCTTGGTTTCCCAGTGATTCTGTAAAAGTCCTGGCTGGCCTCCCGGGTTTGAGAAACTATTCTTGCCTCTCAGAGGTCTTCCACCAAGAAAGTATATCATAGTAAATGGAAGAGATTTTTTATTTGGGCATTGGAGTGGAATATTGATCCCTCTTCTGCTTCTTTTTCAGATATTCTCAGTTCACTTTTTTAGCATGGCGCTAGTTCTTTCACTATAAAGTTACAACTAGAGGCTGTCATGAATTTTCATGTAGAGAAAGACAACAATCTTTTGCCTTCCCTCTCCACTTCTGTATTTTGCAGAGCCTTTATGAGAGGTGTCTTTCATCTTAGACCTCCACTAAAAGACCCGTCCCCTCCTTGGGATCTCAGTCGGGTGCTTCAGAGCCTTACTCAGAGAACCTGTGAACCTGCTAGCTGATGTAATTTAAAATTCTTGTCCTGGAAGACTGTCTTTCTAGTGGCCATTACTTCAGCAAGAAGAGCATTGTAATTACAAGCTCTGTTTTCCCAGCAGCCCTATATTACCTTCTTCAAGGATAGAGTCTCTCTCAGAACAAATCCTTCCCTCATACCGAAGGTTGCCACAGAGACAAATATTAACCACACCATTCACTTGCCTGTATTCTTCCCTAATTATTCCAGTATGGGTGAATACATGCTGCATTCACTGGATGTACATAGACAATTGCGTTTCTGTTTACACAGAACTAAACTACACAGGAAATCTGAAAAATGTTTATTTCCTTTTCACCAAATAGGTTAGGCCAGGCCGTATCCAAGATTACTTCAGCAAAGTAGATGACTGATTGTATTTCTGTGATTTACTTAGAGGGCAGGGAACTTCCCAATTCTGTTAGAGCTCTTTCTACCAGGTCCATGTCTACCTCGTCTGCCCTCTCTGCAAGGACTCCTATTAACGAAATTTTTGCACCAGCAACCTGGTCCAACTCTCATACTATTGTATCTCACTATAAGTTGGACATTTCCAGAAAAAGAGCATCCTTTGGCTTCACGGTGCTCATGCATATTCTTCCTTGAGGACCACCCAGGATTTACATAGCTGGGAACTCTGACCCAATGGTGATGCATAATGAAATGGACAACATCAGATTAGAAGTTATATACTTAACCATAACTTGGCATCTATGTTGTCCAATTTCATTATGCATCACATCCCACCCTTCTTCCTCCCTCCTAATTCAGCTGAGAGTGATAGGGAGGATATGGGAATCCATAGGTTCCTAGTTTGAGCTTCAATGTGGTTGCTTTCTTTTCACCTTTCCAGTAATGTAAATCTAAATCATTTTTTTGAGAGGGCAGCAAACTTGATGTGAGGGGTTAGAAAAGGAGTGGGGCATTATGGGAGAGGGAGGAGTGTGAGACTCAGATACTATGTCTGGAAGAAATGACGGAGTGAGATCTGAGGCTGGATCTGTAGGCCCAGTGGTTTTGAATAATGAAATTGGGCAATACTGACGCCAAGTTATGGCACGTACATAACTTCTAATGCTTTTGTGTGTGTGTGTGTGTGTGTGTGCTTGTGTGTGTATATGTATCTATCTATATATATATATATATATATATATATGTGTGTGTGTGTGTGTCTGTGTATGTATGTGTATGTATGTGTATATATATATATATATATATATATATATATATATATATATATATATATAAAAATAAATATATATATATATATATATATATACACGTGTTTGTGTTTATATCACTTCAGCAAAGATTCAGTTCATTGACCCACTCCCATGAATGTTCCCATTAAAAAAAGATTTCACCATGGAAGGAAAGCACTTGGCCAAGACCACAATGGAACACACACCGAAGTATCTCAAACCTACCCCACCCCAACTATATATACCAACTCCAAGATCGCACTGCAGTGGAGAAAAAGGCAAATTTGTGCTGTTGGCCAACTGCTTCCTTTCCCTACTTAATCTTTCATGGATGTGAACGTTCACGGAAGTGCATGCACTAAGTACCAGATGGTGCTTACAGCTGATTAAGGACATCATCCAGTATGTGAAGGAACAATATAGTAGGAGGACTAAGAGAAATTCACATAATAAGGCATTGCTAAGAAAGGAGGGTTGTGGTAGCTGTAGTTGTAGTGTGTGGTTGGCAGAACCTTTCTTTTGAGACCCACCTTTTTCCAAGAGAACTTAAGGTCCTTGTGATTATTGTAAAGGCTGTTTGGTACTTAACTTCAAAGAAGTTCTTTAATGTTTCCGAATAGAATAGGTTACATCATCTTTATAGCCTTTGTGGGACCTTGAGTGAAACTTAAAACAATGGGAAAAGCTTGTATTAACAGAGAATGGGTAGCTTTATGGGATGTAATGCACTGTGCCCGTACCCAACAACTGCTTTCCAAGGTCTATCTCTGTGATTTCTTTTGTTGCAGATGTATATTTGCTGTGTGCTAGTCTTCTCAAGTCCAGACTACTAATTTATTCAGTAGGTTTGTTTTCCGCTTATAGATACAAAAGTATGTATGCTATTAGTCACATTCATAACCTAAGTAAAAAGCAGATTTGCTGAGTTACAGCTATGGTACTTAGGTGAGAGTAAGGAATAGAGGGATGTAGGGGGCATAGGGCTATGCATCAATAGGGTCTAAAATGAGGCAAAAGGTATGCCATTATAGACTACCAGTAATTACTTCCAAGTGTATAAAATACCAACATTGATTGCAATTTTATATTTTGATATTTGGCTTTAACAGGTACTCAGTTCATTAGGCCACTCGTACATTAACCCACATGTATGTTAGTTTTTCAGAATGTCATATTACTACAGAAAGAGTGAGTGCTGTATGCTGTGTTCTCAATAATGGAGCATAGAAGGCATTCAGGTTTAAGACAAATGTGTCACCAAGTTAGTCTGAGGTCAGGGCTGTTGGTTGAGTAAGGTGAAGTACACAGTCCCCAGGCAGAAGAGACAGGAGAGAAGAATGAATTCCTCAAGAATATCTAGTTTACTAACTTTTAACTTTCTTTCTAAGTCAATGTAAGAATCATACCTATCAACCTCTTAGAGCAAGAAATCCGGACAAAGGCCCCAAATAGGGGCACTTTAATACTGCTCTTACAAACTTAGAAAGTTGATAGAGTAACAGGTATTGTGTTAGCAGGAATTTTCTGAATGGTATGAAGTCTGAAACTCAAATGTCTGTCATTATTTTTTGACTTCAACCCTCAATGACTTGCCAGTGATTTGCCAGAAAACCGCAATTTTATGAGTAATAGGCCAAAAATATGAGGCAAAAATCTGGACATTCTGTGAAAATCAGTTAAGGTGTAAGGTAAGAACATTTGTAAAGCAATTTCAGTGAAGAAGTACAGCCTAAATGTTTTGTCATGGTTTACTATCAAAATGTGGAACAGCACTTATGTGACACTGGGATGGTCGAATGCATCTTTTCCAGTTTCTGTAATGCCTTTCTGAAAATGTCTGAATGCACAGTAACGAATGGTAGTCTGCATTCGCTAATGTGCATTTGACTTTCTGATAACAGCACTACAGTGGGGATCGGGAAGTTTACCCATTTCCTCGCTGCAGTGCCATCTCAGAGTTGGAATATATTATATTCAGGGGGTGTCTCCCTGCAGAAACGTTACCAGTAACACAGACTTTCCACATTGCTACTACCAGTGTTCAAATGTCTATTCCATGGTTACCATTTCTGACATTTTGGTAATTCTGCGTTACCAAATTCAGAAAATAAATTCAGTCAAAATGTGAAAAATTCTTTAGATTTTCTACATTTTGATAGTAAACGTTTTATTACAGTTTGTGAGAAGCACTTTTATGCCAGTGAGAATATAGTATAGTATAGTGCTTTTGAAAGGTAGCAAGTAAAACACTGCAAACTCAAGATTGATTCTTAATTTAAGCTGTACAATTCAGTTAGAGAACAACAAATCAAAATTTTAGGATATTCTTTACATGGGTATATTTTTTAACAGCTTCTTTGTTGAAAATGTATTTGAAGTGAACAAATGTTCACAGTACATTTGGTCAATAAGATTGTTTTTATGGAATATATGCTGCCAGTTAGAAATTCTCCCAGCTATTATAGTTGTCCCAACAGTGCAAGAAGGAACTCTAGAGTTTAAAAACTTTCTTCATCTTTGTGGGGTACCTTCAACTGAGGTTTAACAATGGCGTTCTTTCAAAATATTAGGAGGTAATAATTTCCAGAATTTGAAAATGAGCACTGCTATTTTGAGCAAAATTTATTTGAGCCCAATGAATTATAATGGAATAAAGTTGTTAGGCTTCATCACATAGCCCCAGCAGTGAAAATGTAATATCAAAAAATGAAGAAATGTTAAACCCCATACCACATCTTAAAGTTTGAATGTGCTTTTTTTTTAATAAAGCTTTGACTGATCGCTAAAATACAGTACACCCATGTAGTCTGCACTCATAAGCACGTCAGTGCAAAAAAAGTATTGAATCCTCTGCATATTATACAAGCGTAACTGAATTGCACTGCTTCTGCATATTATTGATAAAGACTGTAAATGAAAGGGCTCCCAGGGCATATGCGTGTTAAACTCCTGTGGAAACTTTATTCAGGTTGCAGAGTAGTATGTCTCATTTCATTTGCTGCCTTTTTTTTTTAAGTAGCTGAAGAACCAGTGAATTGTTTAATTCCTGATATCAGCTATATGGTACCTTAGGAACAGTATAAGAACCAAGGGAATCAAGGGAACCATATGATAATTGTCTGTACACACATTTAAGTAGACGTACGTAAAAGTTCTTGCCACCATTTTCAAGAACTTAATAGTGTTTACTTCACAAATAAAGCATGGCCTTTGCATGATAATCCTGGTTTAAATTTCTGTCTTTCCAACCTGTCATCAAGACAAGCCTTAAATATAGCTAGAGTGGTGCTTTGGCCTTCAGTGCTAACTTATTTCATAGGTTGGAATAAATTTAGTTAGGATCCTGTCTTTCCAGCTAGTCTTGTTTATTTGTTGGTGTAGATTTGGGTCCCTGTTAAGGATATATGTTGAGCCATTGGTTTTATGAAGAAATAGGTGGTCAAACAGGATGGGGTCTTTTATGGCTCAAAAAGTGAGACGTGGGAAACTTAAGAGCAGACAGAAGGTTAATGAGATTAAGGAGAGTCATACTAGTCTATTAGGATATTTGAAGGATTTAAGTCCTTTAATTTTTTTTTTTTAATTTTTGGGGTCTTACAGTTGAGTGATATGCTTGAATTTGTACATACCAAAGTGGGTGTTGTATTCAGTGATGAGTCTGATAAGGGAAGAGTCAGTGGTAGGGGGACTTCTTTGGCCCTTTAAGATATTCCCTTTGAAATTAACGGTGCCAGATAAGTATTTCCTGACTGTGGTAGAAATGTGATGATAAAGTGAGAGAGAGTTGTCTATGTAGGTACCTTGGTCTTTTATCTCTGTTTCTGTCTGAAGACATTTATAACTTATGAGGCAGAGTCAGATTTTCTTGTCGAACACTACTAGACTGCATTTTTTTTGTATTTACCTTTGAGCTGAGCCTTTCTATCTCCAGATAAAGTAGAGATGTTTCAGCAGCTCCTCCTGAGTTTTTCCATTCAAAGCATCGTATCTTGGAATTTCTCAGGATTTTGGGGTACATGGCATTGATGATTCTCATGCTTCCCTTGGCCAGACTGCACATAAGGACAATACAGTAGCACCTCATATCAGTCTACATTCAACATCTGTGCCCTTTGTCTTTTCAGATCCCAGCTCTGGGGTTTGTAAAGAGGAAGATTCTATGGTGGGTAGACCAGATCTCTAGCAATCTAGGTCTCCCATTCTCCCTTCTTACCGAGTCAACAGTCTGTCACTACAGATGCTTCAGATTTGGTTTGGGATGTAGTTTCCAAAGGGGTAAAAAGTGCTAGATCTGCAGAATCATCAGAACAGACAGAAGCAAATAAATGTCAGAGAGATGTTGATAGTGATGCATGCTTTGAAAGCCTTTAATCATCTCTTATACCCTGGACCTCTTCAAGCTTATGCAAACAACATAATGGTGTGGTACATAAACAGCGGGGGCGGGCTACCAGATCTTACCATCTTTGCATACTTGCTGTGATTGCTTAGGCGATAGCAGCTCAATTCACTTTGACTCTTCAGTCTTCATACATATCATAATCAGAGGAAACTTGTTTTTAGCAAGCTCAGCAGGACTAGGATAGCCCTCAGGAATGGAAGCTTTATCTTGAGGTTTTCCAAGAATTGATTCAGCTGTGATGATCTGATTGCATCCTTTCAGAATGGACAGCTAAAGAAATTCTGCTCCAATGCTCCTTGCAGGCCTGGAAGACAGATGCCTTCTCATTAACATTGATGGGAACTTTCCTATTTGCTTTTCTGCCCTTTTCACTGTTGTCCAGGGTTCTTCTGAAGATCCAGAAGGACTACTCAAAAAATTATGTTGTCAACTCATGTTTGGCCTAAGCAGCAGTGAATCTGTGTTCTTTTCAGTTTTCCCAAGGGCACTTTCCAGAGGCTTCTCCACAGACTGAATTTACTGCCCCAGAACAGGGGTTGTTTGTTACTCCCCTTCATGAAAACTCTTCAGCTAGCTGCCTGGATGATAGAGTTTTGATATGTTTTAGGCACAGTTTTTCTGATTATGTGCAGCAGGTATTAAAGGAGGTTAAAAGCCTGCTACTGGGAAATCATATATGTGTTCGTAGAAAATCATTTCTAGGTGATGCCAGTGTAATAATCAGAATCTTCTTCAGGCCCAACTGCCTCTTGTTCATGATAGTTTGTGTGTGTTATTATCCATTGTCCTTTCTTATTCCTCTATCATGGTCCAGTTTTTTTGCCATCTTTGCCTGTCTGCCCTTTGATTCCCACCATTGTAACCAAACTGTTGTTACAGTTTTTGAAAGAGGTAATCCTCACTGGAATCTTAACGTTGGGATTGAAAGGCCTACTGCTTCTCTATTGGAAACAGCTTGTCAGCCTAAATTGAGATTTTAGATATGGAAGACATTTTTACTCATTGCTCTGACATTAGCTAGGAACATATCTCAGTTACAAGCATTTATGGTGAGTTAACCTACCTCATTTTTCACAAGAACAGGGTTTCTTGGAGAGCTAATCTTTCTTTTATGCCTAAAGTGGACTTGGAGTTTACTTTAAGCAGCTCAGATACTTCCTAGACAAAACTTGAGCTTTCAAGAAAGCTGATCAGTTGTTTACCTCTTGCAAAGGTAAGAGGAAAGGACAACCAGTGTCACAGCAGACTTTTTTAAGGTGGTTGTTTCACACTATTTCTTTTTGTTGTACTCACCATAGTAAGCCAGTTTCAAGCAAGGTCACTGATGCCAGTGTAATAATCAGAATCTTCTTCAGGCCCAACTGCCTCTTGTTCATGATAGTTTGTGTGTGTTATTATCCATTGTCCTTTCTTATTCCTCTATCATGGTCCAGTTTTTTTGCCATCTTTGCCTGTCTGCCCTTTGATTCCCACCATTGTAACCAAACTGTTGTTACAGTTTTTGAAAGAGGTGATCCTCACTGGAATCTTAACGTTGGGATTGAAAGGCCTACTGCTTCTCTATTGGAAAAAGCTTGTCAGCCTAAATTGAGATTTTTGATATGGAAGACATTTTTACTCATTGCTCTGACATTAGCTAGGAACATATCTCAGTTACAAGCATTTATGGTGAGTTAACCTACCTCATTTTTCACAAGAACAGGGTTTCTTGGAGAGCTAATCTTTCTTTTATGCCTAAAGTGGACTTGGAGTTTACTTTAAGCAGCTCAGATACTTCCTAGACAAAACTTGAGCTTTCAGGAAAGCTGATCAGTTGTTTGCCTCCTGCAAAGGTAAGAGGAAAGGACAACCATTGTCACAGCAGACTTTTTTAAGGTGGTTGTCTCACACTATTTCTTTTTGTTGTACTCACCATAGTAAGCCAGTTTCAAGCAGGGTCATGCATTCTGCAATGGCTTTGGCTTCATCTGTGATGTTTTGATAACGGGTGGACACCAGAACTATTCTGGAGGGAGAAACTTGGTTCTCTGTTAATACTTTTACAAAGCACTACAGCCTGGATTTTTTTTCCAGGTCCAAAACATGGTTTGCTAGGACCGTTCTCCAAGGACTCTTGGAGTCTTAGTTTATTGATCTTCTCCCTTTTTCAGTTATCTAAGCTATGGTTGTCTGCCCATATAGATTAGGCTACTGCAACAGTGATCTGTATGTTGAGCAAAGTACAGATGTTCTTTGTGTTTCACTGTTGCAGTCATTACATGTGGGTAAACTGCTGGCAGGTTGCTCTCAGTCAGCCTGATTAACAAAGTCTTGGGTCCTGCGTCGGTTGCTGTCCCTTCTTCCATGACGTCAAGGGGTATAAAATATGCAGCCGACGCCATTACATCAGTCTTTCTTGCCACGCGGTGCCCGAAGCAGAAGCAGGTCGCAAGTGCCGGTCGGCCGGCTCCTAAAATTTTTGTTTTCGAGTTTCAGAACCGAAGTCTACAACTAAAAGGCTAAGTACCCCGCTGGGGAAACTTTTTCTTGCTCCTTACCGATGTCCGTAAAAGTTAATAATTGCATTACTTGTGGGAAGCAAATACCTCATAAGGATTTTAATTTGTACTGTATTCCTTGCCTAGGCCCTGACCACAATGTACCTTGCTGTCGGTTTTGTGCTAAATTTAATCAACGCACTATTAAGCGTCGGTATATTTTTGCTTCTAAATATTTTGGTTCACACTTTAATTATCCAGAAATGTCGTCGGTTATTAATCCAACTACCGGAATACCTGAAAAACGCAAAGAAAAAGACAGAGACAGGCCGTTGAGGTCCAAAACTGACGATGACGCTTCTCCTAAGCTGTCGCCAGTACTCAGTGAGGCGCTTTCGCAGTACCTGAAACCCGCTACTTCTGATTCGCAGGCCTGTACTGAGACCTATTCGGAGTCCGGTATGTCACGAGATGCTTCAATTATGGAACCCGCAGATGTCTCTACCTTAGATGGGTCCGGAGCCGCTGTGCAGGCACCAGCTTCTGAGGGTGTTTTCTGGCCTACAGATTTGTATATTAGACCGACGCCATCTTCAAAACTAAGGCCAAAATCTAAACCTATGTCTAACAAACCGATGCCTGGGACGGATGTGCAGGTCCCTATGCCTAAAAAACAAATTATCAAAATGGCTGAAGATTTAATTACTCTGATCAGGGGTAGTCAAACCCCCCCCCCCCTTCTAAGAGGCCTAGGCAAGACATTGATTATGAATCTTCTGAACAGGATTCTATTTCTTCTGACTCTTCTAATAAACAGGATTTGTCTATTCCTACTTATGAGGACTCTGATGCAGAAGATTCCATTCCTTCTGCTTCTCCCTCCTGAGGATTTTTCTTTTGGAGAAACTTTACATACCTTAAGGGAACATTTCCACTGGGAAAGTCAGGATTTCTCTGAATATTAAAAGAGACTTCGGGATTTTCTTCTTCTTCCAATAATAACTCTTATTCCCTGCCTGCAACAGGAGTTTCAATGGTGGGCACTGGCCTGTCACCACAACAAGGGACAGCCTTTCACTTTACCCACAGCCAGGCAGACACTAACAACAGATGCATTGGATTATGCCTGGGGGGTACACATGGCATGAAAATGTATTCAGGGCACGTGGCCCGCGGACCAAATGCATCTTCATATCAATCAAAAAGAGATGCTAGCTGTACAGAATGCCCTGACAGCCTTCAAGAATCTACTACATCCAGGACAACTATTACTAAAGACGGACAATACTACAGTTATGTGGTACATAAACAAGCAAGGGAGCACACATTCCTACCCCCTCTGCAGGCAAGCCATGACTTTGTGGAACACAGCACTGACCTACAGGCACAATTCCTGCCAGGAAAGAAAAATACTCTGGCAGACGAACTAAGCAGAAACCTCATGGACCCTCACGAGTGGAAACTAGATCCACAGGTCTTCAGCATGATAACAAGGTAATTGTGATGCCCAGACATAGATCTTTTTGCCTCCCCTCACAACTGCCAACTACAGAGATTCTGCACAAGGACTTATCACTCACAAGCATGGAAAGTGGATGCTCTATCAATCAGCTGAAAAACCCTAACAGTTTATGCCTTTCCACCACTCCCTCTCCTTCCCAAGGTACTCCTAAACGTCAGACAAGAGAAGCCAAAAATTATTCTGATTGCCCCAGACTGGCCACGCCAGCACTGGTACCCAATCCTAAAGAGCTTGTCTCAAGGCCCAGCCTGGACTTTACCTCAAATTCCTCATCTTCTGACTCAACAAAGCAATCAGATCCTGCACAGCCATCTCAGAACCTTAAATCTGGCTGCATGGCAAATAATATAGCCACTCAGAACACACCTCTCTCTAAAGCTGTTATGGATGTCATTTTGGAAGCCAGGAGGCCCAGCACCAGGAAATCTAATGCAGAAAAATGGAAGAGATTCTGTGCTTGGAACCAGGAGCAAGGACTTGAACCACTTGTTCCAAATATTCCTCAGATTTTACAATACTTAACTGAGATGCTGGACAAAGGCCTATCCTTCTCATTAATTAAGATCCATGCCTCTGCCATTTCAGCTCATTACAATACGGAACCTCCTATTTTCTCTCATCCACTGATAAGGCAGTACCTCAGAGGGGCAAAAAACATAAGACCCCCAAGGAGGGCACCGATACCTACATGGGACCTCAGCTTTGTTTTGGAAAAGCTCACACTGCCTCCTTTTGAGCCAGCCAATACAGCAGATATAAAATTCTTATCATGGAAAACTGCTCTGCTCCTAGCAATAACTTCAGCAACAAGAGTCTCAGAGTTACAGGCATTAATGGCAGTGGAACCTTTTATCATTTTTCATCCGGACAGAGTTTCTCTAAGGACAAACCCAACATTTATTCCAAAGGTAGTATCCACTGTGGCTCTTAACCAAACCATTCATTTGCCAACATTTTATCCAAATCCCTAGAATAAAAGGGAGAGACTTCTGCACTCTTTGGACATACACAGGCAGCTACACTTCTACTTGGACAAAACAAAAGCTTTCAGAAAAACTGAGCAACTGTTTGTAGCACATACTGCAGATCACAAGGAAAGGCTCTCTCAAAGCAGACTATTTCAAAATGGATAGGACACTGTATTTGTTTCTGCTATGCACCGCATGGCAAGTCAGTGCCTAAGAATATTAGGCCACATTCTACCAGGGCAGCAGCCACTTCAGCAGCCTTTCTCAGAGGAGTACCAACCAAGGAAATTTTGGAGGCTGCAACTTGGAGTTCAGTGCACACCTTTACCAAGCATTATCACTTACCTCTTTATTCTAAATCCAGAACAGGCTTTGCCACTGCAGTTCTGCAGGGCCTCATAGCCACTCCTAATCCTATTTAGACCCAGCCGCCCTACCTCAGCTTTGGGATTCAACCCAAGTGTAATGACTGCAACAGTGAAACACGATGAACATGGTACACTTGTGTACCTACCATAAATGTAGATGTTCGAGTGTATTCACTGTCACAGTCCAGGTTACCCACCCTCCATCCCTCTTTCTTTGCTGGGACTTATCTATACTTCTCTATCCTATGCAACTATGTGGTGTATTTTCTTGTAGATGAAGGTATTGGTTTTATTTTACTGTATGTTTTTATAAGCAATATGTATTGCCTACCTTCTTGGGAGCACCTGACATCTGGGGCAAGAAAAACTGAAGAAAATGACATCAGCTGCATCTTATATACCTCTGGCGCACTGACGTCAGGGAAGAGGCGACAGTAACCAACGCCATACCAGGACTTTGGGATTCAGGCCAACTGCGGGTAGCCTGCCAGCAGGATAACCCAAGTGTATTGCCTGCAACAGTGAATACACTCAAACATCTACATTTATGGTAGGTACACGACTGTACTTTCTCTGCACTGCCCTTTGGCTTATCTACTGCCCCCAGGGTCTTCACAAAGTGCCTGGCTCCAGTAATTGCATTTTTGCAGGCAAAGAAATATTCATATATATCCATACCTGGACGATTGTCTAATTCAGGCAGAAAACAGGGACATTCTTCTAAAACATCTGGCATTTGTAAAACGGGTTCTAACTTGTCTGTGGTTCACTATAAACAAAAAGAAATCACAACTGGTACCCTTTCAAAAAATTACATTCCTGGGTGCAAGCTTCAATACAACTGCCCAGATGGCTTACCTTACGCCAGAAAAGCAAATTCATGTGGTAACTTACTTCAAACAGGTGGCCACAAAAACTCTGCTATCTGCAAGACAAATTCTGCAAGCCTTGGGGTTCATGGCCTCCTGCATTCTTCTAATTCTATATGCAAGACTGTAACGAGTTTCAATGGTGGTCACTGGCCTGTCACCACAACAAGGGACAGCCATTCACTTTACCCACAGCCAGGCAGGCACTAACAACGAATGCATCGGATTATGCCTGGGGGGGGACACATGGCGGGAAAATGTATTCAGGGCACGTGGCCCGCAAGCCAAATGCATCTTCATATCAATCAAAAAGAGATGCTAGCTGTACAGAATGCCCTGACAGCCATCAAGGATCTACTCCATCCAGGACAACTATTGCTAAAGAAGGACAATACTACAGTCATGTGGTACATAAACAAGCAAGGGGGCACACATTCCTACCCCCTCTGCAGGCAAGCCATGACCTTGTGAAACACAGCATTGACCTATCAAGTACATCTGCGGGCACAATTCCTGCCAGGAAAGACAAATACTCTGGCAGATGAACTAAGCAGAAACCTCATGGACACTCACGAGTGGAAACTAGATCCACAAGTCTTCAGCATGATAACAAGGAAATGGGGATGCCCAGACATAGATGTATTTGCCTCCCCTCACAACTGCCAACTACAGAGATTCTGCACAAGGACTTGTCACATACAAGCATGGAAGGTGGATGCTCTATCATTCAGCTGGAAAACCCTGACAGTTTATGCCTTTCCTCCACTGCCTCTCCTTCCCAAGGTACTCCTAAAGGTCAGACAAGAGAAGCCAAAAATTATTCTTATTGCCCCAGATTGGCCACTCTAACACTGGTACCCAATCCCAAAGAGCTTGTCTCAAGGCCCAGCCTGGGCTTTACCTCAAATTCCTCATCTTCTGACCCAACAAAACAATCGGATCCTGCACAGCCAACTCAGAATCTTAAATCTGGCTGCATGGCGAATAATATAACCACTCAGAACACACCTCTCTCTAAAGCAGTTATGGATGTCATTTTGGAAGCCAGGAGGCCCAACACCAGAAAATCTTATGCAGACAAATGGAAGAGATTCTGTGCTTGGAATCAGGCACAAGGAATTGAACTGCTTGTTCCAAATATTCCTCAGATTTTACATTACCTAACTGAGATGCTGGACAAAGGCCTATCCTTCTCATCAATTAAGATCCATGCCTCTTAAATCCACGAACAAACAAACTGATAAAAAGCAAGCAGCACTCGAGGCAGGTCTTCACAGTTTTAACAGTTTTTACAGTTTTCACTATAACAAACGGACGATACACTCTTAACTTCAGGTCGTTACTTCAATACTTAAATACTTGACGACAATATAACTGTACAACAAACACACTCTTGACTTAAAGCGCATTTCGTTTGCACTAAAACAAACTTCATCAGAAGTCAATACTATTACACAATGGCACAATTTAAATTACTCATAAGGTGACGTATTTGAAGCTCACCTGTGCAACAACAGTGATGCTTAAAGCTATAGCAGCTTAGGCAAACTGCTGAAAGGCTGAACTAAAAAGGCTAAGGTAAAAGTTAAACCAAAAAGTTTAACCATAGTTTGTAATCGATGCACTCAGTGTTAAACATATGAATTAAGTTTAAGATTCTAAAATTTTTAACACAATAGTGCTACAAAATAAAATAACTATTATAAAATTATTATGTTCACACTTAAAATACAAACATCCCTAAAAACCTACATTTTTTTCCATAATAAATCTTTATTGTTATATTATTTTCATACACAAGTAAAAACAAACACACAATTTTTAGAGAAAAAATACAAAACAAAAGACTACTAACTAATATCACTAACCATCACACCAAACAAATATACAATATTTACAAGAATGCTTCCATGTAAAACATTAAGAATAGAGGAAAAACAAAAAGTAATTAATAACATTTCCAGTAATATACGGTTTAAATACAAAATTCTCTCCAAGCAAATAAATAAATGTGAATACCTTCAAGTTAAAAGTATTATGCTAATATAATATTAAATATCTGTTCCCAAATTTTTGGGTTATTAATGTTTTTATTATGCAGACTTAAAAGTAGTTTATGAGCTAATATAGGCCTTGTTGCCAAAACTCTCAAGTTTTCCCAAGATGTTTTAGATGGGTCTAACCAATTAGTGGCTATATAAAGCTTCATTAACAGAAAAATATTAATATATATAGTACTTTGTGATCTAGGGATTTCTTTCGGGGGAACATGTAGAATCGTAAATTTCCATGACAACGTGGGTAACCCATCTTCTGAAGTTGAATTTTAAGGAAATTCCAAAGCTTATATATGCATTTACAGCTCCAGAACATATGAAGAAGATCAGCCGGTTGATTTTTACAGTATGGACAAGTTGGAGAGTTTTTAGAATTAAATTTATGCAGGGTAAGGTGTGTATAATATGCATTATTCCATATCATCAACTGGGTATACATCAATTTTTGAAGAGAAGTAGATTTGATAGTCAGGTCATTTGCTTTTAACATACTACTTTTGTCTGTCACTAAAATTTTCTCTTCCCAATAGTTGGATAACAGAATTTTATCATGAAATTTAAATTCTTTAATTAATTTATTTGTTGTTGTTATATATTTAATATCCTGTTGGAGGGCTTGCCACAACTCAAAGCATTTTCATCTTCAGGTTTAAAATTTATAAAGTAGCTCATAGCAAGTTCTCTAATTTGTCTCAAAATAACAAGATAATTTTTAGGTAAGTTAAATTCTTGTCTTATTTGATTGGCCGACCGGTCCGGATATTTGTATATATCAATCAAAGTTAAATTAACTATTAGTGGAAACTTTTTAAGATCAATTAATTGATTGTTCAATTTTAAATTAGGATTCCTATGAAAGGGTTGAAAAACCATCATATACTGAACCAGATCCAAAGATTGAAATAAATCTTGTATCGATAATATGTTTGTTTTAATGTGTTCAATAATCCCATAAATGTTCAAAGTATCTTTACCTAAAAAGGGTATTGCTTTAGGATTAATGTTTAATTTTAAAATATATTTATAATTCAAAATCACCCAAGTTGGTGTTCACTTAGTACTAGTTGTATCATAGTTGGCAATTCTTAGAATTCTATTAGAGTTCACGATTAGGTAGTACAATTCAAAATAGGCAACTCCAGTCCTCCTTTATTTTTTGGGGTCATTAATTTATCATAAGATATCCTGTTTTTTTTTGGTTCCCAAATGAATTTAGCCAATTCTTTATGAATTTTTTTAAAAAATGTCTTCGAAAGTATTAATTGGGCTGACCTAAAAATATAAAGTAATCGTGGTAGCACATTCATTTTAACAATTGAAACTTTTGCTAGTACTAGCAGTCGTAAATTTTTCCACCTCCCAAAATCAGAAATGATTTGGTCCCAAATTGTTTTAATGTTATTATTATAGACGTCTTTATTATCTGTAGAAAACTCAGTACCTAAGTATTTAATTTTTTCTTTGAATATTACCTGCCCAACCAAAGGCAATAACAAAAAAGGTTTAGGTGTCTTTAAAGGAACAATATTGTTTTTTTCCAAGTTAATTTTTTAGTTAGAGACTTCTGAAAAATCATTAACAGCCTTCAATAATTTATCAGTGTCAGATATTGGAGATGCACAATAAATATCAAGATCATCCACAAAAGCTGCCATTAAAATTTTAGTTCCATAAATTATTGGGACATTATGATAGACGTTCTGCATAATATATAAGAACAGAGGTTCAAGATAAAGATTAAATAGTAAAGGGGACAAAGGGCAGCCCTGGCGTGTTCCAGTCTTAATCTATATTCTTTTGGAGAGGCTTCTATTAATGTACAGTGTAGTATAGGGATTACTATATAATATTTGCAACATTTGAACAAATTCATGGGATATATTAAAATAAGGTAAAAGAGCAAACAAAAAATTTGTATCAACCCTGTCAAAGGCCTTCTGTGCATCAATTATAAGGGCATAGACATTAAGATTATTTTGTTTAGCATGTGTTATCATAGTATGTAATGTAAGAGTATTATCAGTGGTTTGTCTACCTGCCATAAATCCAGCCTGTTCTTTGCATATTATATGAGTCATGTTTTTCTTCAGTCTAGATGCTATAATAGAGGTTAGAATTTTCATGTTTACATTCATTAATGATATTCGTCTATAATTATCGGGGTTTTGAGGATCTGAATTAGCTTTATGTATAAAAATAGTCTTTGAAGCATTAAGATGAGGATCATTAATAGTATTCCTAATTATGTAATTAAATATAACTGAAAGTATCTTACCGAAAATATCCGCAAACCTTTTATAAAACTCCACTGTCCTCCCATCAGGACCTGGTGATTTGTGTGATGTCATATTTTGAATTGTATATACTATGTCTTCTTCAGATATCGGTTTAACTAAATCATTTTGAATATCCTCTCCTATTTTTGGAAACTTAATTGATTGTAAGAATTGTTCATAGATTCTATGCAAGGACATATCCTTTTGCCCATCATAAATTTTTGTATATATTTTCTCAAAAATATTAATAATTTCCTCTGTTTTAGAATATATTTTATTTTTAAATTGTATTTCTGAAATTTGTAGTGCTGTTTTTGATTGATTAATGATCCTAGCCAACGCTGGTGTTTGAACATGATTAGCATACCTCGCTAACATCTTATATTCTTGGAATGTTAATCTACTATTTTGTATTAAGAAGAGATCCTTCTGACATTTATATAGTTCTTTCTCTGTTTATTCATTAAAATTCTGAATCAGTTGTTGATCCAATCATTTAATTTTCGTTTCCAAGTTTTGAATATCTTTATTTAGTATTTTTTTATAATAAGAGGCTTTTTGCAAAAGGATCCCTCTTATTTGTGTTTTAACTGTTGCCCATTCAATATCTGGGGCATATTGTTATTTCTTTAGACTAACCAGTAAGTCTTTAAGATACTTTGTAATTTCCTGTGTTATTTCTTCCTTATTCATCTGATTTGGGTTGAGAGACCAATTATAGCCTCTTTGTCGCAAAGTATCTTTTATCTCCTTAGCAAAACTCAGCGAAATTTTTGAATTATCTGATAAATACCGTGCATGTATAACAAACTATAGGTTCTAAATTAATCAATGTTCTTGAAATCATGAAGAAATCTATTCTGGACCACATTTTATGACATGGGGAATAAAATGTAAAATTATTTGTACTATTAACATTGTTTAAATAGTGAAAAGGGTCATATAGTTGAAAGTCTTCTTTAATATTATTCAGTGCTAATACAGCATGCTAATTAAATGTTTTGTGTGGACAAGATCTATCCAACTTCGGATTTTGGTAAGCATTCCAATCACTTCCAACAATTACGTAGTATCTATCAAATTGTGTTAAAATTGAATACAGCGATGTTATGAATATTTGTTGATCATTACAAGGTGCATAAATGTTTAAAAGTAAAATAAGTTTATCAAATAAGGTAGATGCCAGAATAACATAGCACCATCGCCCATCTTTATCTGTATTAGAATCTAAAATTTTGTCCTTATATTGATCTTTAATAATTATAGCTACCCCAGCACTATTTGACTTACCTTCCGATGCTATTACTTCTCTGATGCTCTTCTTTTTTTTTATATCAACCCATTGATTATTCATTAAATACATTTCTTGCAGTAAAATAAACCACGCCTTAGCCTGCAACAATACATGTAACAATAGTTTCCTCTTCTTTAAGTTCTGGAGCCCTTTAACATTCCATGAATCTAATTCCCACATTTCCAAGGTTGACTGTACAATAAAGGTTTTGGAGAGAAAAGATTAAAGATAAATAAAGTATATTCAAAACCATACATGATCTGGAAGCAATCCATATAGCCCGTCCTAAACCAGTACTTACCCACTCTAACCCCGGACGAGGACATATATAGGTCTTATGTAATATAGAATAACAGAAGGTTTAAGAAAAGAAACAAATAGGAAAACATCACATTATAAAATTTCAAACATGTTCCATAGTTGAGACCTATATAATCTAACTTAACTACGACAAAGCCTAAACTAAACATTCCCTAACAAGCACTGCATTGAGCTACATCTCCCCAGTCAAGTATGTTTAAGCAAATCAAATTAAAATACAATATTACAGTACATATAAAAATAAATTGAAAAAAGGAAGTTTTAGTATTTGGATTAGCTATCTATAGATAAACCGCATGCATAGAGACAAAAACAAAAAACCCTATGTTAAAATAAATATACAGCTAAATACAGGTATCCCTGGTTATAAACTCACACTATCATAGTTTTATACTAAAGCAAACTACTAACTAACTAATATAATATGCATTATTACCTTAACACAGTACATTGTGAACTATAATGAGAAGCATATTTATACAAACATTACTAAATCCCTGCACCCTCTCTAAATAATATAACCACAAAATTCTACATAAACATGTATAAGAGAAACAAATAAAATATTTCTATGTGCTTACTTTACCATACAACAGTGTTATTTTAAAGTTAAATGAATAAAAAGATGTTAAAACAGTTCCCTTTGGTTTCCCAAGCCTGGAAACCCTGTGAAATATTCGCGACGGGGGGACCGCTTTTACAGACGGACTCCCGGAAGTGTCACAGCGAAATCTGCACCCACGACAGCATTTTAGGCACTTCCTGTCTTCCTCCTCATCGAAAACACTTTGTAGAAGCCATAAAACGATGGGAAACGAACGCAGGTAATCAAGATAAGCAAAAACAAACAGTTTTATTACTCTGAAAGAGGCCTAAAGCTTTACAAATGCAAACAAAGGATTATCCAGTCCTGGGTGCACAGTAAACAATGGATCCGACCTCAGCAGCATGCCAGTCTCAACGAAAGTTCAGTTCAAGTCTCTGATACAGGTAAAGCCTTGAAAACTTTAAGAAACAGATTTCTTGCCTCATTTTTAGTGGAAATAGTATGTTTAGTCCCATCCATTGTAAATATAAGCATATGTGGGTATTTCATTTGAAACTTAATTTGTTTGTCAATAAGAAATTTACAGTATGGAGACAAATACTGTCTCGCTTGTCTTACCTGCATGGGTAAATCCTGTGACAGGGATATTTTATTATTTTTCCACATGATATAGCCTCCAGTTTGTTTTACAGTAGTAAGTATTCTGCTTACATCTTGATAGTTAAGCATTTTAACATATACAGGTCTAGGAAAGTTAGATGCTTGTGACTCTCTCAAAGCTCTGTGCGCCCTTTCAATAATAATTTGTTTCACCCTATCAGAGTCATTTAGAAGCACTTCACATGTTTGTAATATGGATGGAATTAATTCATTATACTGAATAGATTCTGGAATCCCTCTGAGAATAATGTTGTTTCTCCTGGATCTTGCTTCTAAGTCCATAAGCTTGTTTTGCATAGCCTGTATATCCACATCATGTAGATTAGTTTTTTTTTCAAGTAAAGTTAATTTATCCTCATTTTCAGAAATTCGAAATTCCGTCTTGTCCATTCTCTCCAGCAACTGAGTACATGAATTCCCAAATGTTTGTATTTGACAAGTCAGTTCTTTCAGAGCTTCTTGTATGGGTAGCAGAGCATTTCTGATATCTTCCATGTTTAGTGGTTGTTCAGATTTAGATTTGGTCCCTGGTTTCTGTTGTTCTTGTATTTTAGTAATTTTTTGTCTTTTAAAAATCACATCCTTTTCAGGTGACTGTAATTCCGAAAGTTTTGTTTTAGTAGTGGTTGTATCCATGTTTTTTTCCTCTTTTGACATCTTATTTGAACACAAAGACTTGCAGTATAGAAAGCATACGGTTCCTTTGTTTACTTCTCTCTGCAGAGCCAGCTAATCTGTTGTAATCCAGTGAAATATATTCCTTTTTTCCAGTTTTTCTTCTTAGTAATGGATAGTTAAGTGTAGTTGAAGTTATTTTATCGAAGATTTGATGTTAAAAGCTTTATATTATCCACTCAGGGTTTAGATTTCCTCAGGTTAAGTAGAGAGCTGCAGTTCAGCAGTGCTTACAGAATGGCAGCCATCTTTGAATCCCCTAAAAACCTACATTTAAATATAAAATTGACAAACCGATGTATCTTATACACTACATTATTAACTTGCTGTAAACACAGATACATGTACCTAACGACACAGGTTTTTACCTTTTAAAACACAATCGATAGAATGCATATCATTTAACCCAGGAAACCTATAGGCATCCAATCGTATTTGCCATGCCAATTCCAGTTCTTCCAATTGTACTGGGCTTATATCCCCTCTTAAATGTGGTGTAATTTGATCTATTGCCATATAACAAAATCCAATACCATGATGGGCATGGACATATTTGGCCAATGCATTTTCCAACTTGATTTTATTAATCGCGTATTGGTGTTCATATACTCTATCTCGAAGCCTGCGTTCGGTTTTCCCGATGTAAAATGCAGGACAGCATTTGCATCTAGCGAGATAGACAATACATTTTGATTGGCAATTAAATTTAAATCTCACCTTGTATTGTAAATTATTCACTAAAAATGAACTAGCTTCATCCATATATTTACAATAACTGCAGACTTCACATTTGAACATTCCAATTATCCGAGGAAGAAGGCGGGAGGCTGATTCCAATATATTTTTAAGATTCTATCCTTTCCTAAATGCCATATGTGGGGTATCACCTAATTTTTCCAATACAGCTGGGGATGTTCTAAGTAAATTCCAATTTTTCTTTAAGATATCAATTACCAAATAACTATCTCAACTGAAAGTTGTGATAAATTTCAGACATGGGTCACATTCACTGAGGGGTACTCTACCATCATTGCTATGTGACCAGCCTACTTCTTGGTCTGGTGTATTTACTGATTGAATCATACCATCATTGCAGGCTTTGGCCATTAAAATTGGGGAATACATCAAGCTTATTCTCTTCGATTTAACTTCCTCTGTTAATGTATCAATTAGCTTTTCCGGGTAACCATGAGCTAGAAACATACCTTTGAGCCAATCACATTCAACAATAAAATCACACAATTGTGTGTTAATACGTGCTGCTCTAACAAGTTGACCCTTAACAACTGATCATTTCTGGTGAAAAGGGTGATTACTTGAAAAATGTAGGAAGTCATTTGAGTAAGTTGTCTTCCTGTATATACTAGCTTGGAAGCGACATGAAATCCTATTTTTTACTAATAAGATGTCCAGATATGCTATTACCTCTGTATCAAAAGATGAAGTAAACCTGAGAAACTTTGTTGTCTGATTTAGGTACTGAACCAAGTCAGTGCTTTCTTGAGGTGACCCTTTCAACAGGATGAAAATATCATCCAGAAACCTTATGTAGTATATAATATTCTTTACTAAGTCGGTGTTATTGAAAATAAACTCTGTTTCCCATTGTGCCATAACAATGTTGGCGAAACTCCCGCCACAAGGTGAACCCATAGCAACACCAGATCTTTGCAGGTAAAAATTTTCCCCAAACATAAAGAAATTTTTTGTAAGGACTAAATCTAGTAATTTAATAATTAAACTGATTTCACTTGTTGAAGCCCCTTTCTGTTTGAATCTAATAGCTACCCAATCAATGCCTGTCGTATGAGGTATGCAAGTGTAAAGGTCCTTAACATCTATAGTCAAGAAGTTGTATTCACCGCTATAGTCTAACTTGTTTAAACCTTCCAAAAAGGACCATGAATCCCTACATACCTGTATCTCAGTTGTCAAATACTTTTTTAACAAACTGTCGACAAACTTGGCTATAGGATAGGTAGGTGAATTGCGACCATCCACTAACAGATGCATAGGTGGTTGTTCTAAACTTTTATGTAACTTAAGGATCTCAAACATATACGGGTATCTTGGGTATGACACTGACAAGTAGTTATATACTTTCTGATGTATCCTACCATCGATGAATAAATCCCTTATACATGTTTTAATTAACTGGTAGGCTCCGTTGACCTCCGATCGTGAACTAATCTGATATGCTGAGGTATCAAAGAGTTCAACATGCGTGAATCATAGTCACTGATGTCGAATATTGCTAACCCACCTCCTTTATCTGGTTTACATACTCTTATTTTTTGGTATTTTATGAAATCCAAAAAATCCCTTTCTTCATTACTTATATTAGATTTAAAACCTTTCTTTCCTCTAATCTGAGGAATCTGCCGGATATCGAGCTCACATATCTGCTCGAAAACTAGCAATAGTGGGTTGAAAGGAGGATTAAATGTACTTGGGACAAAAAGGGAGTCTACATTGTGAGATTTATCAGCATGATTACCCATCAACAGAAACAAGTTTAACTTTCTTACATAGAGTTTTATGTCTATGATTGTCTTAACATGATCCAGTTTCTGGATTGGAACAAAGGTATAACCTTTTTCCAACAGGTCTGCCATTTCTGGCGTTATAATAGTGGAGGAATAATTATAAATCTTGAAGTCACCTTTCCGATTAGCCACTATAGATGGACCAAGTATTAAATTAATATTTGATGGACCCATACTATCATTATTTTCGCAAGGAGCTAAATCGTTGGTTGCCGTGTTTAACTGCTGAAAGAGATAGCTGTTATTCTCAAATAACAAATGGCAAATAATATAGCCACTCAGAACACACCTCTCTCTAAAGCTGTTATGGATGTCATTTTGGAAGCCAGGAGGCCCAGCACCAGGAAATCTTATGCAGAAAAATGGAAGAGATTCTGTGCTTGCAACCAGGCACAAGTACTTGAACCACTTGCTCCAAATATTCTTCAGATTTTGCAATACTTAACTGAGATGCTGGACAAAGGCCTATCCTTCTCATCAATTAAGATCCATGCCTCTACCATTTCAGCTCATTACAATACGGAACCTCCTATTTTTTCACATCCACTGCTAAGGCAGTACCTCAGAGGGGCCAAAAACATAAGACCCCCAAGGAGAGCACCGATACCTACATGGGACCTCAATTTTGTCTTGGAAAAGCTCACACTGCCTCCTTTTGAGCCAGCCAATACAGCTGAGATAAAATTCTTATCATGGAAAACTGCTCTGCTCCTAGCAATAACTTCAGCAAGAAGAGTCTGAGTTACAGGCATTAATGGCAATGGAACCTTTTATCATTTTCCATCCGGACAGGGTTTCTCAAAGGACAAACCCAACATTTATGCCATAGGTAGTATCCAGTGTGGCTCTTAACCAAACCATTCATTTGCCTACATTTTATCCAAATCCCCAGAATAAAGGGGAGAGACTTCTGCATTCTTTCGACATACACAGGCAGCTACGCTTCTACTTGGACAAAACTAAAGCTTTCAGAAAGACTGAGCAACTTTTTGTGTCATATGCTGTAGGATCACAAGGAAAGGCTATCTCAAAGCAGACTATTTCAAAATGGATAGGACATTGCATTAGTTTCTGCTATGCACAGCATGGCAAATAAGTGCCTAAGGACATTAGGCCACATTCAACCAGGGCAGCAGCCTTTCTCAGAGGAGTACCAACCAAGGAAATTTTGGAGGCTGCAACTTGGAATTCAGTGCACACTTTTACCAAGCACCACCACTTACCTCTTTACTCTAAATCCAGAGCAGGCTTTTCCACTGCACTTCTGCAGGGCCTCATAGCCACTCCTAATTCTATTTAGACCCAGCCGCCCAACCTCAGCTTTGGGATTCAACCCAAGTGTAATGACTGCAACAGTGAAACACGATGAACATAGTACAGTTGTGTACCTACCATAAATGTAGATGTTCGAGTGTATTCACTGTTGCAGTCCAGGTTACCCACCCACCATCCCCCTTTCTTTGCTGGGACTTATCTGTACTTCTCTATTCTATACAACCTATGTGGTGTATTTGCTTGTAGATGAAGGTATTGTTTATTTTACTGTATGCCTTTTATAAACTATGTTTTTAGCCTACCCTTTTGGGGGCACCTGACATCTGGGGCAAGAAAAACTGAAGAAAATGGCGTTGGCTGCATCTTGTATACCCCTGGCGCACTGATGTCAAGGAAGAGGCGACAGCAACCGACGCCAGACCAGGACTTTAGAATTCAGGCCGACTGCGGGTAGCCTGCCAGCAGGATAACCCAAGCGTAATGACTGCAACAGTGAATACACTCGAACATCTACATTTATGGTAGGTACACAGCTGTACTGTTCAGCTCATTACAACACAGAACCTCCCCTCTTCTCTCATCCTCTGCTAAAGCAGTATCTCAGAGGGGCCAAAAACTTAAGACCACCCAGGAGAGCTCCAACCCATGCCTGGGACCTCAATTTTGTATTGGAAAAACTCACTGTCCCTCCTTTCAAGCCAATTGCTACTGCAGACTTAAAATTTCTATCCTGAAAAACAGCTTTCCTTTTAGCAGTCACGTCAGCTAGAAGGATTTTGGAATTACAGGCTCTTATGGCAGTGGAGCCTTTCATCATTTTTCACGCAGACAGGGTGTCTCTCAGGACCAATCCATTCTTCATGCCTAAGGTGGTATCCAGTGTGGCTCTTAATCAGACCATTCATTTGCCAACTTTCTTTCCCAATCCACAGAACAAGGGGAAATGGATTCTGCATTCATTGGATGTACACATACAACTTAGATTTTACTTAAACAGGACAAAATCTCAAAGAAAATCTGAACAACTACTGGTGGCATTTGTTGCAGGGGCAGAAGGAAATGCTATTTCAAAACAGACCATTTCCAAATGGATAAGCCATTGTATTCATTTCTGCTATATGCACCATGATAAAACTATCCCTCAGGGGATCAGATCTCATTCCACCAGGGCTGCATCTACTTCTACAGCCTTTCTCAGTGGTTTTCCTAACAGAGACATTCTAGAAGCTGCTACCTGGAGCTCAGTTCATACTTTCACCAAACATTACCATTTACCTTTCTTCTCTAAATCCAGAGCTGGCTTTGCCACTGCTGTCCTGCAGGGCCTTATAGCTGGTCCTAATGCTGTATAATTTCCTCCACCCTACCATAACTTTGGGAATCTACCCAAATGTAATGACTGCAACAGTGAAACACGAAGAACATAGTACAGTTGTGTACACTTACCGTAAATGTAGATGTTCGAGTGTATTCACTGTTGCAGTCCTGGTTACCCTCCCTCCAGCCCCCTATTTTTCTCTGACTATACCTACACTTCCTTTCACTATGCTTATAAGCCCTTTTGGTGTATTTGCTTTTGGGATTGGAGATATATTTTTTGTGTATTTAATTTATTTGCTCCCCATTTGGGGGACACCTGACATTTGGGGCAAGAAAAACTGATGTAATGGCATCGGTTGCATGTTTTATACCCCTGACGACCTGATGTCATGGAAGAAAGGACAGCAACCGACGCAGGACCCAAGACTTTGTTAATCAGGCCGACTGAGGGCAACCTGCCAGCAGATTACCCAAATGTAATGACTGCAACAGTGAATACACTCGAACATCTACATTTATGGTAAGTGTACACAACTGTACTTTATGCAAGTAAACTTACCATAACAGTTGATGTTCTACTAGATCGCTATTGTGGTAGCCTCACCTTCCTCCAGCCGCCTTATTTTGGTTGTTTCCTGTTTGTGTTGCCAAAGTGTGGATGTATGTATAAATCCTTTTTTATATAGTTTTACTGTTGGGTTTGTTTCCTAGCGTTGTTCTTTGAGGACTATTGCCTCTCTTCCTAGGCAAAAAATGTTCTGAAGTGATTTGCGCTCCATCTGTCTTTAGATGGAGTTCTTCAGTTCCTGACAGTTGGAGCACATGTAAGGTGCCCTTAAGCCTTGAAAGCTGGCCAAGGTAGGACCTATATTGATTAGGGGACTGAAACAATGATCCATTAGAACAGCCACTGTTATGCAAAGTTTATTTATTTATGTATTTATTTATTGCATTTGTTTGCCAGGATGGTCCGGCTAGGTAGACAAGCTGCTCCTTTTTAGTGACCAGGGGAGAAAAGTTCCACAATAAAATGAGTAAATAGTAAAACTATGCATAATGGATTTCAGACAATAAGAGTGCATTTTACTCAATATAAGTTAGTCACAGCTTGATAAAGATTTTTTGCACCTGATATGGAAATAGTACGCAGTACAATGAAAGCGTCAGACACTGTTACATCTGTGGACAAGAAAGCAGATCATTTATGATTGGTACATAATGCAGAATGTTACAAAGCTTTACGTTTATGGCAAAAAAAACTTTGTAAATTATGAGGTTGACAATGTGCATAGGAAGTTCTTTGAAGTGCATAGAGCAGTAAACCACATGGTGATTATACCTAGAGGAGTGTAAGAGCCATGTAGTGAGTGGAGAGAGTCAGGGAATAGTGGTTGAAAGAGAGGCAGCATTTAGGTTATCCTACTTTAGTTACACAACTGTACTTACTGAAAGAGGGTTATTTTTCCTGAATTCACCATTGTTTGTAGGGCAAATAATTGCTGACTTGCTGTTTAGAAGTTGGTAAAATTGGGAGGTGAACGTGGCAGTCCTCTTAGTTGGATTAATTTGCAGTGGATTGTTGATAATTTGTACATGTCTTCTATAAGCTAAAGCAGGGCTGCCCTGGAGAAGTCCATAAAGACTGCTTCATTTGAGGGTGAGCTGGTAAATTGCCCTTCTGTGTCATTATGTGTCTGAAGAGGAGTACCATATATAACGTGACAGAGATGATGATTGGTTTTATGGTCAGATTTAACCAGAGATGAAGAGAAACAGGATGGGGCATAGATGGTGACTTAAATTGGGAAGGATAAGATTAAGGATATTAGAGCCTCTAATTGGTAGTCGTGTAATTTGCTGCAGCACATTGGTATTAACTAAGTCTAGAAAATGCAGATCATATCCATTTTTAGAGGAGCAGTCATGTCGGTCAGTGTTTGGGTAATTGAAGTCCTCTAGCAAGAAGGTATTTGGTTTGATATTTAACCCTTGAATTGTGTTTAGGGAATACCCATTATCTCTAGGGGACATTGATTGGAATCAGTAGCTAACTATTCAGTAATACTTGGATTTGTTAAGGGTAAATTGGATCTCCAGGATCTCTAAGTTAGGGTTGTGGCTAATTTGGCTAAATCTGTTATAAAAGAGGGATATATTAAGACATCCTTTTGACAGAAGCAGAAAAATAAGCAGGTCACTTTATCAAGATCTGGACTGTTTGGGATGTAGTCTGTGAAGATGGTACTGTAACCACCCTATATTCTCTTCAGAATTTGGTAGGTGTATGAAAATCTAGCCATCTTGTTCAGGTGGTTTACAAACTGGTTGTTCACTAACCTTCCCAAAATGTTTGCCAAGAGGGTCAGTAAGCTTGTAATTGATTGTGTGATTTAGTTTTACTTCTGTATGTATTAAAACCACTATAGTATACTTTGAAATGTAATGTAATTGATTTTCTACAATGCAGATTTTTTAAACCAAATAACTTGTTTTAAACTTCAGGTATTTGGAAGCAAGATTATATGTTCCTACAGTGTATGTGGAGTTGATTTTCATAAGTAGTTTGCACACCTTGAGTTCAGAGACCTTCTGCTTTAGATAATTGTTAGGATTTGCTTTTGTGACACCCTTTTCTTGGCACGGATGTGAAAATGTCCATTTGGTTGGTATGCATTCATGAGCACTTTCTGCTGGCACACATTATGGTATCTTGCACTGGACTAGCCAGGGTGCACCTCCTCCATGTTCCCTATTTCATTTCGGGTCTATATCACCAGATCGAATGTTTAGGTTATCGAACAGGTAAGACTGAAAGCAGAAAACCTCGAATGGCCGATTTAACACAGGGAAAGATTTCCCTTGGTCGTTAGATGGATTTTGCCATTTTGTCTACTGTAGTGATCTTGGTGTTAGTATATTTAGTTAGGGGGAATGTGGGAGCACAGCCTGCCACTTCTTTTGGGTTTAAAATTTTTTTTTTGTGGCCAACGGAAGTCTTTCCCTGCACCATTCGTGGTTTTCAGTTTTGGTCTTACCAGTTCGCTAGGTGTTCGAGAACCTAAATATTTCATCTGGTGATATCGACCCTTCGTTTTCATCTTTCTCAAGATTGAGTACATTTATAAAACATCAGTCATTGGAGATTGCTCAATATTTAAAAAGGTAGAGCTTTCAAGGGGTCTTACAGTTATTATAGGGTAGAATTCTAAATCATCACTTCATACGGGATGGTATCCTTGAAGTGTGGCATGTGTAAAACTTGCATGATTTTCAGCCTGGGTCAGATACATTTGAAGAAAGTAAGGAATTCAAATGCCAAACATGGATGAAAGCTTCCTTCAAAATCCAGCTCTACTGCTGCTGAAGAGCTGAGGAGGCTTCCCTGTTATGTCAGAATGGTGTGCTGGAAGCCACTGCTGCCATTATTAACACTGCTGGTCCCCCTTTCTCATGTCAGCATGTTTCTCTTCAGATTTCCTTAGACAGGAGTAATTTACTGGGTCTTATTCAGTGTTTCTTTCACACTATTGATTCTTGTTGTAGTTTCTGGTAAAAGAGGATACCTCTTTTCCTGAGGAGATTCAAGATTCTGAATCTGAACAGGAAGATGAGGGGACAGATAGAGGGTTTTCCCCTCAGATTTCTAATTCAAAGTCAGAGGAGAGCTGAGTTTCTGATTCTCTCTGTGAATTTCTCTTTCTTTAAGACTGTTGCTAGAATGTGTCAGTGTTTTCCTTTAGAGAACACTGACATTTCTCTGTCCCTCACAAAATACTGTGAGTTGGTACGGAAGGAATTTCTAGAAACTACAAATGCCTCCAGTTCTGTCTGCTTTAGAGGATGTGTGTGTTACTGCAAAGGTTCTGGAATCTCTCTCACTCTCTTTCTCTCTCGATTGTGTTCCTGGGATGCCAACTAGTCACCTCAGTTCAAAGAGCTTTTCTTCAATAGGAAGAAATAGATCTATATCTAAATCTATTTCTAAGGTTTTGCACTCAAACTTCAGCCACTGTGAGAAAATACTTCAGGATTTGGCGTCTTACTGCTTCTCTGATTCTCATGATACCTGAGAAGAATCCACATGCGAAAGATGCAGTGGTATCTGAAGTCGCTTTAATCCCAACAGCAGCACCCTTTGTCTTTTCAAATCCCAGTGCTGGAGTTTTATCAGAAGAGAAATCATTTCATGGACACAACAGATATCCTTAAATCCAGGTCTTCCCTTCTTGCTCCCTGTTCCAAAGTAGTCAGTTGTCACTGATGCCTTGGATTTTGTTTGGGGAGCAGTTTCAGCAGGATAAAAGAGCAGGGTGTGAGGACCCCCAAAGACAGATACAAGCACATAAATATCAAAGTGAATCTTGACCAGATCAAGGCAGTCAATGCTCTGAATCATCGCTGATCCCTAGGGCCCCCTTCATGTTGTTAGACAGTACCACGGTCATGTGGCACATCAGTAGGCAGGGGGGAGGAGTCAGGTCTTACCACCATTGCAGAATATCCACGTTAGCTTGTGATATAGCTTCACAGCTCAGTCTCACTCTGCAGGCAGCCTGAATTTCTTCAGAGCAAAATTATGTGGCAGACAAGCTGAGCAGAACCAGGGCAGACCCTCATGAATGAAAACTAGATCAGGCTGTCTTTGCAAGATTTGATCCATCTTTAGTGAGTTCCTCTAGAAGACCTCTTTGCCTCTACTCTGAACAATCAGCTGGCAAGACTCTTTTCTGGGATACCATGCAAGAAAGCCTGGAAGACCAATGCCTTTTATTTTCCTTGGACAGGTATGTTCTTGTATGCTTTTCCACCCTTTCTACTAATATGCAGAGTACTTCTGAAGATTCAGAAGGAATCCCGCAAGATCAATATGGTGGGTCTCCTCTGGCCCAGGCAACCACAGTTCTTTCTTATTTTGGAAAAGTGCCAGGGGCAGTTACTACAAGCTTCCTCACAGACTGGATCTACTCACATAAGAACAAGGGTGTTTGATGCACCCTGACATCAGTCAACTTCAGATGTCTGCCTAGATGATAGGGTGTGAATTCCTTTTAGGCACCTATTTAATGAGGATATGTAGCAGATACTAATGGAGGCAAGAAAGCCTGCTACTAGAAAATCATATATTAGCAAATAGAAAAGGCTTTCTACTTGGTGCCTACAACATAACCAGCACCCATTCAGGGCTTGTTGTTCTCTGGTTTTGTTTTACATTATTTGTGAGTTATTGTCCTATGTTTTTTCTTATTTCTCTGTCAAGGTTCATTTATCAGCTATTTCAGCATGTCTGCCCATGGATCCTCCTCTTTCTGATACAGTCTCATGTCAAGATTATTTCTTTCTTTCAGATGAGTGGGTACTCTTCATTATCAGTTGATTCTTCTTGCAAAGAGGGTTCAGGAAGTCACGATCTTAGTATGCTGGGTGACATAACAGAAGTCTTTGGGATAGTGCACCCATTTTTATCATATCTACAGACACCGTCATCATTTCACATTTGCCCATATATGCATGACTCTGCTTCATTGAGCAATTAAGTCCTAGTGGTTTCAGAGTCATCATACAGTCAGGGACCTTCTGCTAGGGTAGAACCCCATCAAAAGCCAATAGAGTGATGGGCTGTGACAGTATTCTCATTACATGGTCATCATCTGAGCACCCATCTCAGTCCTTGTCAACAGATGCTTTCCTGGTGGATTAGGGAGCCCACATAGGCCTCACCCTTGTGCAAGGAAACTGTAGCCCCCATGAATGCGGGCATCACATAAACCTGCCTATGCTTACGGGAACGCTGTTTATCATTCAAGCTGTAAAATGGAATTGAGACCAGAACAATTATTGCTACAATCAGACAAACAGGCTGTAGTATAATATAGGCACAAAGGGAGTAACATATATTGGTACCCACATGTAGTGATGCAGATCTGGCAGTGAGTAGACTCCAGGCATGCCTGTTAAAGCCATTTGCATCCTAGGGAAAGGAAATCTGCTGGTAGACTCCATTATTGGTACTTCTAGGCACATCCTGGAGCTGTGGCTAAGGTTGACCAGGAGGATCTGCTGGAATACTGTCCTGTTTGTCACACCAGGAAATTGCTGTCCTCCTCCTGTTAATTTTAGTTAAGCATGGTAAAGGAAAGTTTATTTATTTATGTTATGTGTTTAGTATTTGCATTTGTTATTTAGGTAAATGTCTACTTCTACATTTGTGTGTGTGTGTGTGTGTGTGTGTGTGTGTGTGTGTGTGTGTGTGTAATATGTTGCTTATGTCTGATGGAAGTGACTAAGCACAATCAGATCAACATCTTCCACAAAATAAAGTATATTAAATTAATTACAAGTGAGTGGAAAATGACAGAGGAACTGTTTTGTTTAGGATGGTATGCATTGTCTACCAAGATTTAGACAAAGCAGATATGTTTTTAACTCAGTTTTTAAAGCTAATGGTGAACCTGGGTCTCTGATGGAGGAGGGTAGCAAATTCCATAAAATGGACAGGGAAGTGGAAAAATGCTCTGTCATTGGACTTGCTGTCAGATATGGGATATCTGGAACAGAAATTGCTCTAATGATCTAAGGTTACATGTGGGTTTGCTTGGTGAGCAGATGTGTGAAAGAGGATGTGTGGTCTTGGTGGATAAGAGAAAAAACCCAGCTGAGAGCTGGAGACTTGCTAAAGGGTTAATAAAAACTGCTTTGTTCTGCTAAATACACTGGAGCAGTTAGAGCAGGGTCGTCTAACATGAGGCCCACACTCCACAGTCTAGACCATCAAAGCATTTTATCTGGACTTAGGCATGTCCCACAACAAACTGCTTTTACTATGTAGATGCATGTTGAACATGGTAATGTGGACCCCAAACCTTGCCAAGTATGGCAATTATTTGGTCTCTCCCTCCTCCCCCTCTGTCCTGATTCCTGCCTTGTGTTCTGGTTGCCCTCCTAGCTGAGGGACCCTTCTCCCTTCTTTCTTTAGTATTTTTCCTTCTGGATACACATGTTCCTCTTTGTTCCTACTTAGGCTTTTTGAGTTCTGAGTGTTTGCATCTGTACATCACCTTTATGCCCTCTGTCATATGCACATATCGTGATGTACGGCACCTATAAGGGCTGAAAGTTTTGTTATACTGGCTGGACTTTGGGCTATCCTTGGCAAGGCATCCCTTAGGTGAAGAGTACTGCAACAGTGAAGAGAAGGGCATCTACTGTTCTGGTAAGATTTTACACTACTGTACTTTCTAGCAACAGTAGTTTTAGTAGCCATGGAAAATATTTGTACATTCTTTAATGAGTAAAAACTTGGCTTAAGTCTTATGAAAATATGTTGAGATTTGTCTGTTAGTATGCCTAGGTACTTGACTCTGTCAACATGAGTAGTAGTACTAGAGAGAGAATGATTAGAGACATTTCTGGATAGGATGACTACTTCTTGGATGACATCAGATTTAGGTATTTTGAGCTGAGAAGAGCTTTGCTTGAGACAGTTTTCCTAAAGTGCAGAGACCTGATTAATGGTGGATATCTTCTCCCTTTGGTAGCAGATAAGTGTTGTCTATGCCTGCTTCTCTGATTACCATTCTTTTATACTAAATTCAGACAAGAAAGATTAAACTCCGGTCCGCTAATGATTCAGATGAGCTAATAAAAATGCCGAAATCAGAGGCTGAAACGAAGGCAAGTCTTTTCAAAAATAGTGGAGTTAAAAAAATGAGCACTCAGCCTGAGATTTTCTGTTCTGAACTGCATTAATTTTACGAAAGTACAAATAAACTGAACTGATATTCCACAGCAGGATTTGTTAATTAAAAAGGCACACTGGATGTATGCTTAAAGTATGGACATAAGAAAAAAGCCAAGATCTGTAGTAGTAGTACAGATCCAGCATTAACAATTTTGGCAGATAAGCTCCTGACAAAATTATGACAGAATAGGTGGAAAATTATTATTCAGTGTACCTCAAGCAGAATAGAAACATGTTTATCCCTGCAGTCAGGGGATGTTGAGAGCCAGGTGTGATATTCAAGTTGCTGTATCAAGTATTTAGAATGTTTTCCAGAATGATCAGTGGTATTTATAGATGCAGAACAGGCCAAAGTGGAAGTAAAAAAACAAATAATTACTAAGCAAATAATGAACCAACAAGCTGAAAGTGACTTTGCTTGTCATTATTCTGACAATAGCAAAGTCCAGAGAGAGAGAATTTGCCAGTAAAACTGTTTTCCATTGTTCCAAAGGAAAGTGAAAGACAAAAGCCCAGGAGCTGACTATTAAAATCATAAGTGCCTTTGTCTTGAACCAGTGACAAATGTTGAGAGGTTGAGATGATGAGGAAGAAGACAGCAATAATGTGAAAAGTAGGAAATAATTGAAATAATTGTTGAACATTGATTCCAGAAGATGCAGTTTGGACATGAGAGTGGTGCTTATGCAAAAAGTAGCTAAAAAGGAGTGGAAGTTTTTTAACTGTGTTAAGTTTGGAATTTGGAGTTTGCTGGATTAGAACCCTGGCTTACCTGTATTGTAGCCATAAACTTACACCTGTTGCCACAAGGAGAGCATGTTGGAAGGAGTCAGTAATGTTTTGAAGGACAATGAAGGGACTGAAGGTATAACTGTAATTAATAAAGACTTCCTCTTAATAAAACATGTATAAATAAATATTTTGAAGTAAACTGCACTTTATTTTAAGTTTTTTTTTTATTTTATGCAGATGTAGTTTAAACGTGAGATGGGGAGTCTCATTACCGATTGCTATTTATGCTAGAGCTGTTAAAGTAAGAAAGTACATTTTCTTGATTGTAATGTTTTCAGAGTATGTAAAGTAGCACAGTAAATGTGGCGTATGAACAACATAATGTGTTCTTGGGCTGCTGGGAAGAGATATACAAGTAAGTTTGTGGTCTGCACTCTTGTGGGAGGAGAGGTTAGATTCAGCCCTTCTCAGCTGGGAATTTCTGGTTAAAGGCTTATTGTGCCTACTTATTTGAACTGTTTCTTTCTGAAATTGGGGCGTTTTGTTTGGTGTAGCATAGACTAGATTCAGACCTGCTGAATCTAGCTTTGTTTGTATAACTTGAGCACTAATCCAGGCCATCTTTCTTTGGAGAAGGTTCCCCTGCATCCTAGTGGCAGGAGTGTGCAGCTACAACTTGTCTGATTGAAGACTGCTGGAGCAGGGCTCAGTTTTGAGCTTTTTTATTGGTTAATTTGTTTAAATCTGTTTGCTCATTTGCTGCTGTAATATTTAAAAAAAAAGTTATAGCTAGTTTTCCCACCTTTCCTGTTACTAGAGTAGTCCAGATACAGATTTGCTGTATTCAAGACTGTATTGTAGTTTCTGAGTTCCCTAGACCTTTCTGTGTTAGAGGGAAGCCTCTCAGCTTATCAGTGAGAGTAGTAAGCACTAGGTAGCCTATCTACCACAAGAGGATTGGTTTCTAGCTCCCTTTCAACTTTCTGCTTTAAAAGGCCGTGTTTGCATGGGTTTGCACACCGTGCAGCACCACAAAGCTAGGGTAAACTATTACCAGTGCCAGAAAGTCTGCTGTTCAATTTTTCCCTTAGATCTTGCTAGTTCTCTTCTCTCTTGCATGTAACTAGCTTATTCGCCTAGGCACTTCATCTGGCTTCTTGTAGCAATTATTGTAGCACACACAAGTGCTAACAGCACTAAACGTCCTATAAGAAAACAGCTCCAGTACTTGATAATGACCATCCCTCCCGGCATGTCTAACGGTCAGTTCCTTGTGCTTTCTCCTATTAATCTGGTGAACTTGGGCATTCTGAGGCAGTGTAGCAACTGCCTCATGTACACAGACAACCCTCTCCTCTTATCTCCCAACACTCAGACTTGTGAGAGATGCACTTATATATCCAAACTGGAAGACATGCACTCTCCAGCCAAGACCGGAATAGCTGGTCAAGAGGAGAAGGTCAACACCTGCACCACACCACATGAAACACATAGCCCTCCAGAGCACCCACCACCACAGCTCTCACATAAAAACACAAACCACACACCCACCTCCGTGGAGACTCTCAATAGAAATCTACCCAAACAGCAGAGACCTCCAAATCAGAAACGCACTCAACCACCACAACACAGCACAAATCGCAAGACACATATCTCGCCTACACAGTGTGCCCCTCAGTCTATGCCCCTAAGGCAAAACAGCTTGCCCAATACACTAATCATAGGTGACTCGATAGTGGGGCACACTGATGTCCCACTATCTAGGTTGAATAAGGAGAAGGTAACAGTCAGCTGTCTGTTGGGTGCCAGGATCTGACACAACACATGCACTCAGGTCACTGCACAACAAGTACAAGTATGACTCTGTCATTGTCCATGTGGGAGTTAATGACCTGAGACATACCTCCCTGGACTACATGAAAAGAAACATGGAGGAGCTCTTGGATTATGTGGCCCAGGCAGGTATGACCCTAGCCTTGAGCAGCATCCTACCTTCACCCAGAATGATACCACAGTACAAGCAGAAAATGATTGACTTCAACAGTTGGCTAAGTTTTTGATGTCATTCTAAGGGGAACCGGTATCTGCTTGGGATGACATGATTGACAGACCTCGATGCTTTGCCAAAGATGGCCTTCATCTGTCACCCCTAGGTTTCCAGACACTGGCTAAGGCTCTTGCCAACCCTGTAGTGCCTTTTTTAGGCAGTGTTTCCAAATCCAAATTACCACCATAACAACTATAAATAAATGTAATCTGAGGGTCATGCTGCTCAACGCTAGAAGTCTAAATCTCAAGATGCACTCCTCAAAATGGAAAACATCGACATTTGTGCTGTAACGGAGACCTGGTTTCAATCAGCAGAAAGCACCCCTGCGCTACCAGGCTATAACTCATTCCATACCTTTCAGCCACAGAAAATGGACTGAAGCTTCAAAGATGGTGGCATCTCCATATTCATAAAGGATATGCACACCTCCAGACTAGTAGCCCACCATAATGCATCAGAGATACTTCAGGTACAACTAACAGTGGGTAAGACGGCGATTTAGGTTGTAGCCTGCTACAGGTCCCCAATCATGTCCCAAGACTCGCTTCATATTCCTGAGTACCCTGGAACTGTTAGGGTCCAACCCAACACTCTCATAGTGGGTGACTTCAACTACCCCTCCATCAACTGGGAAAACTACTCATGCACCAATACACTTGCCCAACGCTTCCTGGAATTCATTAATTCCAATGCGCTGGACCAGCTCATTCTTACCCCCACTAGAGGAAGCAAAATCCTTGGCCTGGTTATTGCTAACATGGGCAACTGTTGCTCAATGCCAACAGTCAATTCCTCCCTGGTTAGATCCGACCACAAACTAATTACCATGGAAATCCACTTCTCACCTACACCACCAGCAAAGTTAACCACCATGAAAAACTTCTTCAAAGCTGACTTTGGGCTCCAAGAAACAGAGGTGGCTAACTTCATGGCACCCATGCAAATGGAAAATAGGTGCATGATCGCTGAATCATGCATCAGTGCAGTGTACGAACACTTGCATAAATGCATGGAACTAGCCATACCCAACAAAACCAAGATGCTCTCCTCCAAAGAAAGGAAGCCAGTCTGGTGGTCCCCTGCCATTAACAAACTCTACAACAGAAAGAAGAAACTGTTGTAGAAAAAGGTGAAGTCCCAAGACTGGAAAAACTCCCTTATTCACCTCAACAAAAAGTTGCGATCCCTCATGCAATCCTCTAAAGCTAGCTATGAAGGCAGAATTGCGGCAGACACTAAAAACAACCACAAAGCCGTCTACAGTTATATCAAGAATCTCCACGACAATACCTAGATTTGCTCTGAGTTACTGCACAGTGGTACCTCCTATACTGAGCCAACAGATATTGCCAACAAAACTGGCTGACAGATTCAGTGCTAACTTTACCCCTCTCCAAAGGACCAATCACAATACTGGAAGAATGCCAGGCACCCAGCATTACTGCAGCACAGGTTAAAGCTGTATTGTCCAAGACCAAGAATACAGCTTCCATGGGACCAGATAATATCCCTGACTGTGTTCTAAATGAACTACAAAGTGAACTAGCACCACACCTGTGTGTCCCTGTTCAATCACAGCCTCACCTGAGGCTTTGTCCCTACAGAATGGTGCACTGCTGTAGTCATCCCTCTCCATAAAGGGTGAGCGACTACAGACCCTGGGAATTATCACCCCCATTAGCCTGGTGAGTCTGATATGTAAGACTATGGAGCGTGTCATTATGCACCTAATTAACAAGGATATAGGGAATCTCCAAACTCTGGATCCCACACAATTTGGTTTTGTGATAAATCATACCTGCTCAGCCTAGTTGACTTCTCTTAGTTACCTGAGCTGTGGATGAGGGCAGGGCAGTTCATACAGCCTACCTCAATCTGGCCAAGGCCTTTGATACCATTCCCCACTCAGGAATTATCGATAGACTCACCAAACTAGGCATCAACCCCTATATCACTAGGTGGGTTGCACATCGGCTCACAGATAGAACCCACAGTGTGAAGGTAGCAGACTCCAAGTCAGACTGCTGATCAGTCACAAGTGGAGTCCCACAGGGATCGGTCCTGGGTCCTCTCCTGTTTGGCATCTGCTTCTCAGAAGTCCAGGCCAACATGGAGGGAGTCTGGCTGACCAAGTTTGCCGACGATTGCAAGTTGGGAGCCATTATTAACTCCCCAAGTGATGTAGACATCCTACAGAAAGGCCTCACTGAGACCAACGGCTGGTGTCGAAACAGTGGCCTTAAGCTTAATGCCAAAAAATGTGTCGTCATTCCCTTTGGGAAAAACTCAGTTCCCACTAACTACCGCATTGATGGTAGCCCACTGAACACTGAAGGCATTATAAGAGATCTAGGGACACAGGTTGACAGCAACCTCTCCTTCGACCACCACATTGCCACTGTGGTCAGAAAGTCCTTCTGCGTGGCACATCTCATTACCAAGGGTTTTGCATCCAGGAAGAAAGAGGTCATCATGTCACTCTACTCTTCCCTCATTAGACCAGTCATCAAGTATAATGCCCCATTTGGCATGTACCTCACTAAACACCTGCAACAGCTGGAAAGGCCATATAAGTACGTCACGAAGAGGATCCTAGGCCTTAAACACATGCCCTACATGGACAAATTAAAAAAAAACTCCAGTTTTTCTCCGTCTCATGTCGTCAGTTAAGGGGCAATCTCTGCATGACTTACACAGCCATGTCTGACCCAGCCCTGTTAAAAGTGTTACACCTAAAGAAATCCCAATCCTTCCACAGCACACGTTCCAGGGACCGCAACCTCATTACCACAATCAACAGAACATGCTGGAGGGACAGGTTCATAACCCAGAGACTGCCCATGCTCTGGATTAGACTTCCCATACATGTCAAGCAGAGAACCTTACTGGCCCTTTTCAAGAGAAATCTTGATGAGTGGATGGGAAATAGAAAGTTCACCCCAGGGATCACTCCAGTGGCTCTACTTGATGGAGGCACCGGAAACTAATGGCGGCATGATGTCAGGGCACTTCTATGGGCTAGGCTTGTAAAGGCTCCAGGGACGTTGGCCTAGTACAAACCTATGAACCTATACTGATTGCATAATATATATGAACATATTTGAAATTTCCCATGTTTTGTATAAGTAAAAGTACAGACTAATATTCTTAATTGATGCTGCAGACAATGGTTTTTTTTCTGTTTAAGCAAGCAAGCTAGAAAGTGGAAAGCATGAAAAAGTGCAGAGCTCTGCTGTTTGAAAAGAACTGTTCTGTAAAGCTATTAGCTTTTTTTCAAGTGCCAGTAGTTGCATATGGTGTATCTACAGTTGCAGATATGGGAGTGATTGAAGAATGTTGATTTAGGTATTTAAATAAGAAACATCCCTAAAATGAAACTGGCAAACAGTTCATTAAAAATAAATGAAAGCTTGATACTGACAGATGTGAATGCCTTCACAAGTGGTTGTAATAATTATAACTGTGCAATTTAGTTTATTCATTTAAGGGTAGCTTTCTTAAGGCTAAAGATAAGCTTACTGAAAACATGCAAGTTGTTTTTCACATCTGGGATGGAATACAGATAGGAGATGGATAGATGCTCTCTCTGAGAGGGGAACACAGTCATTAGCATGCATTTTCAGCATTACTAAACTTAATTTTAGATTAGGTAAAGTCTGTGACTGCAGCAGTCTTTTAAGGGAAACTGCCGATAAATGGAAGAGTAATGTCTCTTTTTGGAAGGTATATATAGTTCTGTGTGTTTGCTGCAAGTTAACAGAAGTTGAAAGTTTAAAAATAATTTATTTTCCTATTTCTTGAGTGTTTTTATTGAAGCACAACATTTGTGAAAATTTGGCATGCCATCAAGCAGTGTTTGAACAGAGGAACGAGGTGGGGATATCCTCTTTACCCTTTTTATTTGCTTTATACTTAGATCCATTGGCAAAAAAATATGAGGTACAAAGTCAGGGATATAATTGGCATGGTAATCATGAAAAGTTAGCTTTTATTCTCAGATGACATTGTTTGCTTCATAAATCCAGAAAAGGTTATTTTAGTTTTGTCGAATATTTTGAGACAATTTCACATCTTTTTAGGCTATACATTTGATAAAACAAAGGCTATAGAGGAAAACTTTACACCTGCACATGAATTTGTTCACAATATCCATGCTGACGAGGACATGACAAGCTGAATTAGTTAGATACATGAATTAAAAATGATTGAGTCATGGCAGTTATGGACATGTGAGAAGGGACTAAACAAAAGGTGATACAAAAGTTTAGAAGATGAAAGCTCTTGATTATGAATAGTAAGATACAAGCAGTCAAAATGTTTCACACCCCTTTAGTTTTATATTCATATTTTATAAACCAGTGGAGACATTTTGGGCCATAATTAATAACAAGTTGAAGAAATTTATTTGAGATGGGAATAGAGCAAACCTTAAGTCTGATACGTTGTTTCTCCTCATAGAACAAGGTGGTTTAGGGCTACCTGATGTGAAGGGATACTTTTGAGCTATGCATTTAAGAATAATATACATAAGACTAGCTGAAGATTACCAATCAAAGTTAAAAGGCACAATGATGAAATGCTGAGGGAGGGGGTTCAAGAAATAAGAAGAGAGTAGGGCTTTGGATGCAAGCCCTTAAGTAGAATAATTGCAACCATATAGAATATTATATTTGTAAAGTAACAGAAAGTGTTCTAAGACCTAAGCCAACATGGGAGTGGAGAAAGGAGATTTTAGTAATGAGAATGACTGTTCATAGAGGCATAGAAAGTAAGCAAACTAGAGCTAGGATTTATTGAAGAAAATTGGCCAAGAAACTCAGGTTGTGGGTGCATATAACTACAGAAGGAGAGGTGATAGAGTGGGATGAGACCAAGCAAAAGTTTGAACTGCAGGGTAGAGACCATCTTCCATATGAGGGATTGACAGCAGATTCTAAACAAAATGAAAGGGATAGGAGAGAGTGTTTATTGAAAAAGCAATTCTGATTGAATGTTAAATTGATATTGGAACAGAAGCTGCTGTTAAAAAAGGATATTTGGTAGGGCATAGAAAGTACAGTATGATAAGTATAAGAATCAGTCAAAAGAAGTTAGAAAAGAGTGAGAAGAGAGAGAATGTAAAGGTACTATGTGGGAGTACGTCTGTATGGCAACAAAGTCCAGGTAAAGCTTTAACATTTTTGCATGGAAGTGTTTGCAAAGGCATTTTACACCCCAAGCAGGCATCAGGAAAAAAATCCTCTGGTAAATAGCAATTTCTAGATGTGTGATTGGAAAGAGAGAAGTAACTGGGGACATCTTTTTGGGAATGTAATGAGTTGGCAGATTTTAAAAATTCCCTGTGGAATACTTTGTCAGAAATGTTGGGGTAACAAATGATTGCAAATAAGGAAATCATTATTTTACGCGAGGCTTTAGGATCTGAATTGTCTAGACATAGCAAGGCCTTGCTAAATTTCATGTAGTTAGCTGCCAAAAAGCGATTACTAGAAAATGGAAATCATATATACTTGGTTTAGATTTTGAAGTATTGAATATAGTACAGAAGATTAAAGAATTGGAAGTGAGATTTTTAAAATAGGAGGAGAAAACTGCATAGAAATAAATGACAGTTTTGGAAACAGTACTTGCAGAATAATGTTCTGGAGTAAGAGTGGAATTTAAGGGAATACATGATTTGAGCAATTTATGTAATGGAGTGAATGATATTTGTTAAAAAAAACGTATGTATAACGCATTGAAGACATGAAAAGTATGTACAACGGTTTCTGTATTATATAAACCAATGTTATTGTTTAAGTGGTGTGAATTCAATAAAAATGTTTACAAAACAGGATCATTCCTAACTGCAGAACAACTCGTTTATAAAATTCATACAAGAATCCATTTAAAGAGACCAGTACACATTACATGACCTTAGGAAATAATAACATGTCCATTACAAAATTCGGCCCTCTGAAAGTGTTGTCAGACTTGCATACTTAAATTAGGATAATACTTAATTCAAAGGGACCTGAGCAGTGCAGGCAAAAGATTGCCACCCGGATGTCTGGAGATGGGCACTTGGAACAGCCAGTAGCCCCTCATTTGATGGCTTGTGGTGTATAGAGTAATAACCATGCCTTTAAATAAGCAGGCTGAAAGGCACAGTAGATATCCAAACCATTAATGGTGCACATAGCAGTGACCATTAGTCACTACAGATCTAACTGAACAAAAGCTGTATGACTTTTTTAGGATACCCTGGGCAGAATCCTTGCTACCAACTTCTGCACCCTACAGTAGTTCAAAGTGTGCATTAAAAAGTTAGACATACAAATGGTGCAGTTGTCTAGATGAAATAATAGCAATGCATGGATAATTACTTTTATGTCCAAAGATGGAATCATGGGCTGAAATCGGCTGTTTTCTTAATGTGGAACCCTTACATTTTAACAGTGGCTGAGATCTGGTTCTTCAGCATCAGTCTGGTATCAGCAAACACCTTCAGGTCATGGATACAATGCAGGCAGATTCCTCATCTATATAATAAGAGGAAAAGAAATTAAAGATGCGATAGCTATATGATCTAGCACTGAAACTGTCTTACATGCACCATGCAGTGAATGACAAAATCCAGACAGTCTTCCATAGCAGTGAAATCTTCCGGGGTTTTGATGCTTCATTACCTTAATGAGGGAAGAACTGTGGCCCAGCAGTATGTTTGCATTTCTTCATCTTCACCTTCTCTTAAGGAGGCTTTCTTCTACTAGAGACTTGAATTTCATGAGCGACAGGCTTAGAAGTTCTCTGAAATAACCAGTTTGATATGTCTGAAATTTGTCTCTTGAAAACCTTTCTTGATGCCATGATCTCAACCATTAGGATCTCATTTAGAGACCAATGTTTTTAGGAAACACTTTGTGACCTATAGAAGAATCATGTTTCATAGGACTAGCACGAGCCTCCCCTAATGTGGTTTATTCATCTCTCTACTTACTTTCTGGGGCAGAATCCAGAGGAGAAATAGACTTTCATATTTTTTGGTATGCGCTGGCATTCATATTCTCTACCGAAAAGTGCCACATAAATTTACAAAGCAAGATCATTTTTTTTTTCCTTTTTTGCGATGGTAACCATATCCAAGTGACTTGCTAATTGCAGTGTGTTTTGTCAGTAGACAGTGAACAACTCACTAGAAAATGTTTCTGCCAGGGGCAGCACACCTGCAAGTATGTGTGTTTTTGCAGTGTTTGCTTCAAAAATGTTTCCATTTCTAGCCATGTGTGGTACTTCCAGTTAGTCATCAGTTCACACCTTTACCAAATTACATATATTAATTCCATTAGGTAGGCCTCTTTTAGCATATTGGTGCTTCATGACTTGGTCTTTGAAGCCATTGCATTTTGGCCTTCCTCTACCTCTGACCATCAGAGAAATTTATTTTTGCATTATGAGAGTGTGTGTGTGTGTATCTGTCAGCTAGAGCGTCTTCTGCAAGGAGACATGCGTGAATGGGTGTACCTTCATTGAAGGTTGTGCGTCAGGGCTGGCAACTCAGCATGTAAAAATCCACTGCCACTCATTAGCGGACTGGAGTTCCGCTGTGGCGACCCCTAACCAGGAAAAGCCAAAAGACACAACATGTGTGTGTGTGTGTCTGTGTATCTGTCAGTCAGTCTATTTCACATTTGCTTTTGCAGTGCATGAGGATCAACCTGGAGGAGCATATGGTTGAAGGAGTCCTTTGTAGTTTTTCACATGATGATATAACTCGTGTAGACCTGAGTCATGCACACTTGTGCATTGAAGCTAAAGACGTTTCAGAAATGTTCTAAATGCTGAACTAAGGATATTTGAATAGGAAATTCTAAAAGCCCTTAAAGTTCAACTAATGTTGATTGCACATTCATGTCTTCTTGCATCAAGTTTAACTCAGGATGGGTCTAAATGTTTCTTTTTCTGCCTCTGTTATTTTGTGGATGTTGCTGCGATTGTAGACAGCTAGGTAATGGTGTTAATCTGTTATGAGTGAGTAGTTTGTGATATTATGGTATAATTAAATACAGGACAAAAGCCCTTAAAGTTCAGCTAATGTTGATTGCACATTCATGTCTTCTTGCATCAAGTTTAACTCAAGATGGGTCTAAATTTTTCGTTTTCTGCCTCTGTTATTTTGTGGATGTTGCTGCGATTGTAGACAGCTAGGTAATGGTGTTAATCTGTTATGAGTGAATAGTTTGAGGCTGTTCAGTGGAGTATTTGCTGGTGTTGCGGTAATAGTGTTTGCTCCATTATGAGAACCACTGAGAGCTGTAGTACAGAATGATGGAAGGCAGCCTATATGTGGCAACTGTGCCATCTTCTGCAGTATTTTATCAGGACAGATGTGAAATAAATGTTTCTTGCTTGAAAATGGTTGTGTTTTCTGAAGTGTTTGACATCTACCGTGATATTATGGTATAATTAAATACATTTACAGGAGAATTTAAATATAATTCATGCCCTCCTGTAGGGAGATGTAAAAGTTAAAACAGTTTCGTTGGGTTTCTTGGGAAGAAACCTGTTCTGGATTAAGAACAGCAGAGTCTGTATGAAATTAATGATGTTATAAAAACATTAGGTTGGTTGATGGCACTTCATGCTGTTTTATATTATTAATTTTGAGAAGAAGAGCCCATGTCCATTCATCATAAAATGTTAGTGTAATAGCTACATAGAACAGCAAACTGTATAGCTGATATAAGTTACAGAATGTATGTCTATGTAGATTGGCCAGTTTTAGTGCATGGATGGATGAATTGCTCACAGTTTCCCAAAGCCCATTAAAATCTCAGCTATCACACGCACATAGTTGACCTCCCACAGTATAGATTCTTGAAGGACCAACCACACCCCATGTGTGATGCCCCTGCACTGGCCCAATAATCAAGAAACTTCAGCCTTCACCACTAGTACCAGTGAGGGACGAGCACATTGGGAGGATGACAAGTACACACACAGTAAAGTACAATTTCCCTTAAGAGCATACAGAGGTCACAGTCAGTCTGGGCCTGGTTTCTCCCTCTTTCTTCAGATCCCCAATAAAATGTCCCACTGGCACAGCTATAGGGTTAAGATCTCAGACAAGCAGCCAGGACAAAACCTCCAGCACCCTGTCTGTCCAACCAGTGCTTCGTGTCCCTGCCCAAGTAGCTGACGCACACACTTTGAGATTTGATTTATATACAAACACACACACTCTCCTGGGAAAGGCTGGCACAGGTTTACTAGCAATGCCGCCTTCTATCCAGACTAAAAGGTAGTTATCACTGCCATCAACCAGCTCGTTATCAGCTACTATAAGGCCCTTGCAAAGGGTGACCAATTCTTCTGTGTGATGTTACTATTGTCCAAATGGTAAGTGTGACCAAGACTTGCAAGGCTATTTGAGTGGCATGTACAGTGTCACCAAATACATATGCAAGTACTCTAAGAACTTAAATATCTTTAAACAAACCAGCTACAAGTAAAAGGTTTAAATATATTTAGTAATAAATAATAAAAGAACAAGACTATTAATACCTCAGTACAGTGACTACAGAGTTCAGAATCACAGGAAATATTTTAAAACAACATTGCAGGACAGTCTTGCAGAAATACAGAAAACATGTAAACTAATCTTACTGTATTCCTATCTATCTCTAAGAGAGAGCACTGTAATCTAGTACTTACTATTAGCAAGGCAGAAGTGCTGATGAGAGGATGGTTCTAGGTCCAAAGACAAATACAAAGTGCAAAATCTCTGAGACAGTTCCCAAATTAATGTCAAAACATTACTGCTGGGTTAGCTGAATGACATCACTCTTTGTCACCTGCCTCCAGTTTCTAGGCTAACAGAGACTTAGAATTTAGCACCTCTGTGTCAGAGGTACATATGTCTCAGAAGTTTGCCTAGAACTGGAAGTCGTAAAACAGTTAAACACTCTTACATTTGAAACCTAGTAATTATTTCTGTTTTTCAAGACAATAGAAAGAACTTCTAGCTGTAGACATCCTATCTTCTTACTGTATTAATTAACCACACATCATAAAACTCTTTATTTTTCAACTTATTTTCTTAGAGTTTTGTAAGTTAACTATGTATGTTCCAACTTCTGCTATGAAAATATACATTTGCACAGGCATATCATTTATACACATTTCTGCTCTTTTCCAGCAGGGTACACTGTGGTTACATTCTTGAAGCTCAGTACATAACATACAGCTCAACACACACTTCTGTACCAGTAGTTTAGTATACACACAGCATATAGCTGTCTTACATTTGTAAGACAAGCCTATGGATTATATTAATATTCACAAATGACATATGATTATTTACAATATTCCAGATAGTTGGACTGGCAGCCTCACACCATGTCTTATTTATTTATTTTATTTTAATTTACATTTGTTGACCGGGCTGGTCCAACTAGATATATGTCCATTTTCAGTGGAGACCCAGGAAGAAAAGCTCCTCACATCAGAAAAGTATTACAAAACACAGCCAAGTTTTGGCAAATTGTAACAGTTCATGTCTTGTAGATCACGAACAAACATCTCCCTTAATCTTCTGTGGGGAACAATAAATTCCTGATCCAGATACGTTGTTTTTTTTTTTTAATTTTACCTTGAGTATGATGTATTCCTCTTCTATTTCCATTGCTTGAGATGTTGCCTGTAACCCAGAATTTTGAGCTGTAGTCTTCATTTCCTTTTTTTGTTTTCAGCTTCATTTGTTATTTTCCCACCATTCCCTTCCCTCTCAGTTCATGTAAAACTGATACTTACTAATGTTAAAAATAAGCCATATCGGCTTGTACATAGGAAATCCGTTAATGAAGAGTGATTTTTATCTTTTATTTGCAGAACTTAACAAAGGTATGCACTTGTAGAACTGATTACTTTATATTCTGTGTTTCCAGGAATATGGCACAGAAGAGATAACTATCCTTAATCCAACACAATTTCCTGATAAGTCTCATGTGGTCGAATATTTGGAGCCAGTGGTTCTTGGTACCGTTATCACACCAGGCGATTATATTGGGAGAATAATGTCACTCTGCCAGGTTTGCTGCATCATATGTACATTTTCCCTTGAGAACATGTGTGTTTTTGTACATAATTATTGCAGAGTTATATGAACTGTAACAGCTGTTCTGGTTTTATATTTGTAGGATCGAAGGGCAGAACAAAAGAGCATGGTTTACATTGATGATGACAGAGTTATGCTGAAATATCTCTTTCCACTAAATGAAATTGTCGTTGACTTTTATGACAGTTTGAAATCTCTCTCATCTGGATATGCAAGGTAAAATGACGTATACCAAACTTCTTCAAATAAATGCTAATTCCTTGAAAACAAAGTGGTATCACATATTCTTGTTCCCTTCAATAAAAAAAATAGTTGTGAAAATATATAGAATGATGTTGGCATTGTTTCAAGAAAGGAATAATAAAAAAGAGGAGATGGTCCTAAGGGGAAAGCTGGTTCCTTTTCTAGAGGATAGTAATCATTCAAGGCACCAGTCTAGATAGAATCATGGCCAGAAAAAGCTATCAGTCAGACTTGATGTAGTTCAAAGACTGTTTTCAGATTACCTTGATAAAAAACACAGATGACTTAATCTACCTAGACTTTACCAAGGCTATTAACTTAGTTCCATAGAGAAGGCTGATAAAACAATGGTCAGGTTAAGGCCATATAAGGAAAAGGGCATTAGGTTGATGGATGGAATCCAGAAGAAAGTTGACAGAAAACTGTATATGATGAAAAGGAAACTATATGAACAGAGAATGTGAAGTTGTTCAATTTCGCCTGTTATTCTTACACCTTCGGCTCCGAGTCTGCCGCTTTCCTGGCTAAAGATCTCAGAGTAGCTCAAGGCCAGGCCTCTATCCCATGATGCTCTCTGTCCTACCACAGATCTAGTTTGCCACTGCAACTGATCGCAAGGTCGTCAGAGAGCTCTGGCCAGTAGAATTTACTCATTTAGTTTTTTGACAAACATTTTGCTGTATTTCTTTAGATAACTGAAGTAGTTGCTGTATTTTCTAATTCTTATAACTTTTAGGCAAGTTAGCCTTTAGAATCCTTTATATTTAACAGTCGATGTTTGTTACAGAGCGGTTCCTCTTAGGCCTTGGCCATTTTTGGTTACCCCTATCCTTTATACAGTCATACATTTTTATATGTATATGTATATATATATATATATATATATATATATATATATATATATATATATAGTGTGCTAGTTAGATAGGTGTGTTTGTCAGTAAAACTTACATTTATATCCTTTAGTTGTACAGGGATCTGGCAACTTAGGACTGTTGACATATTTACTGTGTGCAGTGTGGTTAGTACAGTAACCGGGTTTTTGTATTAGAGTTACTGTATTTTGTAGAGTAAAGGTTGTTCGGGGATCTGACAACTTCTATAGCATACTTGCATATTTCTGTTTTGTATAACATGGCTGATCATAGGGAGAAACAAAAATCTGGCTTCAAGAAGTGTCCAAAATATGGGCAGAAGATGTCCATTACGGATGCACATGTAAATTGTGTTTGTTTGAGGCTTGTTCATCTCCAGGAGGATTGCTCTATCTGCCACTCCTTCAGCAGTAGGGTTTTATTAGAAGGAAGAAGGAAACTGGTAGATAGAGGCTTGTTGAAGTCAGATTTTCAAGAGGCCTTGGATAAGGCTGATCAGACCTCCAAGTCATTGAAGGGGTTGAAGTATTCGAAGGTGTCCTCGGAGCCAGGTCATCATCTCCAAGCCTTTCTGTGAAGGTGTGGTCACCGGCTCTGCAGTCTTCAGAGCTGTGCACCGAGCAGGTGTTTTGGAGCTGGTATCCGATCTTGGAGTTGGTCTCCGAAACTCTGAAGTCACCCATCCTTCAATCGGTGGTGTCTTCGGTTCCTTCGACCCGTTCTTCGAGGACCCTTTCATATGTGGATGTGGACTGGGTGGTGCAGAGGCTTCTGGAGAACCCGGCACTGGCTAAATTGCTATCGGCTTAGACCCAACAGGGTCCGAGGCCTGAGACCGTCCCACTGGCTGTGAATACTCCGAGCTGAGCAGGGCCTTCGGAGCCAAGGAGGAGGATCTGATGGTTGTGGAGCCTTCGGAGCTGAGGCCTGTTCCAGTGCCTTCGGCTCCATCAATACTGACGTCTTCAGTTCCATTGGAAAAGTCTCGAAGCCGACACACACTCATCGGTTCTGGGGGGGGGGGTTGAACTGATGCATCTGTTACGACCCTTCCTCTCGGGGCTTTGACGCGGATGAGCTCGGCTCTGTCCTCTGGTACAGAGCCCTCTGTCTCGGTGCCGGGAAAGTTGCCGTCTTCTTCAGAACCGGCAGCTTCCTCAGGCAGAGCAGTGGTTCCTTTGATGAGGAGGGTTATGTCATCTAAGACACACACATCAGGTCATTCCTCTTCCTCCCCTAAAGTGCCATGTTCTGCCTCTACATTGCAGGTCCCTGTGAAGCGTCGGGACCCGGAGCCTCAGGTAACCCCATTGGGTGACCCTTGCTCTACTGAGAACTCAACAGAAGCCCCCACTGATGAGGTTCCCAGGAAGAGATTATGCAAGAGGAGGCATTTAGATTCCCCTCACGAATCTTTGACATCAGACACCGACTTAGAGGAATCGGAAGGGTCCCCACAGTCCCCCTCGGATATCTCCTTTGCGGATATCCTGGAAGTCCTGAAGCAGAGGGGGTGACTGGCAGTCCATTAGCCCCACTGAGGATGTCGGTGCTCCTGAAGGCCTTTGGGTCTCAACCTTCCACCTCTTGGGTGACTCCACCCTTCGACGAGTTGATGGAATTGGTCGCTCGAAGGGCGTGGGAGTCTCCTGATTCTATGGAACTGGTCCCTCGGAGGCTCAGCAAATTTATCACCTCCCCCCAAGACAAGATGTTTCTCACTAAGGGAGTCCCCATTGATGCCATGGTGGTGGCGGTGGCCACCAAGAAAGAGATGTCAGAAACCTGTTCCACTGTCCATCCTCCTAATAGGGATTCTAGGATGATGGACAGATACGGGTGGCGCATCTTTAGTTCTGTGACCTTTGCCATGCAATCGCTTAACTATTTGGCTCATTTCACCTGTCTTCAAAGAGATCTTCCGAAAAAGCTTGGAGATACTCTGCAGGGTAATACAGATGGAGCTGTCTCTGGCAAAGTGACAGCACAACTTAATACCCTTAACTCCATTGTGAACTTGTCCATGCGACTCATTTCCTATGTAGCCGATGGATTGAGTCGGGCTGCGGGTTCAGCGATAGCTCTTCGGAGACAGTCCTGGATGCACTTATGCTCCTTTGGGGAAGCTTTCAAGTCTTCCTTTGTCACCAACCCATTTGATGGCTCTTCTCTGTTTGGGCCCAAAGTCAAGGAGACTCTCACTAGCTGTGAGCAGGAGGGAAAGACTCTCTCTGCCTTAGTAGTCCATTTTTCCACCCCTACCAGACCATACCCCAAAGGGCAGAAAGGTGGAAAAATGCAGTTCTGAAAGTCCCAAGGAGCTTTCCAGAACAGACGTAGTGAACCCCCCTCCAGGAGCAGAGGAGGGGGTAATAATTGAAAACGCCGCCCTGGCGGCAGAGGATTCGGAGCACTGGCCTTTGGACTCGCAACAGCTCCCAGAGTGTTTACCAAATGCATGGCAGTGGTTACTGCTCACTTGAGGCATCTAGGATTCAGAGTGTTTACTTATCTGGACAACTGGCCCCTTACCGCCACCTCCAGGCATCAACTAATTCTGTCCAGGAATCACACACTCAATCTCTGCTCTCAGTTAGGCATCATTATCAATTTCAAAAAGTCTGCGTTGTCGCCTTCACAGAGTATCTCCTTTATCGGAGCAGAACTAGACACTACCACCACCACAGTAAGATTGACCCTGGACAGAATAGCCAATCTCCGAAACCAGGTCTCGGACATTCTGCAGAGAAGAAAGTTACCGGCCCATCAAGTACTGAAACTCCTAAGCACCATGGCAGCTACACTCATAGCAGTTCCTCTGGGACGTATACACATGAGGATTCTTCAGTGTTTACTATTCACCCAGTGGTCGTACCAACAACTGTCCATGTCATTCTTAATCATGATTACGGACTCTTGCAAGAAGGATCTTCGCTGGTGGTTGACCAGCCAACAAGTTTCAGTTGGTCGACCATTTGTTCTCCCCCGGCCATCAGCCACGGTGACCACAGACGTTTCTCCCCCGGCCATCAGCCACGGTGACCACAGACGTTTCTCTGATAGGGTGGGGGGGGGCTTTTTCAGGGAAGAACAGCCCAAGACACCTAGTCAGACACAGAGTCACAGTTGCACATCAATGTTCTGGAGTTGAGAGCAGTGCTTCTGGCGTTGCAGCACTTCCACGACTCTCTTCCTCTAGGGACGATTGTGATATAGACAGACAAACAAGTCGGTAGTCTGTTACGTCAACAAGCAAGGGGGAACCAAGTCTTATCCCCTGTGTTGAGAGGCCTTGAGAATTTGATAGTGGGCTGTGTCCACCGGGCGCTTTCTGATAGCAACGCATATCCCAGGGAAATCCAACGTGATAACAGACAAATTGAGCAGAGCCATTCTGCTACCACACCGAGTGGTCTCTCAAAAATGAAGTTGTGGAGAAGATATTCCAGAGCTCTGACCTGTTTGCATCCCCTATGAATGCCAAATGCAGAAGCTACTTTGCCTTGAATCCCCCGCCGGTGGACAGCCCAAGGGACTGTCTCGTACACGATTGGCCCACGGGACTCCTGTATGCCTTTCCACCTATACCCCTAATTCTGAAGTTCTTGCAGAAAGCCAAAACCCTTGGAAGGACTGTAATTTTAATAGCCCCTCTTTGGCCTTGTCAGATTTGGTTCCCCTTCCTCTGACTATCAACTGGAGGAACCTTGGATTCTAGACTCAGTTCCAGACCTATTGACACATTTGTCAGTGGCCCTCCATCCCTCCCTTCATTCCCTCAGAATGACAGCTTGGCTGCTCCAATTCCCTTATTAGCCAGGTCACGTGATTTTTCTTTGGAGGTACAGCACATTCTTGTATCTTCTCATAAGGCTTCTACCAGAAAGTTGTATGCTAGTAAATGGAAGGTATTTGCTGTTTGGGCTTCTCAGTATAACATTGGATCCCATGTTGCTCCGATTCCTAGTATCCTGGAATTCTTCTCTAAGCTTTTTCACAAAGGTGCTGCAGCTTACCACTATTAGAGTCCAATTGGCTGCCATCTCGAATTTTCACCTCGGAGCTGAAGGTTATAACTTAATATCTCACAGATTATGTCGGGCCTTCCTTATGGGCACCATTCATCTTAGGCCGCCTGTTAGACAGCCCTTTACTTCCTGGAATCTAAATTTTGTGCTGTCACTTGTTATTCTTCCGCCCTTTGAACCCGCATAATCCTGTCAGTTGAAGTTTCTTTCCTGGAAGACTATTTTCTTGGTGGCCATTACTTCAGCACACAGGGTATCTGAGCTTCAAGCCCTTTCTGCCAAACCACTGTTTCATCCAGACAGGGTATCACTAAGAACTAATCCTTCATTTTTGCCAAAAGTGTGTTCCGAGACCAATCTGAACCAAACTGGTGAACTTCCAACCTTTTTCAGTAATCATTCTAATCAGTTGGAATACATGTTGCATAAACTTGATGTCCACAGACAATTGAGATTCTATTTGGACAGGACAAAGGAATTTAGAAGATCTGACCAACTTTTTGTATCTTATGCTGAAGCTAGGAAAGGATTACCAGTTTCTAAAGTTACTCTTTCCAAGTGGTTAACTGACTGCATCAAAATTATCTACACTTCAGCGAACCAAACATTAGAACATGGTGTGAAGGCCCATTCAGCTAGAGCTGTCTCCACATCTTTGGCTTATACGGCTCATTTACCTTTGGACACTATATGTGTAGCTGCCACTTGGTCTAAGCCTCATACCTTTATCTCTCATTACAAAGTGGACAGGGCCTTTAGGGGCAGTGCTTCCTTTGGTTCCACTGTCCTCAGGAATATACTCCCGTGAGCCACCCATGATTAGGGTGCCTGGGACGCTACCCATGTGTAACAATAAACTGCGATATTGAACAACTTCACATAAAGAAGCTATGTACTTACCATAACATTCCATGTGAGTTGTTCATCTCGCCTTTATTCTTACATTCCCACCCATCTATCCCCTCCAGAGTCTCGAAGAATGGTTAGACTTGGGGTCTGGTTGTCTTGTTCTGGGATTTCTTACTCTGGCTGGAGTATTTTGTGAGTTATACTTGCTCATGCTGAGTTCAGCAAACTAGATCTGGGGTAGGACAGAGAGCATCATGGGATAGGGGTCTGGCCTCGAGCTATTCTGAGATCTTTAGCTAGTAAAGCAGCTGACTTGGAGCCAATGTTTCAGCTGTGTACCCATGTGTAAGAATAAAGGCGAGATGAACAACTCGCATGGAACATTATGGTTAGCACATAACTTCTTTTTATAAGAGATGGACCTCTTCTCAGTAGGGCAGAAGCCACTCTGTGTGTTTTTTTTTTTTGGGGGTGGACATAATACGGATCCACAAGATCATTTTCGTGAAGATCAAAGGAGCCATCCAATATAGGAAGTATAGGCGAAGATGGGAAATGGGCAGCATATTGCATAGACTAATTGCTCCATGGATGTTTGAAAATGCTTCTTCCTACAGAGAATTGTAAACCCGTAAAATAGACTTCTGGACTAGGTGGTAGTTAAGGACTCCATCAAGGTACTTCATAGGGCATTTTACAGGTAAAGAAATGTTAAGTTAGAATGTTAACAATGCTTATTGAGCAGAATAAGTAGGCATATCGTCTCCTTTTTTCTATCAAGCAGAGAAAATGTATTTCCTACTTCTTTGCAACTGCTGAATTGGCTGTTTCCTCTTTCATGGACAATTCTTTGAAATTATCTTACCATTCAGCAGCTCTCAGTAATTAAAATGCATAGTACAATTGTAACTGACCTAAAATGCTTTGAATAATTTGTCACTTAAAAGTATGTATTTGATTAAACTGAACTTTATTGAGGATAGCTAACCAAACAGCAAAGGCAAAATTTTGACAGGTAACATTCATTCCTATCAATCAAGTACAATGAACCATTTTTGTGTCCTCATATACTTTCTTCCTACCCAAAACCCCATTCTCAGTAGTCATTTCTATAATACTTTTTATTCTTTATTTGGAACATATCTTCCCCTCAGGCAGTGATTCTTTCAGACTTTGTATATATTTTCACATTATTGAATAGAAGCTTAACTGTTCTTATCCAAAGAGCAGGACATCCATTCAGAGTCTTGAATAACCTCGGGATCCTTTGTTGGTTGTTCCTTGCCTTGGATTTGTCACATTATCTCTATCATGACATCCTTTGATGGTGCTGCAACTTGCTTCCATTTATGGGTTACACACTTCTCGACTGTTAAGAGAGTACAGATTTGGATCTGCAAAACAATGTTTTCACCCCTATATAGCAATTCCATTCCATTACTGAAAGTTGTGTAGGCCATGTGCCATCACATAAATTATTCAGTTCAGTTCTGTAAATATTAAGAATTTCAGTCTCAATTTATCCAACTTGTCTTTCTTATATCCCTAATAACTAGGGAAGATAGAACGAACCATTCTTTCCAGACTAGAAGGTGTATAAAATATTTAAACAAACACTGACACCCAACAAATCTGAACTTTCTGGACCTGGTAGCATATCTAAGAGTAGAAACTAACTTTGCTGACCTTTCGTTTGTAATCTGTGTGTTCAGACTCTCCCATTCCAATTTAAAAGTCTGTACTTGCCTCACCCCCACAAGAATTTTCTGTACTTCACTAACCAACAGTTTCTAAATTTGAGGTTCTGTTTTAGTTCCTCTTAACATATAAAGGTTCCAATCTTCCTTCTTCAATAAGTAAAGGTTAATTTGTTTGAGAACTGTAATCAGCTGCGTATACAACTGTTTAAGGCATATCTAGCTTCAATCTGATCCTAACATAGAGGTTTCTTTATGTTCATCTCTTCCCAATGTTTTAAATCTTGATAATGATTTAATTTCCTAGTTTTGTCCATCCTAATGGGCCTTTGTTTTTATTGGTGATATTTCATCCCTCTGTTTTTGTCTCATTCATCACCCAACTAGTTCCCTTTAAAATGATTTTCTTATTTGTACGATTATTTATTTGAATTTTTTGACCAGGCTAGAATTCTGATTTCAGTGGACCAATTTCAGTCTGAATTGAAAAATCTAGATGGAAATAAAACAAAACTATACAAGATGGTACAAGGAAGTAATTGATAGTACAAGCAGAATATGTAACAGGAAATGTATTACACTGCAGGAAACAGACTTAAGGTTGGTTAAATATCACATTGTGTGTCTTGTCTACTGTATACATCAAATTCCATTTCCTTGCCTTTATTATTTATCCCTTCACAGTAGCCTAACTGTTCTCCCAGGAACTTTACAAGTTCATGTTCTTTCATCCCTGGGTCAGACAATCAATTATTTTAACCTTTCCTAAGTTCCTGTTAATATATACCTGCTTTCACTGCCTGGTTTCTTTTTTAGTAACTCAAACAGTATTCCTATCCTAATAAAGGTTATAGCTGTCATGTTACCACTCAACCTGTATGAGGATCACCCTCCCCAAATACAGCATCTACTAAATTTGTCTATTTTAGTAGCAGGATATGAGGTCTATACTTCTTTACACAGGCATAACCTTTACTCCTTTTTATGGGGTTCCTTAGGACATTTAAATTCCAGGAAGTAAACTGTATTTCTCTGAGTATGAGTATTTCATCCAACTCCTCTAACAACAAGAAAAAAAAATCTGTTGCTAGTTTTGTCAAGAAGGGACTCCTCACACATTTTCATCCATGAGGATCTAGGGTTGGAACAAAAATAGTGTTTCACAAACTGCTGACACAAGTTCTGTCCCTGATCATAAATACCTTTAGGCACTGAACTAAAGATATTTCTAATCATCTAAAAGCAAATTCAAAATGAAACATCCATGCATAACTTATATTTTGTCTTTCAGATGCTGTATGTAGCCTTAGGGAAATAGATTCCAGAAATGAGCACTGATTAGGTCCCTGCTGGTGTACTGTGCTAATTTCTGATGCTTTTACAGGAATATAAGGTTCAACTTAGTCAAGAAGATACAAGCAAAGGATATGATTTTAATAAAAAAGAAAGGAGGACAGGGGGTATGGGGGGTATAGAATCTAAATCTGTTCTCACTTTAGGGGTGAGAAAGGGGAGATGTGAAATGGGTGAATAAGACACTTAGAAGACAGTGTGAGGGCACCTATTTCTAGATGGACAGATGAAGGAAAAAGGGTATACCTAAAATATTAAGTGTACATTTTTAGGTATTTTGTGCAGAAAGAGCAGTGTATACATGAAGCATATTATCTGAATGAATGGTTAAATGTAAGATTGCAGAGACCTACACGACTATACAAGATAGAACACAAAACCATATATCAGCATGCATATGTTGAAAATAGATTTATTACCACCTGTAACATGATGTTCTATAGAAATTTAATAACAGCTATGAATGAAAAATTGTGTTGTGATGTAATTTTACGTAGATTTAACTTCAGCATTTGATAGTCCACACTGATCAGTAAATTACAACAACTAGGTATTGATGCACTCTTGAGAAGATGGGTAGCTGCATGGCTTACTAATAGGACGTGGCAAGTGTCATACTGCAATTTGACAGGTGAAGCTTGAGGTTACAGTCAGGGTGTCTCACATGCCTCTATACTAGGTCCATACTTGTTTAAATTGTATCTTACAGATCTGTCTTTTTCAACTGAGGTGTTCTACTGTCTGTATGCAGATGACCTATGAGTACATTGATTACATGTGTTACAGATGGAGCATGTCTACAAAAGAACTTGACTAAGTTGTCCATTTGGGCATAGGAGAATAATATGCTGATAAATACATAAAAAAACTAAGAATAGTTAATTATTTAAAATTGCATACTAGTTCAATCCATTTCCTTCAACATCTTCTATCAAACATGCTTCTTGTAGAAAGAGAATGTCTGATTTAAAAAGCCAAACCCTTTTCTGGTCATTACTTTATTAACAGTTAATGAGGTAATACTGCATTGTCATACTGTTGTTCATTGTTGGCATTCCTTTATGCTGTTAACAGTGTGCTGAAAAATAAAACTGCCTCTGTAAGAAGATTGTTTTTAATAAATTTGCCATTGATGGCTAATTGAAATTGTGCCTTGTAGGAGCACATATTACAGATGTTGGGACTAACAATCAAACTATGTACATTAATCTAACAATCAGACTATATACTTTAATCTAACTATCAACCTCATGGAATCCAGAAGTCTGGTCCAATTAGCTGTCCCCAGTTGAACTAACCCTTCTAACAAATCAGTTAATTCAGGTTGCTACCTCAGAAAAGAAAACAGATTAATAACAGTTTTACTAATTCATACTGTAAGCAAAATAACATTGTAGTCCACACAGCATTAGCCAAGAATACCCCTGCAGAGTTCACCTCGCACAAAACGCTGTTTATTAGTTAGGGGTTACCATAAAATTCCTCAAAACACTCCTGGTCCTTGCTGTTGCAGGAAATGTCTGACTAGCAAGTACATGTACATTACTTCCAACAGTATGGTGGGAAAACCAGATATAGTTGAAGTTGCTTTTAGTTGATATCTGCTTAGTCAACACAGTTTGGTTGATTAAGCAAATGGTTGACAGGTGTGCGAGACCTCACAGTTCCCAGGGTTGGGGAATATGCCCTTTCCTTGGTACTGTGCATTCTTTGAGTTATTGTATATAATTAGTGTGGGAGTGAGAAGATGCAGTGGGCTTGCTCCCTGAAAAAAAAATCAATGTTTTTTTTTTCCTTTAATGTTGTACGTGCCAAGGCTATTGCTCAGTGCAAGTATAGTAGCATGTCAACTTTTGCATTGTCTGTGTTCTGTGTTTTGTTGTAAACATTTGTGATGCTGACCACACTCACACACGTGCGTGCGCGCACACACACAATCTTTGCAGAAAATTAGAAAGAAACACAATAACTTTCTTTTTCCCTTGGGAAAATAGTACATAACATAAAACATTTTATAACATAGTACAATAGTTGATATAGGATACATATGTACAATGTATAAAAGTAAAACAGAGGAATTAGTCAGTTGTTACCTGTGAATAGTCTCTATTTAATATAAACACACAGTACATGTAAATAAGAGAAATGTCCGAAACAAAAATAGCATATTGGGCATGTACAATACATAATTGTAGATAATAAAAATAAGAACTGTTATAAATAAAATTAGGAAGATGATTTTAGGAGATCTTAAGATAGTGAACAGTCAGAGGCTGAGAAATATAAAAAATATCAAAACAGTACAGAGAAACAGAGAAAAAAGGTAATATGCTGTAAACTCAGTCTAGTAGAGAGAAGGGAGAAGCAGAGAAAATAAGTATTTGGGACAAAAAAAATGTAGTTATCTATATTATTTTGTAACAAAGTAGAATGTTTCAGTAACTGTGCCACAGTTTTAACCACTTAGACTGTTAAGTAAAACAGAGCACTGCAGCATCTTTCAGAAGAAGATCTAGTAAGGAGACATTATTACTGTGAAGGTTGCCATGACTTTAAGAAACCAAATGGGTAAACCCAAATTATATCTAACTTTATTACAATGTTTTATTGAGGTGGACTATGCTGGGGAAGTCTGCAGATGCTCATAATACTTTTAGGTCTAGTGTCCAAAATTTTCAATGATAGAAATAGTTAGTTTTGTAAATGATAAGTTATGTTCTAGCATTTCTAAAGAGGTGGTGACCTGAATGGCCAGCCAGTTTGAATCTTTCTTGTTCATGAGTAGAACCTGTAACTACAGAGGATATTTATTAAATAACCAATACAACATTCCCCTTCCCAGTTTTTCTGAGGAGATCATTTATGAAATGGTGGGTGGTTATCATCTTTCAGTTAAGACTCAAATATTTGAAATATTATCCAGGATCTAGACTTCTAATATGTCACTTTTATTATTAATATATACTGGGAGGGTTTGGTTAATGAAGAAGCATGAGTAAAGGTTAAGTTGTTACACATTAAATGAGCCCAAGATTTGTTTCAGTATCAACTGATAATGGAAGAAAAATGTAAGTCGTATTATGAAGAACTTCATTATTCAATGGGAAAAATGAGTGAGACTTGGGGAAAGTGTTGAAAAGTGTTTCAGAGGTAAAGTTTCTTGCTAGTGGTAAGCATCTTAGAACAGATAAAAATGGAGATGAATTAACCTGGGGCATGTGTTGTGATAAAGAACAGGGCAGAATTAGAAAACTGAGTTTGTAACTTTTATACATCAGAAAGATTTCAGTGAGTGAGACACAGCTGTATTATTACCAGGATAGAAGAATATAACCAGGAAGGTGAGAAGTTATGAGGCTAGATATAGTAGTTTCACATTTGAAAATGACATTCAAAAATATAAAAATGCTCAAAAAATTTGTTTAGAAATGTGAAGAAGAGTAGCATTTTGAGATTGGTAGATGAAACAATATTATTGATTGGGGCAGCAAAATTCCTGTGTGGAGAGAGATGGAGAGATGTATGACTGCATTATATCTATCTACATGTTTGATATATGGCTCTACCTCAACCCAACAAAGAGTGGTTTCTCTTAAATGTAATTAGGCAATCACGTTTTTGTGAAAGTGCATTCTTCTGAAAATGCACTTTCGCGAAAAGGAAACTAAGCGAACAGCAACAGAGGCTGTTGGTTAGATTGCGGCACAATGGGCATAAGGGAATATTCCCTTTTCCCCACTGTAGTAAGATCTCGGAGTGAGGATATATAAGTAGCAGGGGGGGGGGCGGGGGTGCATGGGGGGATTGCCCCTCTGCATAAACATAGTTAGTGTTGTGAGTTTTTTTTTTTTTTTTTTTCCAGTTAGGTTCTTTTTCGGAAAGTGCATTTTCAAAAAAATTAACTTTCAGGAAAAAGGGGTCATCAGATTACTTTTCATAGACACATAATTTTGTTTATTGAAATGAGACCCATGTGTATAGATATGTGGATCCCTATCAGATTGAGTTTTCAGAAACTTGAAATTCATATGGTCAAGACCATGTGATCGAATCTCTGAAAACTTGAAAGTTTTGAATGAAGATCATGGTACAGTGTGGAACGGGAAGTTTACCCTTTTCTTCACTGTAGTACAATCTTGGAGTTGGTATATTTAATTTGTAGGGGGGGTGGGGGGTGCAGGCGGGCTTGCCCACCAGCAAAAAATGTAAAAAAAAAATGTAGATTTTTCTGTTTTGGAAACTTAATCATGTGGTCTCGATCTGATAGGGATCCAAATATATGTATATATATTTATATATATATTTATATATATGTACCTCGATCTGATAGGGATCCAAATATATGTATATATATTTATATATATGTACATACATACACACACATATATATAGGCATTCTGCTCCTTTCGTTGAATAGTGCGTAGGTCGACATCTATTTAATCAATGCAATTTGGTCAACATTTGTCAACAAGAGTAGCAGACTGGATAATTTTTGGGGATGGCAAATTTGCCCTTTCCCTGAGAATTGTGTGATGTTAGTTTATAAAATTAGCAGGGGATCCAGGGGTTGCAGGATGGCTTGCCACTCTGCAAAAATTAATGATGTCCTTCAAGAATGCAACTGCAGTCATAACATATGGGTTGTCCTGCCTCAGGCAGCCCTCGGTCGGCCGAATTCCAAAGTGTGGGTCCGGCGTCGGCTGGTGTCGCCTCCTCTCCGACGTCACAACGGCTGGAGTATAAAGGCATCGGCCAACGCCATCTTCTCCAGTCTTTCTTGCCGCGTGGTGCCCGAAGCAGAAGCATTTCGCAAGTGCCGGTCGGTCAGCTCCTGTGTTTTCAACCGAAGTCATCTAAAAGCTAAGTACCCCGTTGGGGAACATTTATTCTTGCCTCAGCCGATGTCAGAACAAATTGAGAAAGTTAATAATTGTTTGTCTTGTGGTAAACAAATACCTCATAAGGACTTCCATTCTCTCTGCCTTCCTTGCCTGGGCCCAGACCACGACATCTCGGCCTGTGCTGCCTGTGCTTGCTTTAATAAGCGCACTCTCAGGCGCCGGGCAGAATTCGCGGAGGACTTTTTCGGTGAATCTTTTGCGTATATCATGCCGTCGGATCAACCGACAACCCAATCTGCTAAAAAACGCAAGGACCGGGACCGGCATCCTCGGCCCGCGTCCACTACCAATGCTACTCCTAAACCCTCTGCTAGCGCTCCAGTCCCTTCGGAAGTGGTAAATCAACCGCTCCAGGCCGACGACACAGCATTAACACGACCTTCGGTCTCGGAGATCTCTCCGGTGCCGGTTGTTGACTTTCCCCCGGATACCGAAGTTCTGGATCTACCCGACACCATTTCTGTGGACAAGGTAACGCCTGCACGTGGGGCTGCTAGGCCTCCTGTATCCATGTCCATCAAGGTCTTTGCACGTGCTAAGGCCGCCAGTCAGGCCAAGGCCCATCCTAAACCTGCCCAGGCCCCTTCATCTGATAAGCAGATCATGTCTCTGGCTGCAGATCTTATTTCCCTTATCAGGGGGTCTCAGCCTCATCCGGACAGGGGTTCTCAGCCACCTGCAGAGAAAAGGCCTAGAACTGAGCAGGCGGACGACCTCTCTTCGGATGAAGCCTCTGGGGATTCTGAGCATTCTGATACCCAAGAAGAACCCTTCCAGGCCTACGAGGACTCTGATGCTGAGGAATCAATTCCCTCTGCTTCCCCTCCAGAGGATTTCTCTTTTGGTGAAGTCCTGCATTCCATGAGGGAACATTTTCAATGGCAGGGTCAGGAATTCTCTGACTCCAGGAAAAGGCTTCGTACTTTCCTCAAGCTTCCCCAGCACAGACCTTTGGCTATTCCACCAGTTATGGATGTTTTGGATGATGTTTTCTCTGACTCCAGTGCCAACCCTGATTCTCTTCCTCCTGCTCCTGCCAAGCCAGACAGATATAGGGTTGTCAACAACAAAACAATAAGTGAGTCCCAGCTCTACTTTCAAAGTCTGGAAATATTTATTCATAAACTTCACTGTATTTACAAAGTTGATTTTCAATCTCTCTAGCGCCTCGGCCAACAGCCTTTTCAGAGTACAAAGTTAACAGTCACAAAAAGACCACTTATATACAATTGTAAAACATTTAATTACATTTAATTAAACTATTAATCAATTAAGACATAAAAAATTCAAAAATTTAAAAATATAGCCTTAAACAAGGCTTTGCCAATTGCATTCCTTATTTAAACCATATGGAGCCAAAGTACCATATTTCATAATTAAAATAGACTCCTTCTGTCTTAGTACACTTTTCTGAAAATCAACATTATTAAAATATAGTGGTACATGTTCTAAAACTGTTGTTTTCATACAACTAATATCCCCACCATGACACAAATTAAAATGTTCTGCAATAGGACTAATTAATTTTTTATTTTTACGTCTCTGATATGTTCTTTTATTCTGTCTGCCAACATTCTCTTTGTTTCACCAATATAAAATTTTCTACATGTACAAAAATAACATAAATCAATCCCTTGCTTCTGCATGTATACTTAGCCCTAACACTGAAGCTTTTTCCATTAATTTTTTCTACTTCAGTTACTATATGTTTACACACTGAACAATTTCCACATGGGAAGGTGCCCAGCTCTTTCAAATTAGTTACTACCTGAATTATAGGTTGTTTAAAAACACTATGGACTAAAAAGTCCCTAATACTTTTAGCTTTTTTATATGACACAATTAATCTACTATTATTCAAAGAGTCAACTTCATTTTTAATAATATGCCAATATTGTTTAATCAATTCATTCATAATATAAGAAAAATTTGTATATTTCGTCACAAAAAATATTTTTTCTTCACTTATTGAATATTTATTATATCGATGTTCATCATATTCTCTATCAGTTGTCTTTATATCAAAACTATTTTTAAACACTTTTATAATGCTACTTTTAACTGCACTGACATCATAGCCCCTATTAATAAATAACTTAGCCATTTTTAAAGATTCATCAAAAGCTAAATTAACATCAGAATTAAGCCTTTTTATTCTCATAAACTCTCCATAGGGAATACTTTTTAACGTATGTATAGGGTGACAACTACTCCCACACATTTTCCAGCTAACTTCATCAAATTTTCTATGTATACTAGTATGTATGAATTGATTATTAATACCTTTAAGAGAAATGTCCAAAAAATTAATTTCAGAACCTATCTGTACATCCCCAAACTTAATACCATATTTATTGATATTCAATTTATGTATAAATTCATCAGAAAATTCATAGCCATCTTTACATATAAAAATAAGATCATCAATAAATCTATAATATTTTATGACATATGTATTAAAGAAATGCAATTTATATAGAAATTCATTCTCAAACATCCCCATAAATAAATTAGCATAAGCTGGAGCAAATGCTGCTCCCATCGCTGTTCCAGTTAATTGCTTATATAATTTGCCATTAAATTCAAAAGCATTATTTTTTAAACAAAATTCTACCATCTCCAATACATAATGTGTTCTAGGACAATCACTCAAAAAGAACTTAATAGCTTCCAATCCCCAAAAATGGGAAATATTTGTATATAAACTCTCTACATCTGCAGTAATAAAGTACATTCCTTCCTCCCAACTTATATTCTTAATATTTTGTAAGAAATCATAAGAATCTTTAATATAAGAAGGTAATGTCATAACTTTATTAATTAATATATCATGTAGTAAACTACACACATTATAAGTAAAGAAGCCATGGGCTGACACAATTGGACGGCCTGGAGGACAATCTAAATTTTTGTGTATCTTCGGCAGACAAAAAAATCTTGCCATTTGAGTATTTTTAATAATTATTTTATGGTCAACATCAGATTTTGTAAAGTAATGTAACCTAATTCCTTTCTGTAATAAATTCATGAAGTCAACTTCTGCTTCCTTTATATATCTTAAATCAATCTCAAGATATACATTTCTATTACCCAGATGTTTCATACACATCTCGTAATAATCACAAGCATTTAGTATAACCAGTTTACCCCCTTTATCTGAGGGCTTGAACACTATGTTCTCATTCTTACTAAGTGCTCGTAATTTAATCCACTCTATTTTAGTCAGATTGTAATGATGTTTTTGTTTCAAAAAGCACTCTAGTTCCTTTTCCACCAATAGATTTAATACACATTCAAACTTTTGTATTAATGTGTTTTTATACGGAGGCATAAAAGAACTATTTGATTTTAACCTACTTATATTAAATGTACTGTATGCATTAACCATGTCTTCATTATCTGAAGTACACGAGTAAAAACTCTCATCACTTTCACTATCACTGTTGAACATTTCCGTGATAGAGCTGCTATTATTAACGGAAGAACCAAAAATATGTCTAGAGAAATAATCTTTAAGATTCATTTTGCGGAACAGTTGAAATACTTCTGTTTTTAACTCATATTTTTTTGGGAAGCAGGTAGGAACAAACTTCAACCCCCTTTCCAAAATACCCATTTCCACATTATCCAACATATAATTTGATAAGTTGACTACATAATTATTACTTACAATTTCACCAACAAAATCAAGTCCATCTACCTCTTTTAAAATGTCCATCGCCCGAGTCTCTGTGGCGTTCTGAATTATTCCAGCCCCTTTTCCTGGTATTGGTGTATTGTCCATTGGAATTTGAAAACGTCTTCTGAAAACCTTCCGAGTTCGCGGCCCCTGGTAGTTCAGGAAAGTTCTCTCTGTCATCTTCCTCCCACGATGACGCGCCACTTTCACCTGACAGGAAGCCTTTACTTTTATACGCTTCAGACACCGGATTTCCTCTCTGGAACGTAACAGCCTTCTTCCTAATTCTCTGATTATTAGTGAACACAAACGCCCTCTTGTGTTCATAATCTTTAATGTCTCTAGTTAACTTGTATTTTTTTCGGTCAATAAGATCTTTCTCATAATTAATTAATTTGGTATTTATACCCACCAGGAAATTTTCCAAAGTGGTATTAGAAGTCAAGTTAACTAATTGTTCACATACTTGTTTCATTTCATTCACAAGTTTATCCTTTTTGATATTATCTCTCTCAGTTAAAATTGAAACCCATTCAACACTGCACCGATGTGCAGCCGCTATCCAGCGTTCATGGAATTTTTGATCTATTTCATCACTAAGATCAAATGGTGTAGAAGGGTTCTTAACTGATCTTAAACCCCGAGGTGTAATGTCTAATTCAGCGTATCTTTCAAGACTACCAATGTTATAAAATACCGCTGTCTCTTTAAATATTAACTTCTCCAATTTTGTACATAAATCCTGTGCATCAGGATTATCAGGTATAGTAACTTTTTTGCCTACCGTAGCAAAAGGATTAATGGCAGTCCTCATTCTTGAATTCTCCCACTTATTCATAATACCCAGACCAGAACCTCCTGGACCTTCAGGTATTGTTTTAGTTAGAACAGGTTCAACTTCATTATTCGTAAGAACATTGACACGACCAGAATTTTCACCATTGCGTTGAAACATATCCAAACCAGACTCTCTAAAAATACGCGGAAAGGAGCACATGGACTCACTAGTCATATTAAAGAATAAACAACAAAAGCAAGAACCAGCTAATATTGTCAACAACAAAACAATAAGTGAGTCCCAGCTCTACTTTCAAAGTCTGGAAATATTTATTCATAAACTTCACTGTATTTACAAAGTTGATTTTCAATCTCTCTAGCGCCTCGGCCAACAGCCTTTTCAGAGTACAAAGTTAACAGTCACAAAAAGACCACTTATATACAATTGTAAAACATTTAATTACATTTAATTAAACTATTAATCAATTAAGACATAAAAAATTCAAAAATTTAAAAATATAGCCTTAAACAAGGCTTTGCCAATTGCATTCCTTATTTAAACCATATGGAGCCAAAGTACCATATTTCATAATTAAAATAGACTCCTTCTGTCTTAGTACACTTTTCTGAAAATCAACATTATTAAAATATAGTGGTACATGTTCTAAAACTGTTGTTTTCATACAACTAATATCCCCACCATGACACAAATTAAAATGTTCTGCAATAGGACTAATTAATTTTTTATTTTTTACGTCTCTGATATGTTCTTTTATTCTGTCTGCCAACATTCTCTTTGTTTCACCAATATAAAATTTTCTACATGTACAAAAAATAACATAAATCAATCCCTTGCTTCTGCATGTATACTTAGCCCTAACACTGAAGCTTTTTCCATTAATTTTTTCTACTTCAGTTACTATATGTTTACACACTGAACAATTTCCACATGGGAAGGTGCCCAGCTCTTTCAAATTAGTTACTACCTGAATTATAGGTTGTTTAAAAACACTATGGACTAAAAAGTCCCTAATACTTTTAGCTTTTTTATATGACACAATTAATCTACTATTATTCAAAGAGTCAACTTCATTTTTAATAATATGCCAATATTGTTTAATCAATTCATTCATAATATAAGAAAAATTTGTATATTTCGTCACAAAAAATATTTTTTCTTCACTTATTGAATATTTATTATATCGATATTATAGGGTCCCTGACACTCACAAGCACCTTTTTAAGGCCCACTCTGTGGATCTAGAAACTATTTCACAGGGCCCCAAGGGAGTGGCTTCCTCCTCTGCCAAAAACCCACTGCCAGCGGACAGAGAAGCAAGGTCCCTGGAGAGATGGGGTAAAAAAGTATATACCTCTACTACCCTAGCCATGAGGTCTCTTAATTGCCTTTTTCACATGTTTCAGTACCAAGAGTTTCTCCTGGATGATTTACAGAAAAAGTTAGCCTCGCCTGAGCCTATTGATAAAAAGGCACTGCAGGATCATATACATAACACTCAGCAGGTTAATAACCATTTTCTGCAATGTGGTTATGATGCACTGGAAGCTTCATGTAGGGCAGCTATGACTGGGGCTGTGATACGTAGGCATGCTTGGTTGAAGGATCAGTCTTTGCCTGACCATGTTAAAGTAAAGTTACTGGATGCACCTTTGGAAAAACAGAAGCTTTTTGGTGCTACTGCACAAGATGTATTGAAATCCATAGAGGAAAAAGCAAAGTCAGTACAGGCAGTCAAGGATTTCCTTCAGGTTCAGCCACCCAGATTCAGCAGAAACTGGCCCTCAAAGAATTGGTCCTTCCCCGGCTCTGACAAGTTTCAAAGGGGAAAAAGCAGCCGTGCCCGAGGTAGAGGGCAATACCGAGGATCTTACAGGGGCCGCCAGTGGCAACCTCCAAATCAAAGAAGTGGCGCAGACAGTTCAGCTGCACCACAAGGACAATCACAATGACTTGACTTTCGTACCGCCTACAAAGGTTCAAAGAGAAGCACCTTTGGGCGGAAAATTAAGCTTATTCTCACAAAACTGGCATATCTTAACCAAGGACAACTGGATTCTGGATTTGATAGACAAAGGTTACAGGTTCCACTTCCACACATTACCAACAAGACAAGGCATGCCAAACCTGCCCCATCATCAAAGGGCAGAGGCACTCACTCAAGTTTCCAAGCTATTAAGCATAAAAGCAATAGAAAGGGTTCCTCCTCAGGAGCAAGGCCAGGGATTTTATTCAAGACTGTTCCTTGTTCCAAGAAAAGAAAACAAATGGAGACCCATACTGGAATTGTCAACTCTAAAAACTAACTCTTCCTCCATTTGAGCCAGCAGCAACTTCAGAAATGCAATTTCTTTCATGGAAGACGGCCTTCTTATTGGCAGTCACCTCTGCCAGAAGAGTTTCGGAGATACAGGCACTCATGGCAGTGCCCCCCTTCCTCATTTTTCATCAAGACAGAGTTTCTCTAAGAACCAATCCTACATTCATGCCAAAAGTTATTTCCAGGGTGTCTCTACATCAAGCTATTCACCTACCTACATTCTTCCCCAATCCTCAAAATAAGGGGGAAAAACTACTGCATGCTTTGGACATACACAGACAACTACGCTACTACATGGACAGAACTAAGGCCACCAGAAAGTCTGACCAACTGTTTGTAGCCTATGCTGCTGGAGTACAAGGAAAAGCAATCTCCAAACAAACAATTTCAAAATGGATTGGACATTGCATCAGATTTTGCTATTCTTACCATGGAAAAGGTGTGCCAGCCAAGAGTAGCCCACATTCCACCAGAGCTATAGCCACTTCACAGCTTTCCTAAGAGGGGCAACAAAGGACATTTTAGAGGCTGCTACATGGAGCTCCCGCATACATTTACCAAGCATTACAACCTGCCCTTATACTCCAGATCCCGAGCAGGCTTTGCTTCAGCAGTCCTGCAGGGAATTTTAGCTACACCATCCTTATCATAGTTCCATCCACCCCCAGCCTGGCTATGGTATTCAACCCATATGTTATGACTGCAGTTGCATTCTTGAAGGACATAGTACAGTTTTGTACCTACCATAAATGTAGATGTCCGATAGATATGCAACTGCAGTCGGATTTTCCCACCCTCCTACCCCTCTGTATCCTTCTTTTTGGGTCCCTACCCCTTTTCCCATCAGCTGGGGGTATTCCCTATGGTGTATCTGTTTATTACTGTTGTGCATGTTTGGGATTATTTTTTTATCCATTTACCAAATTTAGCCTTCCTAAGAGGGCACCTGGCATCTGGGGCAAGAAACACTGAAGAAAATGGCGTCGGCTGATGCCTTTATACTCCAGCCGTTGTGATGTGGGAGAGGAGGCGACACCAGCCGACGCCGGACCCAGACTTTGGAATTCGGCTGACCGAGGGATGCCTGAGGCAGGACAACCCATATGTTATGACTGCAGTTGCATATCTATCGGACATCTACATTTATGGTAGGTACAAAACTGTACTTTTTCTTGTGTGTTTTTTTGTTTTTTGTCTCAGTTCACGTACAGTAATATCCATCATGTGGTGTCAGCATTATACACAACAGTATTGGTGCTATTCGACAAACTTAGTTAAATGCAAATATATATTGATATGTATTGTTTTGAGGACTGGTGAAATCCAGAACGTTTACATGGCGAAAGTAGCAGTATGACTTAGATTTTTGCATGTCAACTTCCCATCCAGTAAAGAGACTCAAGTAGCAGATGTAGCATAGGTTCATAGGTAGATACTAGGCCCGAAGGCATTTATAAGCCTAGCCGGAATGTGTTGACTTTTGCCACCCCCTTAGATAAGATCCCTGTGCCTCTGCCCAGCAGAGCCATTGAAGTGATCCCTGGGGTAAACTTTGATGAATCAGTAAAACAAAAGGTATCCTCCTCCAGAGGAAAACAGGAAGTGATTAAACTAGGATGCTATTCAGCTTTCAAACGACTATTTTTATGTCATTTCTGTAAAATTCTGTTGCATCTCATTATGTTTCAAGAAATGGTCTTACCAGAGAGAAAAAAATAACACGTTAGTTATTTTAAAATATATTATGATTACCATAATATTGACCAAACTATTAAAAACGTCTTAGCTAATTATAATAGCTTAGGTTTTCATTAGAAGAATTAACATTAGCAAGTCAGTAAACTGTTTTTCACTGTATATATCATAAATTAATATTTCTAAGTAAAGATTGTAAAAGAAATGCATTTATTTGACATTTGTTAACCGGGTTAGTCTGATTGGGCAAAGTCCTTTTTCAGCAGAGAACCGGAGCAGAAAAGCTCCAAATAGTACATAACATAAAACATTTTATAACATAGTACAATAGTTGATATAGGATGCATATGTACAATGTATAATAGTAAAACAGAGGAATTAGTCAGTTGTTACCTGTGAATAGTCTCTATTTAATATAAACACACAGTACATGTAAATAAGAGAAATGTCAGAAACAAAAATAGCATATTGGGCATGTACAATACATAATTGTAGATAATAAAAATAAGAACTGCTATAAATAAAATTAGGAAGATGATTGTAGGAGATCTTAAGATAGTGAACAGTCAGAGGCTGAGAAATATAAAAAATATCAAAACAGTACAGAGAAACAGAGAAAAAAGGCAGTATGGTGTAAACTCATTCTAGTAGAGAGAAGGGAGAAGCAGAGAAAATAAGTATTTGGGACAAAAAAAATATAGTTGTCTATATTATTTTGTAACAAAGTAGAATGTTTCAATAACTGTGCCACAGTTTTAACCACTTAGACTGTTAAGTAAAACAGAGTACTGCAGCATCTTTCAGAAGAAGATCTAGTAAGGATACATTATTACTGTGAATGTTGCCATGAATTTGAGAAGAAACCAAATGGGTAAAGCCAAATTATAGCTAACTTTATTACAATGTTTTATTGAGGTGGACTATGCTGGGGAAGTCTGCAAATGCTCATAATACTTTTAGGTCTAGTGTCCAAAATTTTCAGTGATAGAAATAGTTAGTTATGTAAATGATAAGTTATGTTCTAGCATTTCTAAAGAGGTGGTGACCTGAATGGCCAGCCAGTTTGAATCTTTCTTGTTCATGAGTAGAACCTGTGACTACAGAGGAAATTTATTAAATAACCAATACAACATTCCCCTTCCCAGTTTTTCTGAGGAGATCATTTATGAAATGGTGGGTGGTTATCATCTTTCAGTTAAGACTGAAATATTTGAAATATTATCCTGGATCTAGACTTCTAATATGTCACTTTTATCATTAATATATACTGGGAGGGTTTGGTTAATGAAGAAGCATGAGAAAAGGTTAAGTTGTTACCCATTAAATGAGCCCAAGGTTTGTTTCAGTATCAACTGATAATGGAAGCAAAATGTAAGTCGTATTATGAAAAACTTCATTATTCAATGGGAAAAATGAGTGAGACTTGGGGAAAGTGTTGAAAAGTGTTTCAGAGGTAAAGTTTCTTACTAGTGATAAGCATCTTAGAACGGATAAAAATGGAGATGAATTAACCTGGGGCATGTGTTGTGATAAAGAACAGGGCAGAATTAGAAAACTGAGTTTGTAACTTTTATACATCAGAAAGATTTCAGTGAGTGAGACACAGCTGTATTATTACCAGGATAAAAAGAGTATAACCAGGAAGTTGAGAAGTAATGAGGCTAGATATAGTAGTTTCACATTTGAAAATGACATTCAAAAATATAAAAATGCTCAAAACATTTGTTTAGAAATGTGAAGAAGAGTAGCATTTTGAGATTGGTAGATGAAAGAATATTATTGATTGGGGCAGCAAAATTCCTGTGTGAAGAGAGATGGAGAGATGTATGACTGCATTATATCTATCTACATGTTTGATATATGGCTCTACCTCAACCCAACAAAGAGTGGTTTCTCTTAAATGTAATTAGGCAATCATGTTTTTGCGAAAGTGCATTCTTCTGAAAATGCACTTTCGTGAAAAGGAAACTAAGCGAACAGCAACAGAGGCTGTTGATTAGATTGCGGCACAATGGGGATAAGGGAATATTCCCTTTTCCCCACTATAGTAAGATCTCGGAGTGAGGATATATAAGTAGCAGGGGGGGGTGGGGGTGCAGAGGGGATTGCCCCTCTGCATAAACATAGTTAGTGTTGAGGTTTTTTTGTGTTTTTTTTTTTCCGGTTAGGTTCTTTTTCAAAAAAATGCAGTTTCGGGAAAAAGGGGTCATGAGATTACTTTTCAAAGACACATAATTTTGTTTATTGAAATGAGACCCATGTATATAGATATGTGGATCCCTATCAGATGATTGAGTTTTCAGAAACTTGAAATTCATATGGTCAAGACCATGTGATCGAATCTCTGAAAACTTGAAAGTTTTGAATGAAGATTGTGGTACAGTGTGAAACAGGAAGTTTACCCTTTTCTTCACTGTAGTACAATCTTGGAGTTGGTATATTTAATTTGTAGGGGGTAGGGGGTGCAGGCGGGTTTGCCCACCAGCAAAAAATGTAAAAGAAAATGTAGATTTTTCTGTTTTTTGGAAACTTAGTCATGTGGTCTCGATCTGATAGGGATCCAAATATATGTATATATATTTATATATATATTTATATATATGTACCTCACTCTGATAGGGATCCAAATATATGTATATATATTTATATATATATTTATATATATGTACATACATACACACACATATATAGGCATTCTGCTCCTTTCGTTAAATAGTGCTTAGGTCGACATCTATTTAGTCAATGCAGTTTGGTCAACATTTGTCAACAAGATTAGCAGACTGGATAATTTTTGGGGATGGCAAATTTGCCCTTTCCCTGAGAATTGTGTGGTGTTAATTTATATAATTAGCAGGGGATCCAGGGTTTGCAGGATGGCTTGCCACTCTGCAAAATATAATGTTTTCTTTTGTGTTTTTTTGTTTTTTGTCTCAGTTCATGTACAGTAATGTCCATCATGCGATGTCAGCATTATACACAACAGCATTAGTGCTAATCGACAAACTTAGTTAAATGCAAATATATATTGATATGTATAGTTTTGAGAACTGGTGAAATCCAGAACATTTACATAGCGAAAGTAGCAGTATGACTTAGATTTTTGCATGTCAACTTTCCAGCCAGTAAAGAGACTAAAGTAGCAGATGTAGCATAGGTTCATAGGTAGATACTAGGCCCGAAGGCATTTATAAGCCTAGCCAGAATGTGTTGACTTTTGCCACCCCCTTAGATTAGATCCCTGTGCCTCTGTCCAGCAGAGCCATTGAAGTGATCCCTGGGGTAAACTTTCTGTTTCCCATCCACTCGTCAAGGTTTCTGTTGAAGAGGGTTAGCGAGGAGCTCTGCCTAATGTAGACTGGAGTCTTGTTCCAGAGTATGGGAAGTCTCTGGGACAGGAATCTACCCCCTCCAGCACATCCTATTTATTGTTGTGGTGAGGTTTAGATCCCTGAAGCGTGTGGCTCGAGTGGACATGGTTTTCTTTAGGTGGAGCATGTCCATCAATTCTCGGTTGGACTTGGCCTTGTATGTCAGGCAGAGATGACCTCTGAGTGGGTGGTATGCAACCGAGTACAGCTGAAGTTTCTTCAGTCGAGCTGCATAGGGCATCTGCTTGAAGCCAGTGATCCTCTTGGTGAGTTACTTCTCTGGTCTTTCCAGTTGTTGCAGGTGTCTTGTAAGGTATATCCCAAATGGGGCATTGTAGTCTATGATGGGTCTGATGAGTGATGTGTAGATGGGCCCAATGACCTCTTTCGATCTGGATGCAAACCCTTTTGTGATTAGGTGGGCCACATAGAAGGATTTTCTAACCACTTTGGCAATGTGATTATCAAAGGAAATGTTACTGTCTACTTGGGTCCCCAGATCCCTTATTACTTCTTCCGTATTTAGGGGGCTACCACCTATGTAGTAGTTTGTGGATACTTTGTATTTTTCCGAAGGGAATGACTATGCACTTTTTGGCATTTAGCTTGAGGCCATGGTTTTGACACCAGGTATCTGTCTCAGTGAGACCCTTTTAGAGGATGTCTGTGTCAGCCGGAGAGTCATTTATAGCCCCTAGTTTGCAGTTGTCTGCGAACTTGATCAGCCATAGTCCTCCTGTGCTTGCCTGTACCTCTGAGAAGTATATGCTGAACAGGAGGGATCCTAGGACTGAGCCCTGGGGAATGCCACTTGTAACCGGTTTAGAGTCAGACCTAGCTCCTGCAACTCTTACCATGTGGGTTCTGTCCATGAGCCAGTTGGCAACCCATCTCGTGACATAGGGGTTTATGTTCAGGCTGGTGAGCTTGTCTGTAATACCTGAGTGTGGAATGGTGTCGAAGGCCTTTCCAAGGTCTAGGTAGGCTGTGTGGATCACCTTTTCCTTGTCTATAGCCTTGGTAACTGTCTCAAAGAAGTCCACCAGGTTTAGGAGGCATGATCTGCCCTTAACAAAGCTGAACTGGGTAGGGTCCATTGTTTGGAGGTTCCCAATGTCTCTGTTAATGAGATCCATGATGGTGCACTCCATAGCTTTGCAGACCAAGCTAGTCAGGCTTGTAGGGCAATAGTTCCCGGGGTACATTGTGGCTCCACCTTTGTGGAGTGGAATAACCGTTGCTGTGCGCCAACTCTGTGGGCACATAGCCTGTGGAGAGGCTGAGTTTTAACAGTGTGTTTAGGTGAGGGGTTAGTTAATCTTTGAGTTTGTGTAGGACACAGTCTGAGACACCGTCCAGTCCCATTGTTGCTGTGTTTTTGGCTTTGGAGAGGGCTGTTTTAACCCAAGTGTCTGTGATTTCAGGGGCACTGCACTCTTCTGGTATAGTTATGGGTCCTTTTGGGGGTGAAGTTTGCACTGATCCTGTCTGCCAGGATGTTGGCTATATCGATTGGTTCAGTGCATTTTGTGCCATTCTGCACTAACTCTGACCAGATCTGAGAATTGCCACTTAGATTCTTGACATAGCTAAAGAATGCCTTGTGGTTATCTTTGGAGTCCATGGCAATTTTTCTTTTTAAGCTAGCCTTGGATGATTTTATGAGGGAACGTAGTTTCTTGCTGATAATGATCAGGGATGTCTTCCCTTTTTAGGATTTTACTCTTTTCTGTACTAGTTTCCTCCTATTGTATAGCTTGTTTATGGCAGGGGTCCACCAGACTGGTTTCCTTTTCTTGGAGGAGTGAGTCTTGGTTTTGTCTGGGATAGCACGATCCATGCATTCTTGTAGGTGCCTTTAGCATGGGGGCTTTGAAACTTCCCACCTCGGTTTAAATAACGTGAAATTTGCTTTTGAAAAGTTTTTCACAGTGGTTTCTTTGACCGGGGCTGGTGGCAGAATGTGGATATCCAGAGACATTAGTTTGTGGTCAGATCTAACCAGCAAGGGGTTGACCTCCGGTGTGGAACACCAGTCGCCCATGTTGGTGATGACCAGGTCCAATATGTTGTCACCTCTGGTGAGGGTGTTGACCAGTTGATCCAGGGCGTTTGAGTTTATAAATTCTAGGAAATGTTGGGCAAGGGAGTTTGTACTTGAGTAGTTCTCCCAGTTAATGTTTGGGTAATTGAAATCACCCAATATCAGGGTGTTTGGTAGGAATTTTATGTTTCCCAGTGTTTCCAGGAATGCGGAGTGGGGGTCCTGGGACATGGTGGGTGATCTGTAGCAAGCTATAATTTGAATAGCAGTTTTGCCCATTGTTAGTTGCATGTGGATGATCTCTGAAGCATCGTGCTGTGCCACTAACCTGGAAGTGTGGGTATCCTTGATGAATATGGATACTGCCCCGCCTTTTGTATTTCAGTCTAGGTTTTGTGGCCGAAATGTATGGTATGAGGTGTAGCCTGGTAGTGCTGGGGTGCTCTCTGGAGCCTTAAACCAGGTTTCTCTTACTGTACATATATAGATTTTCTCCATACTGAGGATTGCCTCGAGTGCGTGCATTTTGAGGTTTAGACTTCTGCCATTGAGTAGCATTACCCTCAGTTTTTTGTTACTTGTACTATTTATGGCAGTGGGTTTGTCTTTTGAGCCTTGCCTAAAAAAGGCACTATGGGGGTGGCAAGAGCCTTTGCCAGTATTCGAAAGCCTAAGGGCGACAGGTACAAGCCGTCTCTAGCAAAGCAGCGTGGCTTATCGAGCATGTCATCCCAGGCTGACAGACACTGGTTCCCCTTTGAATGACACCAGAAGCTTAGCCAATTGTTGAAATTGATGATTTTTTTCTCTATACCATGGTATCATTCTTGGTGAGGGCAGGATGCTACTCAGGGTCAGGGTCATACCGGCCTGGGCTACTTGATCAGAGAGCTCCTCCATGTCTCTTTTCATGTAGTCCAGGGAGGTACAGCTCAGGTCATTCACACCAACATGGACAATGACAGAGTCATATTTCTACTTGTTCTAGAGTGACCTGTGTGCTTGTATTATGTGGCAAATCCTGGCACCTGACAGGCAGCTAACAGTAACCTTCTCCTTGTTCAGCCTAGTGAGTGGGACGTCAGTGTGCCTGACTATAGAGTCACTTATTACTAGTGTGTTGGGTATGTTATTTTGCCTTAAGGGCTGTGATTGTGTGGCACACTGGTTTTGTGAAGTATGTGTTTCATGGTTTGTGTTGGGGGGGGGTGGAGGTTTCTTGGATGTCTGCTTTGGAGGTCTCTGTTTCTTTTGCAGATTTTTATTTAGAGCTTCAGAGTATGTTTTCCTGTATTTTTGTGTTTTTTGCCGGTCCTGGTTTCATAGGTCTGTGTGAGATTGGTGGTGTGATGCAAGTAATTCCCTTCTCCTCTTGACTGCCTGGTCCAGTCTTGGGTTGAGAGAGCTTAGCCTCCAGTTTGACTGTATAATTGCATCTCTCGCATGTATTAGTGTTTGGTGGAAGGAGGAAAGGGTTGTCTGTGTACATGAGGCAATTGTAACATTGCCTCAAAATGCCCAGATTCACCAGTTGGACCGGAGAGTACACCTGAAACTGCCCTTTGGACATGCCTGGATAGGTACAGTGAACTGTTTTACTGATTGGCTGGTAAGGTCAAATAGAGTCCTTTGTCCTTCTGTACAATATAGGGGGGTCTAGTGCTAGGGTTTATTAGTGCTTGCTATGAGTTTTGAGCAAATGCTGGGATGAGAAGTGAATGGTTTGAGTGCTTAAGTTGAAAGTTTGTGTAGTTCCAAGGGAAAAATTGAAGAGTACACTTTGTGGAGCCGGAAGTAGTATACCCTAGCTAACCAGCGCTGCCCAGTGTGTAACAGCCCCGAATTCAGCACTAACCTGAAAACTGGACTATACTAGCTTAGAAAGGCAGGAAAACAAGTTTTTTTTTCAGAAAATAAAGCAGATACAATCAAAAAAACACTTTAAATGGCTATCACACTGTGCACGCACCTGTGCCTCCAGTTTTTTGGAAACAAGTACTGATGAAAAGGTGAAAAAGATATAAAGAGGAACACAGTGGAAATAGTATATGGGAGAGCAGAATATTAGCAGGAAGTCTGTCCTTTTTTAAAGAGTCATTAAGAGAGGAGGATGCGAGTCCACAAAGAAAGATTGCAGTGTGATAAATACAAAGGCACACAGTGTTTAGAAAAGTTAGAAACAGATGTGGAGAAGTGGGTATATATTCATATTAAAAGGGTAGACAAGACATTTGGAAATGGGAAAGTTTTACAAAAATTATAATATGAAGTAAGGAAAGATGTTAGTGAAATGGCATTCAAGAGTTAGATAAATTTGGTGGGTTATGGCCAAAATTAGTAATAAAGTGCTAACAGCAGTGAGATTAATGGTTTTGAGAAGTCTTTTTTTTTGAATTGTTGAAAGCAGAGAAATGAGAAGGATGGTATATGTAATCGGCATATTTTAAACAACTGACTGGATTTAAAGAGTAGTGGGAGAAAGACTGTGTTGAAATGTGTAAGAGAACATGGGTAAAAGGAGAGAAATGGTGGGTGTGAACACTGGAAAAATTGAAGTATTATTTGATGCTGGTTAAGCCTGCTGTAAATCTGATTTACAAGATTAGTTAAAATAGGGTGAGTAGGGTGCGGCCCCACCTGAGCTCAGTTGAATGCAACCAACCTGAACTTGTGATCAAACTCTAATAAATACAGCAGTGAGGCATGTTGCATAGGGATATGTACCAGCTTATGTGATAAATAGGAAAGCAATTTAAAGTCAGATGCAACAGTGCTTTAAGAAGTGTCATTGTGTTTGAAATTGTAAAGCATTTCATCCAAAAATTAACCTGCAGGAGGCAGACTTTATAAAGTGAGCCAGTGTAACACAGTGATTATGTAACTGGTAAAAGCAGCTATACTTCATAAACAGTTAAACAGGTATTTAGATCACTTGGTAGGAGTTTGCCAGGTTGGCAAACATCCTCCCCTGTGCTTTAATGCACTGAAGTGTCTATCTCCCCAAGTGTTTCTTACCACAGTTAAAGTTCAGAATAGAAAAATGGTCCCAGCCTGCCTTGTTCTATTTTGTGGTAAATTGTTGTGATTTCAGTGAATAGTTAAATTGTTTTCTGTAAAATTGTTTACCCTTCACCTTCAGACACTATTTCTAGCAGTTATTAGTATTTGTTTACATTGATACTTTAAATGCATTTATTTCTTGGACCTAGGTCTGCTTTTCAATTATTTGAAAAAAAGGCATTATAAACTTTAATTAGAGGTAGTGTAAACCTTTCCAAGTTTCACTGTGTTTTCTCATAACAGTATTTCACTGAATTTCTCCTCTTTCCTCTATCTCCAACCTTTTTGTTTGTTGCTTTTCTGTCACTGTTAAACAGTCTTTTCACAAGTGTACTTGTGGGTAGAATATACCTCCCAACAGCAGGCGTCTTCCGGCTTGTTTTGCTTGAGTGAGCAACACAATCCCCCTGAATACCCTGTCTTTGAAAAGCAAAAAAAAAAAAAAAAAAGATTTTACACAGCAGTCTTTTTCATTAATTCTTCTTCCAAATGGTAAAAGGGGTTCAATGACAGTGATAGTTTTGTTGAGACTACATCTGCTGTAGTTCAGTCAGCTAAACTGACTTCTCATTTGAATTCTGATGCAGTTGTTTCCCTTTTGAGTTGATCTCAGGGCCTGCTATGCCCAAGGTTTTCCACTCCCTTCTCCTACATGGTATAAATAATTGCAGTTTTGCAGAGGCCTTTTTGAGGGCTCAGGCTAGGCACTGTAGTTCACAATCTTTACTCAGTCAGTTGGCATTTTATTTTGACATTGCATTATACTCAGAGAATTTCCTCATAGGTGTTTTTGGGTGTCCAGCTTTGACATTCAGTCTCAGGGCCACTGTCAGTTTGAATCCTGAACTATTGATGTCAACACCACTTGAGTTGTTGCCAGTACGTCCAACATCAGATGCATTTGCTCTAGGTTGGTAGGACATTATCACAAACAGATAGAAGAGATCCAGACACCATAAACTAAGTCCATTTGCATATTAACTTTATAGTAATTAAGATAGCCCAGCTTTACCCTATCAGTTTTCCAGAATTTCCTCAGTACATGACAGCCATCCTATTAGACAACATGGCAGTGGTCTGATATCTCAGCAAGTAATAGAGAATTATGTCCAGTCCCTTATAGCAAGTCATTACAATGGTGTGGGAATGAGCTAGTCAGTCAGACTGCTTTGTGGTTGCCAACCATATTTACTCAACTCTCCATTGTGAGGATGCCTCAGGACAGTCTGGACATCTGGAGTACTCTGCACATTTCTCTGATGACTAGTTCACCCAGGAAGCAAAACTAGACAAATCCAATCATTCTCATAACATGGCTTCACCATATTTGGTTCCCTCCCCTTTCCCAGACTTTCTTATGAAATTTTTCTAGTTTCATCCATGGAAGATGCTGTTAACTCTCCCATTAGGCAAACCTTACCCCAGCATCCATTCCCTACATGAAACTGTGTGGCTTCTCTTGTTTTAGTATTAACCAACAGCCCTCCTTTTCCTATTGACCAATGCAGGTCATTTCTTCCTCACTGAAACCCAACACTCGCAAGACTTAAAACAATATATGGACCCACTTCTGTATGTGAACCATAAACATAAGGGCTGGACCTTTCCAAGCCCCTGTAACTTCCTCAGTGATAGTTTGTTGTACTCAGATTATCATTTATCAATTCCAGGCTGACTTTTTCCTCCACCATATTCTGTCTTAGACATTTCTAATTTTCAGAAAGGTTTCATCTCTTTTTTGGCTTCATTAAAGATTTATTGTGTCTTTTTAGAAGCCATTTTTGATTAGGCTTCCCTAAGGGGATTCTGTATTGTCTTGGCTCTTTCATTTTTGCCTGAGAAGCTGACCCTGCCCCCAGCAGCTTTTGAAAATTTGAAATATGTTTCTTCGAAAATAATGCTCCTAGTGGTTATCATTTCAGACAAGAGGATTTCTAAACTGCTTGCATTGCTAATCGAGCTGCTGTACTTTAGTAATTCACATGGACAGGGTCACTCCGTGCACAAACCCTTGTACTGTAAGTTCCTGCTGAGGGAAGACTCGACCAGTTTGTTAATTAACTGTGACTTTTTCTTTGTAGTATGCCAACCAAGGAGAGTACCTCCTCAATTGTAAGGATGTAGGCAGTCCTCATACATGGCCATATATTGGGTATGAAGCTTTCTAGAGTTACCTTAGCAAAATAGTTATCTGGCTGTGCTTTGATGTTCTTCATCTCACATTGCTGCAGTCCTTACATATGGGTAGTCAGCTGTCCTCGGTCGGCCCGAATACCAAAGTATTAGGCTGGCCGGTCAAGGCGCTTAAAACTGACATCAGGGCGTCAGGGTACAAAAGCGCATGACCGACGCCATATCCTCAGTCTTTTGCCGCATGGTCCGATGCAGAAGCAGCGTTGCAAGTGCTCTGAAATTTTCGTTTCGAGTTTCAGACCGAATCCAAGTTGGCTAAGTACCCGTTGGGGATTATTTTGGTTTTTCTTGCCTCAGTGTAGTACCGGATGTCAGAAAAAGTGAATAATTGTATTTCTTGTGGGAAACAGATACATAGGGATTATCATTCTTTGTGCATTCCTTGTTTGGGGCCTGAGCACGGCCGAGTGGGTTGTACGCTTTGTGCTAGGTTCAATAAGCGCACTATTAGAAGGTTAGATTGTGTTAGGCTGGTCTTGATGGCGGTGCAATTATAATATGCCGCCGGATTCTCCGGCGCCGCTTCGAAGAAGCGCAAAGACAAAACAGTTAAACCCAGGCAAGATGAGTCGTCCGTTCGGACGCCGGTTCTTTAGAGGCTTCAGTGGAACCGGTGGGTCCGACGGAGACTTCTTTAGAGTCTCAGGGGGAGACTTTAATTTTGCAGGATGTGGCCTCTCTTGAGGCAGGGCAGGCTGAAGGGGCTTCTCGTTACTGTACTCCCTCCCTTCCCAGGGTGGTTAGGCCTCTCCTTCTGTTTCCAAGGCTTCTCCCAGGGGCAGGCCAGGTTTAGCATCTGTTGGTGTCACTCCTAGTTCAGCAGGGTCTGTGCCTAAGAAGCACATGCTTAAAATGGCAGAAGATTTGATTACTCTGATTAAAGGTTCTTTGCCCCCTCCTGATAAGAGGCCTAGGGTGGAGCCAGAGTTGGGAAGTTTTGAACAGGCTTCAGATGTTTCAGAGTCTTCGGCTGAAGACTTGCAGGAGTACTCTCCTTACTCTGATTCTGATGCAGAAGATTCCACTCCTTCTGCTTCTCCTCCAGAGGATTTTTCTTTTTCAGAGACACTTCACTCTATGAGGGAGCATTTTAAGTGGGAAGGTCAAGACTTCTCTGATTCTCGGAAACGGCTTAGGGAATTTTTGCTTTTACCTCAACATAGGCCCTTAGCTATTCCACCTGTTCTGGATGTTGTGCAGGATGTGTTTTCAGAGGCTTCGCTTAATCCTGATTCTCTGCCTCCTGCGCCTGTTAAACCAGATAGGTATTACAGGGTGCCTGAGGCTCATAAATATCTTTATAAGAGTCCTAGGGCGACCCAGAAACTATTAGTCAGGGACCCAAGGTGTCAAGGCCTCTGTTGTAAAAATCCGGTTCCTCTAGATAAAGAGGCCAGAGCTTTGGATAGATGGGGAAAGAAGGTCTATACTTCTTCTACCTTAGCAATGAGGGCTTTGAATTGCCAGTTTCATATGTTGAAATATCAAAACTTTCTTCTTTCTCAATTGAAATCTAAGGTGGATGCTCTGGCAGAAGGCATTGAGTGTAAAGAATTACAAGATTTGGTGCATGTCTCTGAGCAGGTTGGTAAGCATTCTTTACAATGTGGTTTTGATGCTGTGCAGGCCTCGTCTAGGGTGGCTGCCACTGGTTCAGTTCTTCGCAGGCACGCCTGGCTGAAGGATCAGAATTTTTCTGACCATGTTAAAACAAGGATTTTGGATGCTTCTTTGCAGTCTGAAGTGTTGTTTGGTCCACCTGTGGAATCGGTCTTGAAGAAAATGGAGGACAAGGCTAAGTCTATGCAGACTGTTAAGGATTTTTTGCAAGTTCAGCCTCCAAAGTTTAGTAGGAATTGGCCTGCTAAGGGATCCTTCTTATGATTCTCAGTCTAGGGGTAGATCTAGACGTGGTAGGGGTAGAGCACAGAGTTCCTTCAGACCTAGAACTGGAAGTTCACCTGCACAATCTTCGAGTGAGGGTAGGGGTCAGTCCTTTCGTAAACAGGCCCAATGACCTACTTTTTCAGCTGCCAGATCCTTCTTGCCTGGCAGCACCTTTGGGAGGAAGGTTGGCACTTTTCAAGGAAAATTGGATTTTAATTACCCAAGACAAATGGGTACTGGATATCATACACCGAGGTTACAAGTTTTATTTCCATACCTTGCCTCATGCCAGACGTTCCTCCTCAGCAAAGACTAGAGGCTCACAACCAAATTTCTCTTCTACTTCAAATGGGAGCTATACAACCGGTCCCTCTGCCAGAAGTGGGCCTAGGATTTTATTCTCGCCTGTTTCTAGTACCAAAGTAAGGGGACACGTGGAGACCCATTTTGGACTTATCTATCCTCAACACATATCTGGACATTCCCAAGTTCAAAATGTTGACGTTACAGCAGCTTTTACCTCTGCTGGGCAAAGATCACTGGATGGTGACTCTGGATCTCAAGGAGGCTTACCTTCATGTTCCTATCAGGCCCAGTTGCAGGAAGTATCTGGGCTGGGACTTTTCATTATCAGTTCTCTGCATTGCCCTTTGGCTTATCTACTGCCCAGAGTGTTCAAGGTTCTGGCTCCAGTGGTAGCTTTCTTCAGGCTAAGAGGAATACAAATCTATCCTTATTTAGACGATTGCCTGATTCTGGCTCAAGGAAAGGACGAACTTCTTCATCATTTACAGTATGTGATGGCAGTGTTAAGATGCCTAGGGTATTCTGTGAACGAAATAAAGTCCAGTCTAGTACCCTCTCAGGACATGTGCTTTCTGGGTGTGAGACTGAATACAGCAGCCCAGATGGCCTTTTTGACCCCGGACAAACAAAAGAATCTTTCTCTTTATTTCCATCAATTGTCTCGTCAGTCCAGGCTGACTGCAAGGACAGTCCTTCAAGCCTTGGGGTTCATGGCATCTTGTATTCTGGTACTTCCCAATGCCAAACTGCATATGAGGAAGCTACAATGGTATCTCAAAATGTATGGACGCAACACTGCCAAGATTTGGACACTGTCGCTCAGATAATACCTTGCATACAAAAGGAATTTTTGTGGTGGGCTCAGGAATGTCACCTAAACAAGGGACTCTCTGTGACCCGACCAGAGTCAGATTCTAACGACAGATGCCTCAGACAAAGCTTGGGGAGCTCATCTAAATGGAAAATGGGTACAAGACACGTGGCCTGCCAGACTTCAACATTTACATATCAACTTGAAGGAGATGTTAGCAGTCCAATTTGCATTGATAGCTTTCAAGGATTTACTTCTTCCAGGGCAGGTGTTGATTCAAACAGACAACACAACTGTCATGTGGTACATCAACAAGCAAGGGGACACATTCATATCCTCTATGCAGACAAGCAATGATTTTGTGGGAGACTGCTCTCAGTTTGCAGCTAAATCTTCAGGCAAGGTTTCTGCCAGGAGCACAGAACTCCTTAGCAGATGTGTTGAGCAGACAAATTATGGATCCCCACGAGTGGAAATTGGATCCTCATGTATTTCAAAATTGACAGTGTTATGGGGAACTCCAGACATAGATCTGTTCGCTTCTCCACTAAATTACCAGCTGCCAAAGTTTTGAAAAGGTTTCATCACACAGCTTGGAAAGTGGATGCTCTCTCATTCAATTGGAGCAATCTTCACGTGTATGCCTTTCCACCACTGCCTCTCCTCCCAAAGGTACTCCTGAAGGTCAGACAGGACAAGCCAACCATGATTTTAATAGCTCGATTGGCCTCGACAGCACTGGTACCCATTACTGAGAAGTCTGAGCCTCCATGGCCTTTGCCTCGATTCCACACCTGCTGTCTCAAGAGAACAGTCATTTAATCAATGTCAAACTTCACTCTCTACATCTAACAGCCTGGCATATTCTGTTTTAAACCCTGGAGGGTCTCAGCTTCCACAACAAGTTTTGAATGTTATTTTGGAGGCCAGAAGGCCTAGTACAAGGAAAGTCTACGCAGATAAATGGAGGAGATTTTTAATTTGGAGTACAGCAAAGGACTTTGATGTTTCTAAACCTAACATAAGTGTTGCTCTTCAATACCTTACTGATTTATTGGACAAAGGTTTGTCCTTCTCCTCTATAAAGGTTCATGCTGCAGCAATTTCTGCTCACTATGACTGTGACCCACCATTATTTTCTCATCCTTTGTTTAAGCAATTCCTTAGAGGGGCAAAGAATACAAGACCCCGAGCTCCTACTCCTGCTTGGGATCTCAATTTTGTGTTGGAGAAACTCACTCTACAACCTTTTGAGCCTGCAGCGACTGCCGAGTTGAAATATTTATCATGGAAGACTGCTTTTTTGTTAGCCATTACATCTGCGAGAAGGGTTTCTGAATTACAGGCCCTTATGGCGGTTGAGCCTTTCTTAATTTTCCACAAGGATAGGGTGTCTTACTAACCCTTCCTTTATGCCTAAAGTGGTTTCTAGTGTGGCTTTAAACCAAACTATTCATTTGCCTACTTTTTATGCAAACCCCCAAAATAAAGGGGAGAAGATTTTGCACACTTTGGATATACACAGGCAGTTGCAATATTATTTGAACAGAACTAAAGGGTTCAGGCAGTCTCAGCAGTTGTTTGTTTCATTTGCTTTGTGTTCTCAGGGCAAACCTGTTTCAAAACAAACTATTTCTAAGTGGATTGGTTTTGTATTGCTTTCTGTTATTCCCATCATGGTAAGGAGATTCCTTCTGGGATTAGGCCTCATTCCACTAGGGCTACTGCCACTTCTACAGCTTTTTTAAGGGGGGTGGCTACTAAGGATATTTTGGAGGCAGCTACTTGGAGTTCAGTGCATACTTTCTCTAAGCATTACCACCTTCCACTTTACTCTAAATCTAGGGCTGGATTTGCCACTGCAATTTTACAGGGCATTTTGGCAGCTCCTAATGCTTTATAAGTTTGCCATCCTCCCTTACCTCTGCTTTGGGATTCTACCCATATGTAAGGACTGCAGCAATGTGAGATGAAGAACATAGTACAGTTTTGTACCTACCATAAATGTAGATGTTCAAGATCCACATTGCTGCAGTCCAATACTCCTCCCTCCTTCCCCTCTGTAGTTAGAGGTGGTTGTGTGGTTTGGGTTGTAAATATTGTAAATATGGTTTCTGCAGGGGTGGTTGGTTGTTTTTTGTTGTTTTTTGGCTTTGCCCTTTCTTTTTAGGGCCTTCTGACATCTGGGGCAAGAAAAGACTGAGGATATGACGTCGGTCATGCGCTTTTGTACCCTGACGTCCTGATGTCAGTTTTAAGCGCCTTGACCGACGTCAGCCTAATACTTTGGTATTCGGGCCGACCGAGGACAGCGGACTACCCATATGTAAGGACTGCAGCAGTGTGGATCTTCGAACATCTACATTTATGGTAGGTACAAAACTGTACTTTTTGCTGCAGTAAATTTCTTGTTTCAGCATGGACCCTTTTGCACATTAAGCTAGAGTAGTTATGTGTACAGCTTTTTTCAGAAACACACCTGTGGATAATACTTATGCAGTAACAATTTGGTCTACTTTCATTGGCTTTGTAAGGCTTAAGTGGAACTTCTTGTCCATGTCTAGGTCTATCTTCAGGACATCTCTAATAAAAGGGTGCATTTCCATAATGAGCTATGAACATTCTCTTACCAAGTATGAATGCTATGCGATTACCATAGCTGTAAATCTGTAAGTGCAGGCCTATCCTACTGACATACCTACTCATCTTTCTTCATCTTTGTTGTAACTGGTTGTCTCTCTTGTTTTCTAAACTTGCAATATCTTTGCATATGATTCCTCAGATGCTGAAAAGCTAGGCATCAGAATGCATGATAGGATGGTGAATGATATATGGCCCAAGAAAATTTTATTTTGCATACTAAACAGTCCTAATACCTGTGTGCCATAATCCTTTTTAATGAAGATGGGTATGGTCATCAGGTCCATCATTATTGCAGGTACATTGATTTAGTTTGTCCCGGGCAAATAGTTATATACCTAAACACACACACATATTTATATTTATCTCTCTCTCTTACATCAAAATAAAGCAGTTTAATCAACAGTAAACAGATTTTTACACTAATTGCACAGCTATATCAAAACAAACCCATAATCTTAGCAAGTACTGAAGAGGCCATGTTCTGATAGGTGATACAAAACAAGGATCAGATCACAGAAGCATTGAATGTTACATATGTTTTTGGGAGAAGGATCATTTGGGGGGACATTATCTATGTGGTTCTGTTTGTTATAGCTCCTTTGAACAAGTTGAAAGCGGATAGTCTTGTAGTGTGTTGTTTATTGGTGGTGTTTACAGACTCCACTTCCCCTTTCACACTTATTATTTTGGACCTTTGCTGCCATTACATCTGTCACCTTTTAGGCTGCAGGCTTTTCATGTTGCATTGGTGAAGAGTCAGTCAGCTTCAATTCTGCTGTGGTCAAAGGTTGGTGAGGAGTCTCCATCAGTTTCCTTGACTTGAAGGTGGTGTTTTTGAATCCGGCTGTTCTCCTAAAGGCCTGAATAAGTACTACACTTTTTACATTGATATCCACATTTGAAAATCATATATTGGTCAGGCCATTTTCCAAGTCATTGCCTACAAAATGAGCAATTGCAATACTGATTAGAGCTTGCAGAAAATTGTCCATCTCTTCTCTGCCAAGGAGCATACATTTCTAATTAGGTTCTTTTTCAAAACATACTGTTTGTCAATGGCCATGTAGCTCAGATCAGCATTACTGGAAGCTTTGGTGGTGCCTTGTAATCTTCTCTGAGATTGTTTGATTTCAAGAGGTGGTATATATGGTTTAGGGATGCTGGGCTTGCCTCCACATTGGGGAGTGCAAGGTGGCCTGCCGGTTACAGAATAAAAAGTGTTATTATATAAGGTGTAATTGTTCATAAAAAAATCAGTTTCTGCCCATTTCAGCAAGGCAGAGGAAATGGATGCTGGAATTGTTTTTGTTGGAATTGGCAGTAATGTCCCCTGTGTATCTCCCAACCATGTTTCCTTAGCCTTTGCATGTTGGCAAATTTCCAAATGGAAAAGGCAACACTCATTCTTTTTTCTTTGTGGTGGCCTATAACTGCATTATTCCTGGCCTTTCAGCTTGTTAGCTTTTTGAGCTTGATTTCTTTCTAAGTAGTGGAGCTGTGAACGTTTTGCAGCATTTTTTTCAGCTTATGATGTAACCACTAAAATAGCTCCTGACTAGTCACCAGATCTTCACAAGAAGCTCTTTTAATGTCACTTGCTCTTCCCAATGAGCAAATCTAGAGTGTTGTTCATCTGGGCTGAGACTTCTTACTCCTTTCTTATTTAAATAGCCAGTCCCATATAACTCTTTTTTTTATATATAGGTCTTACTTTTCCTTCAGGTGACATTCCTTTACCATATTGATGTATTGTCATGACCAAGTGAATGGTATGACTCTGGCCTAGCTCAGACTACTTGAACAATTGTTGATGAGAATCCTTCATCTCCAGCTTCTTTAGACTCCACCTGCTGCTTGGAATTTAGAATTTATGATCATTCTGATATTACATCTGCCTTTTAATAGGCTGTTTTACTGAACCTGAAGATTCTGTCCTGAAAAATTGTAACACCACCTTAGCTTATCATGGAGAGATAAACCCTTATGTATAAAGAACCTTAACCTTTATTACCAATTGACTAGGTCTGTGTCATTACAAAAGGCTATGTTTCCTCCTTAAGATATTGTCTGAATTTAGTCAAGTCTGTTCATCCCACGATCTTCTTTTCTACGGGGGAGCTCATCTTACAGACTGTAGAATTTTAGCATCATGAGCATCAGAAAAAAATTAGATATTTGTTCAGCAAGTAGGCAGTATCCATCTTCCCATAGCACACGAGACACAAAATTCCTGTCACAGTTCCATGAAAAGTAAACTGTATTTAGATATGTTACTTCAAAGTTACACTATTGAAGTGATTTGATGTGTGTGTGTGTGTGGGGGGGGTGCTGCAAACACTCTTCGTGGTCTGTGCTCCCACACCCCTGCACTTCTATACTAAGTCAAAGATTGCAGTATCTCAGAATATGTGGACTAAACCAAGATACTACAACCTTGGACTTGGTATACACCCCCAACATTTTCACTTCTAGTTCCACTCCTCCAACAGTAGCATTTATGGTCCCCAGAATTTCAGCAAACACACTGCTGTTCAAATGAGTTGCCATTAACATTGTCTTCTTTAACCAGAAGGCTAATTTATTGTTTGCATGTGTGGTAACGCATCATCTCACTAGAATGTTGTGTGCCTCTAGTGCCTAGTTCAGGAGTATTATCTGTGCCAGGGCCCCCTTGGTTTCTTTCCTTAATGGTAGTCAGAATTTAAAAATTCATACCCAAGATTTTTTTTTCCTAATGAATTGTCTCTATATATTGCATGTTGGTTTTCAATTGATTTTGTTGTGTTGTGTAAAATTGCTTGAGAAGAGGCAATTTTTTTTCAATTTCCATTTTCTGACCGTCTGTGACCTCTAAGGTTGCATATATAGAGATCAGAGTGTGCAGGTTGTACAGCCCCCCCCCCTCCAAGTTTTTATTTATTTTTTTTACTAAATTCAAATGAAGGGATGGGGAAGGGGTACAAGAAAAGAGAGGGAAAAGTGTAGCATGATATTTACAAAAACAAGACTCCATCAAAATAAAACATAACAGTGGAGAAATAAGATTTTCACTGAATAAATTCTGAGAGGTTCATTAGATGTATAAACATGTAAATTTGACAAAGTTTACAGATTTCAGCAAAATGTCTGGCTTATACAAAACATAAAGTTCTGTAGTGCAACGCATTGTTAAGAGAGATTTCCAGTCAAGTCACTTTAGGGGGGGATGAGTTTTTCCATTTTTTGGTAATATATTTCTTAGCTGTGTTTAATTCAGAAATGTGGAGCCTGTGACAAAGTAATCACTTCTGGGACAGGAAACCCAAATAATGTAACATCTTTCTATCATCCCCCCTCAAGGTTATAAATTGAATAAGTTTTCAAAAACTGCCTTTTAAACTTCTCTCAGGGTTCCAAAATGAACAGCAGTTCTCAAAAATTACCTTTCAAAATTCTGTGAGCTTTGAACAGTTAATGAAAATATGGACCCAGTCACCATAAGCATTCAGTAGAACATTGGCAGCACTGAACAGAACTTCCAGAACAAAATGTTGCTCCTTTCTCATTTGTTCAAAAAGAATAACATAGAATCCAGCAGGCAAAATGATACAGTATAGTAAAAGACAATAATAAAGGTGTGTATATGGTGTCTGTATCTCTTCTAAGTCCATTTGCATATTAACTTTATAGTAGTTAAGATAGCCCAGCTTTACCCTACCAGTTTTCCAGAATTTCAACAGTACATGACAGCCATCCTATTAGGCAGTGGTCTAACATCTCAGCAAGTAATAGAGAATTCTATCCAGTCCCTTATAGCAAGTCATTACAATGGTGTGGGAATGAGCTAGTCAGTCAGATTGTTTTGTGGTTGCCAACCATATTTACTCAAATGCAAAACACAAACCAGAAACAACAAATACAGACAATCCAAAAACTGAAGGTACTAAAGACACCAGCGAGCCAGTGAGAAGTTTAAAAATGTATCAGTAATAAGGCAACAAGATTAAACGCTTTCATAGGTCTGTAACAACGTGAAATTGAGCAGCTCATTGCTTAATTTAGTATACTTGCGTCTATATTAGAAAGTCTACAGCTTAGGTAGTCGAATCCCTAAAGATCAACAACTAAGTGTCAAAATCTAAAAATCGCAAACGGCCATTATTTCCTCTGGAAAGAATTTGTTAGGCCGTCGCGAAACAAAGTAGTAAACCCAAACATAGTGGGAGGCTTTGCCCCCCACAGCCCCCTAACTAAATATACCAACTCCAAGATCGCTCTACATTGGGGAAAGGGAAAATTCCCGATATCGGCCAAGCAAATTCTTTCTCAAGGAAAGAATTTGCGTATGTGGCCATCTGCGATTTTTAGATTTCGACGCTTAGGTGTCAATCTTTAGGGATTCGACAACCTAAGCTGTCGACTTTCTAATAGGACCCCACATACTTAGTCTAGTATAGTATACTTATTTGAATGTGTATACTAAAATTGACAACACTGTGAGAGACATTAGTAAATGTAAAGAAAAGAAACTTGAAAAGGATAGAACTGAGTATAGTGAGGGATGAGCCTACCCCCAACCACAGAAGACCAATGAGAACCAGGCATTTAGTGATAGACAGCATGGCAGTGAGGAGGAAGTAATGTATTCTGGCAGCAACAGCAACGCCCCTTTAGGGAGGGGAAACCTTGAGGCATTCGGAGCGTTTGAGGAACAGAGGGAACTACATTGTGAACTAGGAGAGGAAAAACTACAACCGAGGGAACCAGAGGTACCAGCCAAAACAGTATGGATGGCGGAACATGGACAGATAGATGAAAATGTTTCAAATGAACTTCCAGTAGTGATTTCAAATAAAACAAGTGACTTTCATGTTTTTAACTTTACAGACTATTAGTATCAAACTGAGCATGTTGAAGTATTGAATGGAGACTACACTTTTGTCCTGACTTGTTGAGCTAAAACAGCATTTTGTTGTACTTGAAATTGTTTATCAGAAAGCTTAAATGTTCTGTAGTCATATCTCACCTTCATTCTTACATATGGGATCGGAGCTGATCCTCCGACTCGGCCTACTTACAAGCTGGTAGTCTTCTTGTTGGCTCGTGGCTAGGTAGGTATCCCATGGTGCACCAGTACAATGCCCAGATCTTGTTTGCCACGTCAACGAATTTGGTTGTGCTTCTCTTTGGCTCTGGCTAAGTGTTGCATTTACTTTAACTTTTTACAAAATGTTTTGGCTCTGTTTAGCTTAAAAATAGTAAAAACTGTTACTGCTTTATTGTTAATCATTTAGCGTAGTTGATATTAGTGTGGTTAGCTTATACTTGTGCTATTTGGTACAATCTTTGGCCTTTGACCTGTTTGGCTTAGTACTGGTATCCTGTGCGCTGGTTTTTGTGTACTCCTAGAATTAGTAGTTGTAAGTGCCTTTTGCACACTGTTAGACTGTGTGTGTTAATAGGATAGTCTAGTGTTTTTGGCAGTGTCCCACTTGTTAATTGGTTAGCATAGTTGGATTTGCTACCATTGTTAACAGAACTATGAAGTTTGAGTTTTTTGCGGATTCCTACTTGTTTTGCTGATATTTCTGCTTGAGTGTGTGAAATTCTATACTCTGTAAATTTCTAAGTCTGTTTTAGTTAGAAGACCAAGTTTCTTTGTTTCCTTTCCTGCCCGGGCTAGGTCCATTTAAGTTAGAGGACCAGGTCCTCGTGGTATCTTTCTCCTTCCTGCAGACCTAGGCCTGTTTAAATTAGAGGACCTAGTCCTCCTCCTCCTTTTTCTCTGTCTGCGTGTGTCCTTTCTACGAGAATGTCTAAAGAGAGTAAGGATCATAAGCCATCTGGCTTTAAGAAGTGTATTAAGTGCTCCCAAAAAATGTCCATAACGGATGGTCACGGTAACTGCATTTACTGTTTGGTGGCCATCCATTTACAGGAGACCTGTTTATTTTGCCATGCTTTTAGTCCTAGGGTGTTGCAGGAGAGGAAGAACAAGCTCATCCTAAAAGGTCTTCTTAAACCTTCCTTTGAGGAAAATCTGTCTAGCTCTTCCTCATCTTCAAAATCCACTAAGGGAAAATCTAAATCCTCTAAGAGGCCCTCCCAGGCATCGACTGGTGTCTTGGAGCCACCTCTTAAGATATCAAAATCAGACAAGTCCACTGTCTCATCGGATCCACAGACCTTGGTGCCGACTGAGAGCAGTATTGTGATTACAGGGTCGGTTCCAAGTATTTTGGAGCCGACCACTGAGACTATTTCTCGGAGCCGGTCTATGGATCCTCTACCGGCCTCCTTGACATTGAAATCTCCGATACCTCAGAGATCCAGCTCTCCTACTCTGTCGTCCAGGTCTTCCAGGAGTTTATCGGAAGAAGATGTAGGGAGGGTAGTGCTGAGACTGTTGAAGTCATCTGCTTTGCCTAAATTGCTGTTGGCTCCGACCCAGTCGGTTCTGCAACCACCTGAGTCCATTCAACCCTCTGCGATCATTCCTCCTCCAAGCCATACTGGTCTTTCAGAGCCGGAGTGTTTGGTACCACCGGTGGAACCTTCGATGCCATCTCCCCCTGTGGCTGTTTCAGAGCCGTGTTCTGCTCCGACACTCTCAGCGCCATCCATAGTGTCTAGAGGCTGAAGCTCCCTGGTTGACCCGACAGGGATGCTAGGAACCGAACTTTTCAGTTATGAGTCTTCCTCTCGGCACGTCGGCTAGGGTGAGCTCGGACCCTTTGTCTATCTCAGAGCCAATAGCTCTGGAGCCAACGGCATCCTCGGAGCCAGGGAAGTCTTCGATGCAGGAGAGGTCGGCATTCGAGATGATGAGGAGTGTGCTGTCCTGATCGTCAGCTCCTACCAGAGGTACTGGCACTCTTCCCCCCCTAAAGCACCTACTTCTGTCTCAGCTCCTACCCCCTCCATGGACAGCAGAGACCCTCAGCCTCAGCAACCACTGGCTGGTGGCCCCCACTCTTCCAAGACCTCCCCGGAATGTCCTTCTGAGGAGCCACCATGGAAGAGAACATGTAAGAGGAAGCATCTAGACTCCCAGGATGAGTCTCTGACCTCAGACACTGACCTCGAGGAGTCAGAAGTGTCCCCCAAGTTGTCCTCTGATGATGTCTCCTTCGTAGACATCCTGAACATCATTAAGCAGAGGTGCGGCTGGCCCACTCTTACCCCTTCTGATGAGGAGTCGGTGTACCTGAAGGCTTTCAAGTCTTAACCTTCAGCCTCTTGGGTGTCTCCACTTTTCGACGAACTGATGGAGCTAGTTAGTCAAAACGTGTGGGATACTCCTGATGCAGTGGAGCCAGTCCCCAGGAGACCGAATAAGTTTCTTTCTGCCCTTCCTGATAAAGATCTTTTGTCTAAAGGTGTTCCCATAGATGCCATGGTGGTGGTGGCGGCCAATAAGGAGGAGCTAGCTGAGACTTCTTCTTCTGTTCATCCACCGAATAAGGAGTCTCGAACGATGGACAGATATTGGAAGAGTATCTTTAGTTCAGCGGCATTTACCCTCAGATCGCTGAACTACCTTACTCATTTCACGAGACTTCAGAGAGATCTCCTTAAAGAGATAGGAGATTCTCTACAAAGTACATGTACTGAGGGAGTCCCTGACAAGGTTTCAGCCCAGTTGTCCACCTTGAACTCTGTCGTCAACTCTTCCATGTGGCTTATTTCATATGCAGCCAATGGAGTGAGTAGAGCAGCGGGTTCAGGAATTTCCCTGAGGTGTCATTCATGGATGCATTTGTGTAACTTTGCAAAACTGTTCAAGTCTACCTTTACCAATGCCCCCTTTGACGGTTTCTCCTTGTTTGTATCCAAGGTAAAGGACACTCTCACCCGGTGCGAGCAAGAAGGAAAAACACTCTCTGCCGTGGGAGTATGTTTTACTGTCCCCTCTAGACCATACCCTAAGGGTCAGAGGGGTGGTAAAATGTGATTCAAGAAGTCCCAGAGGTTTTTCCAGGATGCACAGGGTGACTCCTCCTTCAGAGGCAGAGGAGGAGGAGGAAATGGTAGATGTTGCCCTAGAGGCAGGGATGGTCCGCAAAACCAGGGAGGTCGCGGTTCCTTTCGGGGCTGGCCTTACCAGCACTCCTGATGTGGGGCCCGACTGTGCTTCTCTGGGGTTGGTCGGGGGTCGCATTTCTTTGTACCCAGAAGCCTGGCTGGGTATCACTCAAGACAAATGGGTACAAAGAATTATTACCAGAAGTTATATCATACCCTTTTCTCTTCCACCTGTTGTTCCCAGGAAGATCCCGGATGTTCCACCCAGTTACAGGGATCAGGCAACTGTGGAGGTCAACAAGTTGCTGTCAGAAAGCGTCATCCAATCATCCCAGCAGACCAGATAGGAACCGGAACTTACTCCAGATTCTTTTTAGTGCCAAAACATACAGGGGACTGGAGGCCTATTCTGGACCTCAGCAGATTGAACGATTCAGTAAAGGACAAGTTCCGTATGGTAACACTGCAGTCTATACTCCCGTTATTAGGGAAAGACATTTCTATGTGATCAATAGATCTCCAAGATACCTATTACCACATAAAAATGGACAGGGCATCGAGGAGTCATCTATGCTTCCGTCTGGGAGCCAGTCATTACCAGTTTCGTGCTCTGCCCTTTGGTCTCACCACAGCGCCCCCAGGGTGTTCACCAAATGTATGGCAGTAGTGACCGCTCACTTGAGACATCGAGGATCCCAGGTGTTTTTGTATCTCAACGACTAGCTCTTGACCACCCCCACCAGTCATCTACTTCTTCAGGCCAGGGACGCTACTCTTCAGCTTTGTGCCCAGCTGGGAATTTCTAGAAATTGGGAAAAATCTGCCTTATTGCCCTCTCAATCTGTGATTTTTATAGGCTCAGAGATAGACCCAGTAGACATGTTGGCTCGTCTTCCTGCCAAAAGGGCACAGAATCTGGTTCTTCAAATTCGGCGTCTTCTTCCCTTACCAAAGGTCAAAGCCAAGATTATACTGCAACTTCTAGGGACCATGGCTTCCACCATATTACTAGTGCCACTAGCCAGGTTACACATGAGAATTCTTCAGTGGCTCCTGTCATCCCAATGGTCCTTTCGGCACCTCCTGTTATCTCCTCACATTCTGCTGACAGAATGTTGCAAGAAGGACCTCCTTTGGTGGACACTACCCAATCAGTTAACCACGGGCACCTCATTTGTCCCTCACCAACCCATTGCTACTGTGGCCACGGATGCCTCACAGATAGGGTGGGGGGAGCATTATCTTGGCAGGACTGTCCAAGGTACATGGCAAGATCACAAGGCTCACCTGCATATCAACGTTCTAGAGATGAGGGCAGTGCTCATGGCGTTGCAAGCACTTCAAGACCTTCTGCCTCTGGGGACTGTTGCAATACAGTCAGACATGTTGATGGCATGGTATATCAACAAACAGGGCGGAACCAGATCTTAACCACTCTGTCGAGAGGCCATGCTAGTTTGGAAATGGGCAATAGCTTCCCAGCATTTTCTGGTGGCAACGCACATTCCAGGGACAACCAACATGATAGCCAACAATCTCAGCAGGGCAATTCTTATGCCTCACAAGTGGTATCTTAAACAGGAAACAGCAGAACAGATTTTCCGCAGATGGGGACAGCCTTGCTGCGACCTCTTTGCCAGTCCAATTAATGCCAAATGCAGCAGCTACTTCTCCCTCATTCCCCCTCTGGGGGAGTTACTGAAAGATTCACTTGTTCATGATTGGCCCCTGGGTCTCTTGTATGCTTTTCCTCCCTTTTCTCTCATTCCCAATGTTATTCAGAAAGCAGAACGTCTGGGAAGCAAACATATCCTCATTGCTCCTTACTGGCCTCATCAGGTTTGTTTCCCCTTCCTCGAGCCTCTTCTCCTGGATGATCCTGGACCCAGCTCCAGACCTGTTGACTCGCATATCAGGTTCGCCATCCCTCATTAAATACCCTCAGTTTGACAGCGTGGCTGCTCCAGTTCCATCGCTAGTCAGGCTTCACGACTTCTCATCCTCCGTGACTCATATCCTTACCTCTTCTCATAAACCTTCTATTAGGAAACTATATTCCAGCAAATGGAGAAGATTCTCTATCTGGGCGGAGAAACTGAATGTTGATCCCTACACTGCCTCCATTCCAGTGGTTTTGGAATTCCTGTCTACGCTTTTTCACCAGGAATCTGCGGCTGCCATTATCAGAGTTCAAATGGCAACGATTTCAAACTTTCATCTAGGTTTTTAAGATTCGAATCTGATGTCACATAAGCTGTGCAAAACCTTCCTTAAAGGTGCTACTTTGTTGAGACCCCCCCTGTTAAGAACCTGTTGCCTCGTTGGATTTAAATTTTGTGTTGTCCAAATTGACTTCTCTGCCCTTTGAGCTTTTCCATTCATCTATTTTGAAATTCCTGTCTTGGAAGACTTTGTTTCTGGTAGCTATCACGTCGGCCAGATGGGTGTCAGAGTTGCAAGCATTGTGTGTTAAACCCCCTTATCTGATTTTTCACAAGGACATAGTGTCCCTTCATACTAATCCCTCCTTCGTCCCCAAGATCTGTTCCCATGCCACTTTGAATCAATCCATAGAGCTTCCGGTGTTCTTCCATATCATTCAAATGCAGCTGAATACAGGTTTCATCAGCTGGATGTCCATAGACAATTACGTTTTTGTTTGCACTGGACTAAGGAAATCAAGAAATCAGGTCAATTATTCATTTCCTTCTCTGAATCCAGGTCAGGTTTACCAGTTTTCAAAGTGACACTCTCAAATTGGATTTCTAGCCGTATAGCTTATGTTTACAATTCTGAGGGTAGACTTTTACCCTTTAAAATCAAGGCTCATTCTACCAGATCTCAGTCTACCTCTGCAGCCTTTCAAGCCAGGGTCCCACTTGATAATATTTGTGCAGCAGCTATGTGGTCTACCCCTCACACTTTTATTACTCATTACAAATTGGATTTAACCTCCAGGGGTATAGCGTCATTTGGTTCCACGGTATTCAGGAGTATTTTTCCTTGAGCCGCCCAAGAATAAGGCGCTAGGACGTTGTCTCATATGTAAGAATGAAGGTGAGATAGGACTACAGAACATAAAGAAGTTATGTACTCACCATAACGTTCCATGTTTGTATGTCAATCTCACCCTTCATTCTTACGAACCCACTCGCCTACCCCCAGCCTGGAAGTACCTGAAGACAGGAAAATATTATTATCCTTTTTATGGAGACCTTTTAGTATTGGCTTCTTTGGTATAGTTGTTATTATCTTTCCTAGTTAGCAGCAAACAAGATCTGGGGATTGTACTGGTTCACCATCGGATACCTACCTAGCCACGAGCCACCTAGAAGACTTCCAGCTTGTAAATAGGCCGAGTCGGAGCTGAGGATCGTCTGCGGTCCCATATGTAAGAATGAAGGATGAGATGGACTACAAACATGGAACATTATGGTGATTACATAACTTCTTTTTTTTATGCCTGTTTAACCATGAAAATGTGGAAAATGCAAGTTATGTGTTAAAAAGAGCTAGTAATTTTAAACCCACCCATTGTTCTTCCTTTAGTTTTGAGAAATTATGTGATTTTGAAATCAGAAATTACTTGAATATTAAAACTAAAGACCATACTCACAACTTGAGTGTGGCTGAAAATTAATTGTTAACATTGCTTTGTCAAGATAAGAACATATGGGTTATGAAACCTGACAAGGGGGGGGGGGGCTAATGTATATTCAAGACTATTTAAACACAATGTTTGTTCACATTACTGATGATGATATGTTTGAAGAAACTACTTGAAATTATATTCATGTGGCATACAGGAAATGTTTCCTTAAAGTGAAATATCCCAAAGTGCCAACCATTTTTGGCATTCCAAAGCTTCATAAAGATTTGAGGGATCCTCCTATGAGGCCAGTTAATGCCAGTAATTCTAAGATACATGTCATGGCAAAATACATGGATTTGAAGCTTAAAAACTGTTTAGCAAGATACCACCACCTCTGTAAGGACTCTTGGGATTTTTTGACAAAACTTAGGGGAGTAAACTATTCAAAAGCATTATGTTTTGTAACAGTAGATGTTGTTAGTTTATTTAATGTTATTCCCCACCAGCAGGGTCTTGAATGGTTTAGGGAATTTCTAGTGTATTTAAGAACATATTATTTTGATAAAATTGAAGATTTAGTCACATTGATGGAAATAATTTTAGACTAGAATTTTGTTTATATTGAAGGGCAGTATTTTAAGCAGAAAAGGGGTGTAGCAATGGGGGTGGCTTGCACCCCCCTGTATGTTAATATAATCATGGTGCAGTGGGAAAAACAGTACATACTGAGTGACCCAAAAATACAGGCATTAAAAATCTATGCCAGATTATTTTGGATGATATTTTTTAGCAGGGAAAATGAATGAAGAAGAAGCAACTGACATGGTAAACTATTTGAATTCCACTACCTCGTTTTTGAAATGTACTTATTCCTACAGCACTGAAAGCATTAGCTACCTAGACTTGCTAATAGCTAAAGATCATGTTAAGGATAAACTTACTACTAACATTTATAGGAAATCTCACTATTCAAATTCCCTCTTGCACTACACAAGTTGCCACCCTTGGCATGTTAAGAAAGGAGCGGTAAAGGGACAATTTATTCATCTGGCTAAAATGATTTCTGATGACAATATGTTTGAGCAAGAAAGTAACAAACTTTTTGACATGTTCCAGGCAAGAGGGTATCCGTTGCAATTGAGTGATAGTATTTGTAGTGAGGTTAGTACTAAATGGTTAGAAGGCACCATCCTACCTTTTTTTTAGGGTTTCCACTACTCAGATTATGGAGGATGATAATGGCAGATACATTACAGGTAACAATACTAAAAATTATGGTAAGGCATTTGTCACAACTTACACTGTGGACAGTGATGCAATTGGTAACATACAATGTAAGAATTGGAAATATTTTCTTGTTATGGGAAAGATTTTGAGAAGTTTGATAGACCATGTATAGTATATAGGACAGGGAAGAACTTGAAAAAACTGTTGGAGGGCAGTGAAAAACTGGCTTCAAATTCAGCTAAGACGTGGGGAACCTACAAGTGTGGACTCTGTAACCAATGCAAATTTATTTTTGAGGGTAACACACTAGTGGTAGGGACCCACAAGTTGTATACTTCATTCCACTGCACTTGTAATTCAATGGGTTTAGTATATGTGGCAAAATGTGTTCAATGTTTGTGTTTTTATGTGGGGGAAAAAAACAAACGGAAATTTAAAGAGCATATTTACGAGCGCAATCTAGATATAAGGAATAAGAATGTTAAAATTTCTTTTTATTTCTTGGATTGGATTTTGTACCCCAGAATATGAGGGGAGGGCCCCTGGGAAGATCTTATTGAAAATAGAGGAATGATGTGGCAACTAAGTTTGAATGCTTGTGTCCCCCCCTGGCCTTAATGAATGTATTTCAGTCAGTAGTGTACTGGATTTAAAATCATACAAAGTATAAACCCAGCACCTTATGTTATAAACTAATTTGTTTGCAGTTAAAAGCATTCTCTAGAGTCTTCTTGCTCCTTTATCTGTTTAAAACTTTCATTTAGTGGCTACAGCTAGTAGCTTTAATAGTTTCTCACCCACCCTCCCTATTGGTGTCTTGTTCTTATACTTGGTGGCTTTGCAGTTGCCCTCCCATACTGTATATTTGATCTGGGACACTCCTCCCAGTCTAGTGTCATTAGTTCATTCAACCTAGTAGAGAGAGAACATTTGAGAAGGCCAACCCACTTAGATTCTTAACGTTGAATCCTTGAATTATCTTCTGTTCCAGCTTTCTCCTTTTCCACTTTACTAAAAAAAAAAAAAAAAAAATCTAAGCTTGTTTTCCCCCTTTCTGGTGACTAGTCTAGTCCAGATACAGATTTGCTGTATCCAGGACTGTTTGTAAGCTCCTGAGCCTCCACCAAGCCTTTCTGTGTTGGAGGGAAGCCTTCTAGCTTAGCAGTGGGAGTGGTAAACACTAGGTAACCTATCTACCACAAACGTGGTTTCTGGCCCAGAAAATGTAGTTATTGGCCATTTGTGCAGTTTTTCCATCTCTCTCTCAACTTCCGGATTTAAAAGCCCGCATTTGCACTTGTTTCCCCCATTTCCTGTAACTAGTCTAGTCCAGATACATATTTGCTTTATCCAGGACTGTTTATAAGCTCCTGAGTCCCCCAAGCCGTTTTGTGTTGGAGGGAAGCCTTCTAGCTTATCAGTGGGAGTGGTAAGCACTAGTTTTCCTGTCTACCATAAGAGAAGTGGTTCCTGGCCCTGAAATTGTAATTTATTAGCCGTTTGGACAGTTTTTCCATCTCTGTCAACTTTCCAGTTTAAAAGCCCACATCTGCACTTGTTTCCCGCCTTTCCTGTAACTAGTCTAGTCCAGATGAAGACTTGTTGTATCCAGGACTGTTTGTAAGATTCTGAGCTGTGCCAGTGTCTGGTCTTCAATTTTTCCCTTAGGCCTACTAATTCTCTCCTCTTCTGCACTTATACTAGCTTATTAGTCTAGCAATTTACCAGACTTCTTGTAGCGATTATTGTAGCACAAAAAAGTGCTACCAGCACTAAAAATTCTACAAGGAAACAGATCCAGTACTTATAATCAATGCCCACCCTTCCAGGCATGCCTAAAGGTCAGTTCCCCGTGCTTTCTGCTATTAACCTGGTGAACTTGGGCATCCTGAGGCATTGTAGCAACTGCCTCATTTACACCGACAACCCTCTCCTCTTACCTTGCAACGCTCAGTCTTGCGAGAGATGCATTTATATATCCAAATTGGAAGCCACGTGCACTCCAGCCAAGACCGGAATAGCTGGTCAAGAGGAGAAGGTCAGCGCTTGCACCACACCACATGGCACACACAGCCCTCCAGAACACACACCAGCACTGCCTTCACATAAAAACACAAACCACACACCCACCTCCATGGAGGCTCTCAATAAAATACTACCCAAGCAGCAGAGACCTCCTAAGCAGAAACGCACTCGACCACCACAACACAACACTAATCACAAGACGCACAACTCTCCTAAACAATGTGCCACTCAACCAAAGCCCGTAAGGCAAAACAGCATGCCCAACACACATGACTTGATAGGGAGGCACACTGATGTCCCACTCACTAAGTTGAATAAGGAGAAAATAACAGTCAGCTGCCTGTCAGGTGCCAGGATCCACCACATAACACACGCACTCAGATCCCTCAATAACAGGTACAAATATGACTCTGTCATTGCACATATGGGCATGAATAACTTGAGACATACCTCCCTGGACTACATGAAAAGAGACATGGAGGAGCTCTCTGATTATGTAGCACTCCATGTTCCTAAGCACCCTGGAGAATATTAGGGTCCAACCTAACACTCACTCACTAGGTGACTTCAACTACTCCTCCATTAACTGGGTAAACCCCCCCTCCCGTCCGCAAAGGTAACTACCATGAAAAACATCTCCAAAGCTAACTTTGGGCTCCTAAAAACAGGGGTGGCTAATTTTACGGCACCCATGCAAATGGAGAATAGTTGCGTGACCGCAGAATCATACACCAGTGCACTGTATGAACACGTACACAAATGCATGGATCTCACCATACCCAATAGAACCAAGATGCTCTCCTCCAAAAAAAGTAAGCTAATCTGGTGGTCCCCTGCCATAAACAAACTCTACAACAGAAGGAGGAAACGGATGTGGAATAAGGTGAAATCCCAAGACTGGAAAAACTCCCTTATCAGCCTCACCAAAAAGTTGAGATCCCTTATCAAATTCTCTAAAGCTAGCTATGACAACAGAATTGCAGCAGATAGTAAAGACAACCAAAAGGCCTTCTATAGTTGCGTAAAGAATCTCCACGGCAATACCCAGATTTGCTCTGAGCTACTGCACAATGGTACCTCCTATACCGAGACAACAGATATTGCCAGTATACTGACGACAGATTCAGTGGCAACTTAACCCCCCCCCCCAAAGAGCCAATCAGAATGCCAGTAGATTGCCAGGCACACAGTATTACTGCTGCACAGGTTAAAACAGCACTGTCCAAGGCCAAGAATACAGCTTCTATGGGACCTGACAATATCCCTGGGTGTGTTCTACATGTGCTACAGAATGAACTGGCACCTCACTTGTGTGCCCTGTTCAGTCACAGCCTCACCTCAGGCTTTGTCCATACCGAATAGCGCACTGCTACAGTCATCCTTCTCCATAAAGGAGGAGTGACTATCGCCCCATTAGCCTGACTAGTCTGTTATGCAAAGCTATGGAACGCATCATCATGGACCTAATAAACAAGGATATAAGGAATCTCCAAACTCTGGCTCCCACACAGTTTGGTTTTGTGAAAGGTAGATCATGCCTGCTCAACTTGGTTGACTTCTTTGAGTCAGTCACCAGAGCTGCGGATGAAAGCAAGGTGGTTCATACAGCCTACTTTCATCTGGCCAAGGCTTGTGATACCATTCCCCACTCAGGAATCATAGAAAAACTGACTAAGCTTGCCATCAACCCCTATATCACTAGGTGGGTTGCAAACTGGCTCACAGATAGAACCCACAGTGTGAAAGTAGCTGACTCCAAGTCAGACTGCTGACTAGTCATGAGTGGAGTCCCACAGGGTTCAGTCCTGAGTCCTCACCTGTTTGGTATCTAGTTCTCTGATGTCCAGGCCAACACAAAGGGACTCTGGCTGACAGAGTTCAAAGACGATTGCAAATTGGGAGCTATTATTAACTCCCCAAGTGATGTTGACATCCTACAGAATGGCCTCATTGGGACCGACTGGTGTCAGAACTATGGCCTTAAGCTCAATGCCAAAAAAAGTGTCATCATCCCCTTTGGGAAAAACCCAGTTCCCATGAATTACCACATTGATGGTACCCCATTGAACACAGAAGGCATTATAAGAGATCTGGGAACACAGGTTGACAGCAACCTCTCTTTTGATCATCACATTGCCACTGTGGTCAGAAAGTCCTTCTATGTGGCACCTCTCATTACTAAGGATTTTGCATCCAGGAAGAAAGAGGTCATTGTCTCCCTCTACTCTTCCCTTATTAGGTCAGTCATGGTGTACAATGCCCCATTTGGCATGTACCTCACTAGACACCTGCAACAAAGAGGCTGCAAAAGTACCTCATAAAGAGGATCCTAGGCCTTAAACACTTGTCTTATATGGACAGACTCAAAAAACTCCAACTGTTCTCTCATATCACCTAATTAGAGGCGATCTCTGCTTGACTTACAAAGCCATGTCTGACCCAGCTTTGTTAGAAATGCTACATCTAAAGAAATCCCAATCCCCCCGCACCACATGCTTCAGAGACCTCAACCTCATTACCACAATTAACAAAACATGCTGGAGGGACAGGTTCATAACCCAGAGACTGCCCATGCTATGGAACAGACTTCCATACATGTCAAGCAGAGAACCTCGCTGACCCTCTTTGAGAGAAATCTTGATGAGTGGATGGGAAATAGAAAATTCACCCCAGGGATAACTCCAGTGGCTCTACTCGACAGAGGCACTGGGAACTAAGGTTGGGTGCCACAGTGCCTGGGTAATCCTAGGGCTAGGCTTGTAAAGGCCCCAGGGCCATTAGCCTAGTACAGACCTATGAACCTAACAGCTACCTTCTTTTGTACTTGATAACATAGGGTTAATAAATTTGCTTCTGTTGTTAATTGATGTGGTGGTCATGTGATTTTTTACTATTTACATATTGTAGAGTTTGTTGAATTTTTCGATTCCAATGAAGTCTTGGTTATAGACTGACGAAAGCACTTAATCTTTTTGGCTTATTACTAATACATTTTTAAACTTCTCACTGGCTTGCTGGTGTCTTCAGTACCTTAAATTTTTGGATTGTCTGTGTTTGTTCCATATTTACTCATCCCAAGCAGTAATGCCCAGCAGGATGTGTGTTGATTTGGAAATAATGCCTGCCCAGGAGTGTTCTGAGGCCCAATGCCCCAGGCGGATGGCCTCTGCCCCCTGAAAGGGTATTTTTTCCACAATAACTCACACCCTGGAAAACATTATTGTGCTTAGAAAATGGAATACTGCTGGGTAAATTAAGACAAAAAACGGAGTGCAAGTCTTTAATTTAATTAATTTTATAATAGTTTTGACATAAAATGTCCCCTTATTTATTTTATTTACAGAACTGCATTATTGGAATGCATTACGTTTCTACTAATATTTTTAAATGAAATGAACAAACTGCTAAATAATAATTTAATAAAAAGTTAAATATTTATTATTCATTTTTCTTTGTCATGTGTTACACAAAATTTTATATGTCCATTGAAAATACACACTGTTGGTTTAAAATAAGTTGTTTCTACCTTCAGGTTTTGTTCTTCGTTGTTGTTTATTTTGATGGGTTTTTTTTTTTTGTTCCTGTTGTGCTGTTTCTTTTTTTTTGAAACAGCACAACAGGTCTGTCTTCATTTGTTGGTGGTTTATAAGGCTTGCTTCTGTGCACTGTTATTGATATTTCTTACTGTGTCAGTCCTACTTCTGCAAGCATTTGTATGGCAGTCACTCTTTTACTGTGGTTGGTATATCTTCTTAAAAGATTCACTCAGTTGCTTATCTGTGGCATCCTGCTTGCAAGTTAGTTTTCCCCATAGGTTCTCTGATGTACCAGCATGTTTAAAGATAAAAATGATGTTCTGGTATTTTTATGCAGGAGTAACTCTGATGGGTTTTCTGGTAAATTTCCTTTGTATTTCCCTTATGATGCTACTAATGGATTGTCTTTTTGTTAGTATATTTGATGTCTGTATCTTTCCTTGGCAGTTTCAGTGAGAGGGGGGGTATGTTTTTTAGTTATTTTCATTAATTGTTAGTGTTAAATATCTTGTTATTGTGGAATCTGATAGTATGGTGAAGCATTCTGGTGTCAGCTGTCTTTGTCCTTCCCTTCCTCTTCATGCCGTATATAGATATATATTATACAATGACTGGCCAGTAATACTCAAAAAGGAGCATGCTGATTGGTCAGCCGAACCAGTGTACCCATAGTAAATCTGAGAGTATATCAATGGAAAAAGATCCAGCCTCCCGGACTTTTTTCCATTAGTATATCCCATAAATGTTTACTTTTCTTTCTTTTCTTGGATATATGTACGACACCAGAGACCTCAAATGAACGAGAGAGACGGCACAGAGAAACATAAGAGGATAATCAGGTCCGTTCTGCAAAACTAAAGAAACGTACCTGATTATCCTCTTATTTTTTCTGTCCCATCTCTCCCGAATATTAAAGGTCTCCCACATACTTTTTTCATAATAAATAAATGAAAAAAAGCAACGGAGATCTCCGTTGCTTCCTTTACACAGCACTGATATACTGCATAAGTGTGGGAACACAAGTCCCATATGCATGTGCAGTACATCAGGAAAGCCCCAGGATACCGGAGAAAATGCAGAAGGGCACCATGGAAGCATTATACAAAGACATTATTTAAGAAAAGTACGTTTTTTTTCTTAAATAATTTATTGTGTAGTAGTAATCAACTCCATGCTGTGATATATTGAAGATTTACCCACGGTTGGCTTTATTTAATCTCTTGGGCTTTGCCCTCATGATTAAACCACACCAACTGTGGGTAAATTTTCAATATACCACACTGACGTTATCGATTATTGCTATATTGAACCACTCCTTTGTGACAAGTCCTTCAGATGTTTCTGGTGACAGTTCATTTCAGTCTTTTATTTTTTTGCATGTCTTCTTTTGACGTTGCAGGCTGATGGATGGCATAATATTTTATTTTTTTCTCATGGAATGTAGTGCATTGTTTGCTATTTCGAGTGATGGACCTGTTATAATGTTTATTTTTCTGTTATTTTTGTATCGTTTAAGGCTTTGTTTAATCCAGCTGTTAATGATATGTTGCTCTGTACTGAATGTTCTCCCTTTGCTGTTTAAATTTCAGTGTAGAATAGTTTTATTAGCTGTGGAATTTATGCTGTCAAGTTTTAAGTTTATTTTTGTTTGTGTTGGGCTCATTCGTAGAATGTAGTCCCTGTCAATTTTGGGTTTTAGTAAGTATTTTCTTCTTTACTATAGTATTATATGTATTTTAGTCGTTATTCTTTTACTGTTTTGAATCTATTATCAGTTATATTTTTTAAAAAAGTTGATGATTGATTGTCTTCATTCTGGTTTGTCTGTGTTTTCAGTATTTGTGGTTGTGGCTTGTTTGTTACCTCTGTTTCATTGCTTGCTACTGCTTCTGATGTTGACTGGGTGTCTTCTGTTGTTTTTTGCCTTTTTCTTTTCGATTCAGAGATAGTAGTTCATAGGTTCATAGGTGTGTACTAGGCTAATGGTCCCGGTGACTTTAGAAGCTTAGCCCATAGGATTACCCTGGCATCGTGCCACCTGACCTTAGTTCCCAGTGCCTCTGTTGAGTAGAGCCACTGGAGTGATCCCCAGGGTGAATTTTCTATTTCCCACCCACTCATCAAGATTTCTCTTGAAGAGGGACAGTGAGGTGCTCTGTTTGACATGTATGGGAAGTCTATTCCATAGCATGGGCAGTCTCTAGGTTATGAACTTGTCCCTCCAGCACATTTTATTGATTGTGAAAATGAGATTGAGGTCTTTGAAGCATGTGGTGCACAGGAATTGGGATTTCTTTAGATGTAGCATTTCTAACAAACCTTGGTCAGACATGGCTTTGTCAAGCAGAAATCGTCTCTAAGTAGGTAATATGAGGCTGACAGTAGTTGGAGTTTTTTTTTTTTTTTTTTTTGAGTCTTTCCATATAGGACAAGTGTTTAAGGCCTAGGATCCTCTTTGTGAGGTACTTTTGCGGCCTTTCCAGTTGTTGCAGGTGACTAGTGAGGTACATGTCAAATGGGGCATTGTACTCTGACTGGCCTAATGAAGGATGAGTAGAGGGAGACAATGACCTCTTTCTTCCTGGATGCAAAACCCACAGTAATGAGATGTGACACAAAGAAAGACTTTGACCGCAGTGGCAATGTGGTGGTCAAAGAGGTTGCTGTCAATCTGGGTTCCCAGATCTCTTACAATGCCTTGTGTGTTCAGTGGATTACCATCTATGGGGTAATTCATGGGAACTGGGATTTTCCCCCAAAGGAGATGACTACATTTTTTGGCATTAAGCTTAAGGCCATGCTTCTGACACCAGTTGTTGGTCTCACTGAGGCCTTTCTGTAGGATGTCAGCATCACTTGGAGTTGATAGCTCCCAACTTGCAGTCAGCTGCAAACTTTGTCAGCCAGAGCCTGTTCATTGTGGCCTGGACTTCAGAGTAGATATCAAACAGGAGTGGACCCAGGACCGAATCCTGTGGGACTCCGCTCGTGACTGGTCGGCAGTCTGACTTGAGTCAACTACTTTCACACTGTGGGTTCTGTGAGCCAGTTTGCAACCGACCTAATGATATAGGGGTTGATGCCTAGCTCAGTGAGTTTTTCTAGGATTCCTGAGTGCGGAAATGGTATCAAAGACCTTGGCCAGATTAAGGTAGGCTGTATGAACCACCTTGCCTTCATCCACAGCTCTGGTGACTGACTCAAAGAAGTCCACCAGGTTGAGCAGGCATGATCTATCCTTCACAAAACCAAACTGTGTGGGATCCAGAGTTTGTAGATTCCCTATATCCTTGTTTATTAGGTCCATGATGATACTTTCCATAGCTTTGCATATCAGACTCATCATGCTAATGGGGAGATAGTTCCCAGGGTCTGTAGTCATTCCTCCTTTGTGGAGAAGGATGACTGTAGCAGTACACCACTCGGTAGGAACAAAGCCTGAGGTGAGGCTGTGATTGAACAGGGCACACAGGTGAGGTGCCAGTTCACTCTGTAGTTCATGTAGAACACAGCCAGGGATATTGTCAGGTCCCATAGAAGCTGTATTCTTGGCCTTGGACAGTGCTGTTTTAACCTGTGCAGCAGTAACACTGGGTGCCTGGCAATCTACTGGTATTGTGATTGGTCCTTTGGGGGGATAAAGTTGGCACTGAATCTGTTGGCCAGTATATTTGTAATATCTGTTGACTCGAAATAGGAGGTATCATTGTACAGGACCTTGGAGCAAATCTGGGTACTGCCGTGGAGATTCTTTACATAACTATAGAAGGCCTTGTGGTTGTCTTTACACTCTGCTGCAATTCTGTTTTCATAGCTAGCTTTAGAGGATTTGATGACAGATCTCAACTTTTTGTTGAGGCTGATAAGGTAGTTTTTCCAGTCTTGAGACTTCACCTTATTCTGCATCAGTTTTCTCCTCCTGTTGTAGAGCTTGTTTATGGCAGGGGACCACCAGATTGGTTTCCTTTTTTGGAGAAGAATGTCTTGATTCTATTGGGTATGGCAAGATCCGTGCATGTGTATGTGTTCGTACAGTGCATTGGTGTATGATTCGGTGGTCATGCAACTGTTCTTTTGCATGGGTGCCGTGAAGTTTGCCAACTCTGTTTTTAGGAGCCCAAAGTCAGCTTTGGAGAAGTTTTTCATGGTGGTTACCTTTGTGTGTGTGTGTGTGTGGGGGGGGGGGGGGTGGATTTCCAAGGTGATTACTTTGTGGTCAGATCTATCCAGGGAGAAGTTGACTACTGGTGTAGAGCAACGGTCCAGGTCAAGGATGTTATACTTCTAGTGGGAGTAAGTACGAGCTGGTCCAGGGCATTGGAATTGATGAATTCAATGAAACATTGGGCAAGTGTATTGGTACATGAGCAGATTTCCCATTTAATGGAGGAGTAGTTGAAGTCACCCAGTATGAGTGTTAGATTGGACCCAAGTATTCTCCAGAGTGCTTAGGATTGTGGAGTGAGAGTCTTGGGACATGGTTGGGGACCTGTAGCAGGCTATGTCCTGAAATTGCTGTCTTACCCAATATTAGCTGCCCCTGAAGTAACTGTGATGCATTATGTTGGGCTACCAGTCTGGAAGTGTGCGCATCCTTTATGAATATGGAAACACCACCGCCTTTGGAGCTTCAGTCCAAGTTCTGAGGCCGAAAGGTGTGCAATAAGTTATAGCCTGGTAGTGCAGGGGTGCTTTCTGCTGCCTTGAACCAGGTCTGTTACAGCACAAATGTTGATGTTCTCCATTTTAAGGAGCACTTCAAGCGAGTGCATTGTGAGGTTTAGACTTCTAGCGTTGAGTAGCATGACCCTCAGATTGTATTTGTAGCTTTTACAGTGGTAATTTGGTCTTCGGAACATCTCCTAAAAAAGCCACTATAAGGGTGGCAAGAGCCTTGGCCAGTATCCGGAAGCCCAGGACTAACAGATGCAGGCCATCTCTGGCAAAGCATAAGGTCTGTCAGTCATGTTATCCCAGGCAGAGATACTGGATCCCCTTAGAATGACACCAGAAACTTAGTCAATTGTTGAAAACAATAATTTTCTGTAACTCCATACGAATTGCAAGAGTGATTACTGGGCACACTGCAGTGCTGCAAAGAGCACTACTGGCCAACATCAAAGGTTGAAATACTAATTTCATGAACTTTAATCATACTTTGAATTAGGAATGGCGTCCATTCCCATCATGGTATTAGAAACCCAAAAAGATTTGGCGAAATTAATGAGAAAACGAATTTCCAACTATGCACATATAGCCTCCACTACATAATTGCAGTAATTTTTACCCATTTTGTGCCAGTTACAAATGCAAAGCTGATACTGGAGTTTTTTTGCAGGACATTTTTTGAACAAACTCAGTTTGTCAGAGCTACATAGAGGCACAGTACCACTTACTGAGCATGCGAATATCACCCTCAGGCTTAGAACTGCTTTAAGACTTAATAAGCAGAGTGAGGATTTGACTTCAGTACTTTGTCCAAATGTCCTTGAATTACTTATTAAAAATGGGACAAAAGCTCCAGCTGAGTGAGTTTCATTGTCTGTATTTTGATCTTTCTTGGGTTTCTTCATAATGTTCATTGTCTAAAGTATAGGGTCTTGTTTCTTGCTTTTCTTCTGTGTAGGCTGTTATTAAGATCGCCAAGTAATTTATTTAAATCAGGTGAATCCAGTAGCTGAAATGTAACACTGAATGGGTTGGTAAATATTTTCTTCTGCTGTATTTGTTTTATTTATTTATTTATTTTTGCTGTGAACTTTTTGTATCTGCAGTTCTTCTGTTATAACTGTTGTGTAGTCTGTTGCTCTAATTTGTGTGTTGCTAGGTTACAAGGTCATGTGGACACCTATTTTCCGTATTTTGATTGGCTGTTTATATGCATAAAGATATCTATATTATATATATATATATATATATATATATATATATATATATATATATATATATGGGTTCCGCTGGTTTGGTTGCCGGGGGGGTTTGGTGATATGTTTAATCAACCGCATTTGAACAATTATACAAATAGTCGACATGTGCACAAGATCTACAATCCCAGTTTAGGGGAATATTCCCTTTCTCTGGGGATTGTGTGATCTCAGAGTTAGTATATATAATTAGCGAAGGGGGGGGGGGGGTGCAGCGGAACTCCTTGCAAAAAAAAACAGCGTTTTAAAGTTGCATGCACCAAGGTTCTTCCTCATCTCCAGCATAGCATGTAGTCTAGTTTTGGTTTTCAGCATACAGTGGTTTACCTTAAAGATGTCAAAGTATGTGTTAGTCAGCCAGGTGAATCATATATACACAGAGGTAAATCTGAAATTTTATGTGATACTTGTATATTTTGCAAGGTATTTGTTGCTGAAAAATCCACAGAGAAGCAGCCTCAGTCCAGCACAGTACACTACCCACGTTTATTAATATTATGAGCGCTTTCATTTGGTACAATACCAAACTTCAGAAAAACACATGTAATACAAAACATTCAACTGTTATACTTTAAAATTCATTATGTGATCATTATGTGATCAATCACCTGATCCAGTTCCAACACTAGTCATGTGGTTTGCCCTACAAATTACTTAGACATACATATTTTATATGCTATAAAGCTTAATTCATTGTTACAGAAAACTTTTATGTTAATAAATCATTATTTTACATATATTTTAAAACCATATTCAAACATAAAACCATTAAAAATTAAAAAAAATATTTAATAGTTATTTGTTAACATCCCTCCCTCACCTATCTATTCAAGCTGTTTAACTTTAGTATGGAAGTAATTGAACAAACATCATTTAACCCAGGCAATACATATGAATGGCAATGTAGTTGCCAAACTAATTCACATGCTTCTAATTTTAAAGATGCAGGTCCCCCCTCTCTTCTTTTTGGATTTGGTCAATAATCCTGTACTTAAACCAGTGTCCTGGATGTTTTTTACATGGTTTGCTAAAGCATTTTCTAACTTTTCTTTCTTTATAGCATAGAAATGTTCATAAAGTCTCTCTCTCAGTTTCCTATCTGTCTTCCCTATGTAGAAACTGGGACAATGTTGGCATAAATCTATATAAACAACTCCACTAGAATTACAATGATATTTATGTTTTGTCTCATTCTTTCCATCTCTGATAGTAAAGGAACTTCCTATGTCAATGTACTTACAATGAGGGCAAAATTCGCATTTTCTGTCTCTGATGGCAAAGGAACTTCCTATGTCAATTAAGACAAAAAACGGAGTGCAAGTCTTTAATTTAATTAATTTTATAATAGTTTTGACATAAAATGTCCCCTTATTTATTTATTTTATTTACAGAACTGCATTATTGGAATGCATTACTTTTCTACTAATATTTTTAAATGAAATGAACGAACTGCTAAATAATAATTTAATAAAAAGTTAAATATTTATTATTCATTTTTCTTTGTCATGTGTTACACAAAATTTTATATGTCCAATGAAAATACACGCTGTTGGTTTAAAGTAAGTTGTTAATTAATTTAAAATTAACCTTCCTTGTAAAAAAAAAAAGCTTTAAGTCAATTAATGCATTTAAAATGTCTCCTCGGCAATTTGGAATAAATGACAAGCCCTTTGATAACAAATCAGCTAAATGGCAGTCAATTTCAAAGTCTGAATAATTATATATGTTAAAGTCACACTCAGCATTTATTATTTTAACATGTTCCTCACCTTCCACTTCAGTCTCAACTATAGTAGGTGAAATACCTATTGTTTTGGCTATTTCTGATGCTGTCGTCGGTTCTGATAGTTGTATCTCCTGTTGTAATCTCCATGGTGAAAATCCCATTGATTACTGTTCTGGTTACTTGAATTTGCAGGATGCTGATAATTTGAAGTGTTAGAATTACCATGTTTCCATTGAGGGCCATTCCTTCGGTTCTGGATACGTTAAGCCTTAACACTCTAGGTCCATTTGAGGGTTGTTGAACCACTGTAGCATATGTCACGTCGCCTGCTATATCGTCACTGTTTTCGTCATCTTCAGAAAACCCGTTACTAGGATTTGAGTTGTTTATATGTGAAATCTCGGACTGAACCACAAAAGGAGGGGAGTATCCATATACATCAAAAATACCCACACCTCCAGGTTAGTAGCACTGCACGAAGCAACGGAAACCATCCACGTGCAACTAACTATGGGAAAAACTGCCTTTCAGTTTATAGCCTGCTACAGACCACCCTCCCAAACTCGGGAACCTCACTCGGCCTTCCTGAAAACACTGGAGAACATGAAGGTCTCTCCAAACACCATCATATTGGGTGACTTCAACTACCCAAACATTGACTAGGTTAACTACTCAAGCCCATACACCCTCGCCCAATGGTTCCTAGAATTTATAAACTCAAATGCTATGGAACAACTGGTCACCACCCCCACAAGAGGGGAAAACATATTGGACCTGGTTATCACAAACTTAGGGACTCTATGTTCCACACCTGAGGTATACCCCTCACTGGTAAGGTCAGACCACAAATTAATCTCACTGGACATCCATATCCCGTCCCCACCCCCAGCCAAGGTAACCACGGTGAAGAACTTCTCAAAAGCAAACTTCACACTTCTCAAAACTGAGGTGGTATCCTTCAAAGCCCCTGGGCCAGAGGTAAACACGGCTCAAACCACAGAATCCTTCACAAACGCATTCTATGGACACCTACAACAATGTATGGATTGTGCCATCCCAAATAAAACCAAGACTCACTCCTCCAAAGGCAGAAGACCTGTCTGGTGGACCCCGGCCATAAATAAGCTATACAACAAAAGGAGGAAGCTACTACATGATAAAGCAAAATCCCAAAAAGGGAAGGCATCTCTGATCAGTACGAGCAAGAAGCTACAATCCCTCATAAAATCATCTAAGGCCAGCTTCGAAAGAAAAATTGCACAAGATGCTAGGGACAATCACAAGGTCTTCTTTAGTTATGTGAGGAACCTGGGAGGCAACTCCCAGATATGCTCCGAGTTAGTGCAAAATTACAAAAAATACACTGAACCAACAGACATTGCCAACATCCTGGCAGACAGATTCAGTGCAAATTTCTCCCCCCCATCCCCCCCAAAAGAGCAAATCCCTATCCCAACAGAGTGTAACCTCCCAGACATCACAGATGATCAGGTGAGAGCTGCCCTCTCCAAAGCAAAAAACACAGCATCAATGGGACCGGACGGTGTCCCAGGATGCATCTTACATGAGCTACAAGATTAACTAAACCCTCACATTAAGTCACTGTTCAAGCTCAGCCTTACTACAGGATATGTACCCAAGGAATGGCGTACAGCAACGGTGGTCCCGCTCCACAAGGGAGGTGCCACAACGGACCCCGTAAACTATCGCCCTATAAGCCTAACCAGCCTGGTCTGCAAAGCTATGGAGCGTATCATCATGGAACTCATAAACAACGATATCGGAAACCTTCAGACACTGGATCCTACCCAGTTCAGCTTTGTTAAGGGCAAATCTTGCCTCTTGAACCTGGTCAACTTCTTTGAAACAGTTACCAGGGCCATAGACGAAGGGAAAGTAGTCCACACAGCCTACCTAGACCTTGCAAAAGCCTTCGACACAATACCCCACTCGGGTATCATAAATAAGCTCACTAGCTTAAATATCAACCCCTATGTCACAATATGGGTTGCAAACTGTCTCAGGGATAGAACCCACATGGTCAGAATTGCAGGTGCCTTGTCAGACTCTAAACCAGTTACAAGTGGAGTTCCACAAGGTTCAGTCCTGGGACCTCTCTTGTTCGGTATTTATTTCTCTGAGGTACAGGCAAACATGGGAGGACTATGGCTGACCAAGTTCGCAGATGACTGCAAACTGGGTACCATAATAGACTCTCCAGCTGACACAAGCATACTCCAGAAGGGTCTCACAGAGACAGATAACTGGTGCCAAAGTCATGGCCTGAAGCTAAATGCTAAAAAATGCATAGTCATCCACTTTGGGAAAAACAAAGTGCCCACAGACTACCACATAGGAGGTAACACATTAGAAATGCGGAGGAAGTAGTGTGGAAATAGTAAGAGCTAAAGGTGGATTATAAGTGCTTGGAACCACAAATTCACTTACATTTTCATTTTGATGGAAGATTAATTTAAAATTAACCTTCCTTGTAAAAAAAAAGCTTTAAGTCAATTAATGCATTTGTAATGTCTCCTCGGCAAGTTGGAATAAATGACAAGCCCTTTGATAACAAATCAGCTAAATGGCAGTCAATTTCAAAGTCTGAATAATTATATATGTTAAAGTCACGCTCAGCATTTGTTATTATTTTAACATGTTCTTCACCTTCCAATTCAGTCTCAACTATAGTAGGTGAAATACCTATTGTTTTGGCTATTTCTGATGCTGTCGTCGGTTCTGATAGTTGTATCTCCTGTTGTAATCTCCTTGGTGAAAATCCCGTTGATTACTGTTCTGGTTACTTGAATTTGCAGGATGCTGATAATTTGAAGTGTTAGAATTACCATGTTTCCATTGAGGGCCATTCCTTCGGTTCTGGATACGTTCGCTTCGCCTTAACACTCTAGGTCCATTTGAGGGTTGTTGAACCACTGTAGCATATGTCACGTCGCCTGCTATATCGTCACTGTTTTTGTCATCTTCAGAAAACCCGTTACTAGGATTTGAGTTGTTTATATGTGAAATCTCGGACCGAACCACAAAAGGAGGGGGAGTATCCATATACATCAAAAATACCCACACCTCCAGGTTAGTAGCACTGCACGAAGCAACGGAAACCATCCACGTGCAACTAAGTATGGGAAAAACTGCCTTTCAGTTTATAGCCTGCTACAGACCACCCTCCCAAACTCGGGAACCTCACTCGGCCTTCCTGAAAACACTGGAGAACATGAAGGTCTCTCCAAACGCCATCATATTGGGTGACTTCAACTACCCAAACATTGACTAGGTTAACTACTCAAGCCCATACACCCTCGCCCAACGGTTCCTAGAATTTATAAACTCAAATGCTATGGAACAACTGGTCACCACCCCCACAAGAGGGGAAAACATATTGGACCTGGTTATCACAAACTTAGGGACTCTATGTTCCACACCTGAGGTATACCCCTCACTGGTAAGGTCAGACCACAAATTAATCTCACTGGACATCCATATCCCGTCCCCACCCCCAGCCAAGGTAACCACGGTGAAGAACTTCTCAAAAGCAAACTTCACACTTCTCAAAACTGAGGTGGTATCCTTCAAAGCCCCTGGGCCAGAGGTAAACACGGCTCAAACCACAGAATCCTTCACAAACCCATTCTATGGACACCTACAAGAATGTATGGATTGTGCCATCCCAAATAAAACCAAGACTCACTCCTCCAAAGGCAGGAGACCTGTCTGGTGGACCCCGGCCATAAATAAGCTATACAACAAAAGGAGGAAGCTACTACATGATAAAGCAAAATCCCAAAAATGGAAGGCATCTCTGATAAGTACGAGCAAGAAGCTACAATCCCTCATAAAATCATCTAAGGCCAGCTTCGAAAGAAAAATTGCACAAGATACTAGGGACAATCACAAGGTCTTCTTTAGTTATGTCAGGAACCTGGGAGGCAACTCCCAGATATGCTCCGAGTTAGTGCAAAATGACAAAAAATACACTGAACCAACAGACATTGCCAACATCCTGGCAGACAGATTCAGTGCAAATTTCTCCCCCCATCCCCCCAAAAGAGCAAATCCCTATCCCAACAGAGTGTAACCTCCCAGACATCACAGATGATCAGGTGAGAGCTGCCCTCTCCAAAGCAAAAAACACAGCATCAATGGGACCGGACGGTGTCCCAGGATGCGTCTTACATGAGCTACAAGATGAACTAAACCCTCACATTAAGTCACTGTTCAAGCTCAGCCTTACTACAGGATATGTACCCAAGGAATGGCGTACAGCAACGGTGGTCCCGCTCCACAAGGGAGGTGCCACAACGGACCCCGGAAACTATCGCCCTATAAGCCTAACCAGCCTGGTCTGCAAAGCTATGGAGCATATCATCATGGAACTCATAAACAACGATATCGGAAACCTTCAGACACTGGATCCTACCCAGTTCGGCTTTGTTAAGGGCAGATCTTGCCTCTTGAACCTGGTCAACTTCTTTGAAACAGTTACCAGGGCCATAGACGAAGGGAAAGTAGTCCACACAGCCTACCTAGACCTTGCAAAAGCCTTCGACACAATACCCCACTCAGGTATCATAAATAAGCTCACTAGCTTAAATATCAACCCCTATGTCACAATATGGGTTGCAAACTGTCTCAGGGATAGAACCCACATGGTCAGAATTGCAGGTGCCTTGTCAGACTCTAAACCAGTTACAAGTGGAGTTCCACAACGTTCAGTCCTGGGACCTCTCTTGTTCGGTATTTATTTCTCTGAGGTACAGGCAAACATGGGAGGACTATGGCTGACCAAGTTCGCAGATGACTGCAAACTGGGTACCATAATAGACTCTCCAGCTGACACAAGCATACTCCAGAAGGGTCTCACAGAGACAGATAACTGGTGCCAAAGTCATGGCCTGAAGCTAAATGCTAAAAAATGCATAGTCATCCACTTTGGGAAAAACAAAGTGCCCACAGACTACAACATAGGAGGTAACACATTAAGTACGGAGGCAGTAATTAGGGATTTGGGGACCCAAGTAGATAGTAAACTCATCTTTGACAATCACGTTGCCAAAGTGGTTAGAAAGACCTTCTATATAGCCCACCTCATCACGAAAGGTTTCACATCTAGATCAAGAGAGGTCTTTGTGCCATTCTATTCATCATTCATCAGGCCCATAATTGAGTACAATGCCCCATTCGGGATGTACCTTACCCGACACCTGCAGCAACTGGAAAGACCCCAAACGTACCTCACCAAGAGGATAAAGGGACTCAAACAGATGCCCTATACAGTTAGGCTAAAGAAACTCCAACTCTACTCAGTTGCTTACCGCCTACTCAGAGGCAATCTGTGCCTGACATATAAAGCTTTGTCCAACCTAGAATTAATGGACATGCTCCACCTCAAGAAATCCAAATCCCTTAGAGCTACACGTTCTAGAGACTTAAACCTGAGCACAGAAATAAATAGGCCATGCTGGAGGGACAGATTCTTATCCCAGAGACTCCCATCACTCTGGAACAAAATCCCAGTCCAGGTTAGGCAGAGCCCCTCACTGACCCTCTTCAAGAGAAATCTTGACGAGTGGATGGGAGATCGAAAGTATACCCCCAGGATCTCTTCTGGATCCCTGCTAGGCAGAGGCACAATAAACTAACCGTAAAGGGACTATATTCTGTGACCTACTATTCATAGGCACAGTTTACAAATCTAAAAGGGTGGCGAAAGCCAAACACACTCTGGCTAGGCTTATAAATGCCCTAGGGCAGATAGCCTAGTATCAGCCTATGAACCTATATCTACGTCACCTCGGTTGTTCCACTGTTGAGACAATGGTGGGGGGTGGATGCGCCGAACCATTACTATATTCTATATTATCACGTTCTAATTTTTTATTTTTAGTTGCTTTACATTTCGAAATTTGACTGTCAGTGCTAGAAAAAAATACGTGAATACTCGTATTTGTATCTTCCAAAGTCTTGGTTGTTTTTAATTTGTGTATCATTAATGTTTATTTCCCTTGCAAGGGATTCAGCCATAAGCTGATAGTGCTTTATTAACATTTGCAACAGTTCAAGTCCTTGCTTATCGATCAATTTTATTAAGTCCAAATGAAAGGAGGAATTTCTCAATAACCCAGTTGGGTAACGCCAGATTCTAAGTCCTTTAGGTACTTGTCTTTTTAAACACTCTTGAAAATATGAACTTTCTAGTTGAAGTTTTTTCAACTTCAAAGATTTGTAGTCAAGGATATCTAAATTGTTGGCTATCATATCATATGTATTTAGATGATGTTTTTATTTTATTTAATGGTAGTGAATATGAAGTAATTTATTTATTCAATATTTAAATAACACTACAACTTTTTTACAGTTCACTCACACATATGAGAAAGATGAAATTTCTTTTTTAGATGTGAAACTTTCAAAAGACCATGAAAGGTAATAGTTATAAAGCTACAATTTTTAGGAAAACTACATTTTCAAATTATACAAGTCAATATCCCCTACAACAAAAAAAGTCGGTAGTAAAGGGGCAATTTGTTTGGGCAGCCAGAATGGTCACAACAGAAATTTATTTTTTAGTAGAATGTGATAACTTGACTTCTACGTTTATTAAGAGGGGATAGCTGGACAATTCTGCGAATGAGATAAGAATTGAAGTAGTGAATAAACGAACACAAGGAGTTAAGACAGCAATTTTGAGTGAGCATAATGCTCAGGATTTTATTTTAAATTACATAAACATGGGTACTAGTGTAACTAATAGTGAATTTTCCAGCAACTTATTATTCATCACTACTTTTAGCACAGATGCACTAGCTATAAGAAATATTATATATAAAAATTGGTCCTTATTAGCTACAGACACAGTTTGCAATAATTTTAGTAATATGAAACTGAAATTTGTTTTTAAGAAAGGTTTGAACTTTAAAAACATTTAAAATTTTCAGGATTTACCTAATAGTAGAATTAAAGGTATGTTCAAATGCGAATCTTGACCTCATTGTAAGTACATTTACATAGGAAGTTCCTTTACCATCAGAGATAGAAAGTATGAGACAAGACATCAATATAATTGTAATTCTAGTGGAGTTGTTTATATAGCTTTATGCCAACATTGTCCCAGTTTCTACATAGGGAAGACAGGAAACTGAGAGAGAGACTTTATGAAAATCTCAATGCTATAAAGAAAGAAAAGTTAGAAAATGCTTTAGCAAACCATGTAAAAAAATAAAAACATCCAGGACACAGGTTTAAGTTCAGGATTATTGACCAAATCCAAAAAGAAGAGTGGGGGGACCTGCATCTTCAAAATTAGTAGCATGTGAATTAGTTTGGCAACTTCGTTGCCATTCATATGTATTACCTGGGTTAAATGATATTTGTTCAATTACTTCCATACTAAAGTTAAAGAGCTTGAATAGATAGGTAAGGCAGGGATGTTAATAAATAACTATTAAATATTTTTTAAATTTTTAATGGTTTTATGTTTGAATATGGTTTTAAAATATATGTAAAATAATGTTTTATTAACATAAAAGTTTTCTGTAACAATGAATTAAGCTTTATAGCATATAAAATATGTATGTCTTTAAGTAATTTGTAGGGCAAACCACATGACTAGTGTTGGAATTGGATCAGGTGATTGATCACATAATGAATTTTAAAGTGTAACAGTTAAATGTTTTGTGTTACATGTGTTTTTCTGAAGATGTTTGGTATTGTACCAAATGAAAGCACTCATAATATTAATAAAAGTGGGTTGTGTGCCATGCTGGACTGAGGCTGCTTCTCTGTGGATTTTTCAGTGGTTTGTTTTCCAAAAATTGTATTTGCAAGGTATTTGTTGCTGTTAATTTTGCCCACTAGGTGTCACTCTTTATATTTCTTTACATTCTTTAAATTAGTTCTGTTTTTTGTCAGCGTTGCATATTCTTAACTTAAGTGAATAACTAGCTGGGCATTGTTCTGCAGGTTTGTTTGTATTATTTTATAACTATTAAAAGTAGATTTAGAAATATTTATTTTTGTCGGAAAGCACTGTTTGTTTGAATAGGATGTGACGCTATTTGTGTCTCACTCACGCAGACAAGCACGCATGCGCACACATATGCACACACTAAGAGAAGTTGGATTACTTGTTAAACCATTGTTTAATGGCCTTTGTTTTGTCAGTAAATTAAGTGTGTTATCATTCATCTTTTACAGTTCTCCAGTTTGAGAATATAGCTTAAGACAGTGCAGTGTGCTTCATATATTTACAATGCCGTGGTTTAAATAAATAATTGTGAAATACTATTCTTTAATCTGTTTTGTCCATTTTCAGTAAGATTAAGTGATTTCCTTCTTGATTAACTTTTCGTGATATTTAGGATTTTGTACTTTGCACTCCCAAACCAGCAAAGAACTTTGTAAGCTTAAAAAACAGCAGCCATTTTGTTTTTTTTCTTTCAGAGCTTCATGGTACATTAATATGCTGCCCTGAAGTATCAGAGTTATTTTTCAGCAGGCATTACCTGTAGATTAACACTCTGCGGGGCAATGTTCATTTTCCATTAGGATGTTGATATTACAGATTTCCATTTTCTAAAGAGTATTATGATCTCTTTTTTTTTTTTAATTCTAACCAAGTTGTTGTATCTTTAAGAAGTGGATGACAGTAAATTCACCAATACACTAGAATGAAGGAAAGCAAAACTTGAACAGTGACTCTTGACATCTTTTTTAACAACTTATAACTATTTAGTTATGACCAGAGATACTCAATCAGAATTCTTGTAGTGCATGGAGCTATGCCTGCGCCATGTATTACCAGTTAGAGAAAAGAAATTAGGAATGCTTAGCATTTTGTTTTGAAAACTGCTGCATACTTAATGCAGTTACACAGTGCTTTTTAGTACCTGGAGCTTTATTTGCTCCAATGTGCTGTAAGTTACAGAGGAAAACAAAAATCGGGGTGGGAGGGGACTGCTGTAGACATGCAAATCATGTTACAGTACTAAAATCTATAACATTTTCAGTCATCTTACAGACGTGAAGTATATATTTGGTCCTGTAACAACTTTAAAAGCTGCAGTATATGTCATTCTACAACACCTACAAAAAAGTGTGGCAGTGCAGAGTGTATTGTGCCTTTAAAAGTTTTTTAGCTTCCCAGTACTGTTTACAGGCCGTTGTTTATGTTCTAGCGCAAGACTTGAGCCTAACAGCAATGAACTCTGCCTCACAAACTTTAACACCTTTCTTACATCAGAAAGTTGCTTAACAGGCAAGTCTTTTACAGATTTTAAAGGATGAATAAAGTGTTGCATGTACTGTATTAACATTCGGTGTCTGAAGTCATGAAACTGTGCTCAGCAAGATGTCTGTCTTTTACCAAGATTTCTTGTTATGTATGCTGCAGATCCTGGAGACAGAAATAGAAGCTAGGGTTATTCTGAGAGACTTTGTGTCAATTCATCTGAAGTAGAAAGATTTGTGTTATCGGATTTATCAGGTATTCTCTGGTAATTTTAGTCATTTTGCAGCTACCCCTTTGTATTACTGAAAGCAATAACCAGTCATCCATTCACATAAGAAGTTTATTCTAACAGTTGCAAAAAATCAACTAAGACAACTTCTTATTTTATCCGCATCCCACAATAAGTCTTCTCATGTGGCATATGTGTCCTTTTCATAAAATCAGCATAATCACATTATGAGCATCCCAAAATTTTTATTTTAGACTTGCTAAATAAATCTTTTAGAAATATGTCCATACCCCTCTTAAAATGTATGCATTGTTTTTAAGTGTATAGATTCCTGTAAGTGATTATCTTGTAGTCAAAAAACTGAAAAGCCATTAGAAATTTGCTAACATGATATCCTATAACATCTCATAAAATAGTTACTTCACATACTTCCTAAAGTGATTCATATTTTGGAGCAGGAGAGTGTAAATCTGCCAAAGCACGCATTTATGTCTGGAAACTGTCGCCCTACCAGTGGTCTAGATCTTTGCATAATGGATAACCAAACAGGGCTTGCCTGTAACACGGGCATTTGAGATTTAAAGAAAAGCTGTGAGGAGGACATAGGAATGATATGGCCAAATACACCCATTGCGAAGGTCACCTCTCAGATATCAACTGTTACACTGACTACCAGCATATGAATCATAAAGGTCCTACCAAACACCCTGATATTGGGTGATTTCAATTACCCAAACATTAACTGGGAGAACTACTCAAGTACTAACTCCTTTGCCCAACTTTTCCTAGAATTTATAAACTCAAACACCCCTGGTTCAACTGGTCAACACTCCCACCAGAGGTGACAACATATTGGACCTGGTCATCACCAACATGGGTGACCGGTGTTCCACACCGGAGGTCAACCCCTCCCTGGTTAGATCTGACCATAAACAAATCACTTTGGCTATCCACATTCCGCCCCCACAAGAAAACCACTGTGAAAAACTTAAAGCAAACTTCATGTTACTTAGACCGAGGTGGAAAGTTTCAAAGCCCCCATGCTGAAGGATAACGCTGTCCAAGCTGCAAAATCCTTTACTAATGCATTCTACGGGCACCTACAAGAACGCATGGATCATGCCATCCCAAGCAAAACCAAGACTTACTCCTCCAAGAAAAGGAAACCAGTGCGGTGGACTCTTGCCATAAACAAGCTATATAATAGAAGGAGGAAACTAGTACAAAAAAAGAGTAAAATCCCAAGAAGGGAAGACATCCCTGATCAGTATCCGCAAGAAACTACGATTCCTCGTAAAATCATCCAAGGCTAGCTTTTGAAAGAAAAATTGCCAAGGACTCCAAAGATAACCACAATGCATTCTTTAGCTATGTCAAGAATCTAAGTGGCAATTGCTCAGATCTGCTTGGAGTTAGTGCAGAATGGCACAAAATACACTGAACCGATGGCAGACAGGTTCAGCGCAAACCTCACCCCCCTCTCACCCCCAAAAGGGCCCATAACCATACCAGAAGAATGTAGAGTCCCTGAAATCACAGACACACTCAGGTTAAAACAGCCCTCTCCAAAGCCAAAAAACAGCATCAGTGGGACCGGACAGTGTCCCAGGCTGCATTCTACACAAGCTCAAAGACGAACTAACCCCTCACCTAAACACACTGTTCAAACCCAGCCTTTCCACAGGCTTTGTACCCATAGAGTGGCGCACAGCAACGGTTATTCCGCTCCACAAAGGTGGAGCCACAACAGACCCTGGGAACTATTGCCGTATAAGCCTGACTAGCTTGGTCTGCAAAGCTATGGAGTGCATCATTGTGAAACTCATTAACAGAGACATTGGGAACCTCCAAACACTGGACCCTACCCAGTTCAGCTTTGTTAAGAGCAGATCATGCCTCCTAAACCTGGTGGACTTCTTTGAGACAGTTACCAAGGCTATAGACGAGGGAAAGGTGGTACATACAGCCTACCTAGACCTCGCTAAGGCCTTCGATACCATTCCCCATTCTGGTATTATAGACAAGCTCACCAGCCTGAACATAAATCCCTATGTCACAAGATGGGTTGCCAACTGGCTCATGGACAGAACCCACATGGTGAGAGCTGCGGGAGCTAGGTCCGACTCTAAAACGGTTACAAATGACATTCCCCAGGGCTCAGTTCGGCATATACTTCTCAGAGGTACAGGCAAGCACAGGAGGTCTGTGGCTGACCAAGTTCGCAGACGACTGCAAACTAGGGGCTATAATTGACTCTCCGCCTGACACAGACATCCTCCAAAAGGGTCTCACTGAGACTGATACCTGGTGTCAAAATCATGGCCTCAAGCCAAATGCCAAAAAGTGCATAGTAATCCTCTTTGGAAAAAAAAAAGTACCCACAAACTACCACATAGGTGGTAGTCTCCTAAGTAAGGAAGACATACTAAGGGTTCTGGGGACCCAAGTAGATAGTAATCTCACCTTTGATAATCACATTGCCATAGTGGTTAGAAAATCCTTCTACGTGGCCCACCTAATCAAAAAGGGTTTGCATCCAGATCAAAAGAGGTCATTGTGCCCCTCTACTCATCACTCATCAGACCCATCATAGAGTACAACACCCCATTTGGGATGTACTTTACAAGACACCTGCAACAGCTGGAAAGACCACAGAAGTACCTCACCAAGAGGATCACTTGCCTCAAACAGATGCCCTATGCAGCTCGACTGAAGAAACTACAGCTGTACTCTGTTGCATACCGCCTACTCAGAGGTGATCTCTGCCTGACATACAAGGCTATGTCCAACCCAGAATTGATGGACATGTTCCACCTAAAGAAAACCTTATCCCTTCGAGACACACGCTCTAGGGATCTAAACCTCACCACAACAATAAATTGGACATGCTAGAAGGATAGATTTCTGTCCCAGAGATTTCCCATGCTTTGGAACAAGATCCCAATCTACATTAGGCAGAGCTCCTCGCTAACACTCTTCAAAAGAAGCCATGACAAGTGGATGGGAAACAGAAAGTTTACCTCGGGGATCACTTCAATGGCTCTGCTGGACAGAGACACAGGGAACTAATCTAAGGAGGCAGCGAAAGCAAACATATTCTGGCTAGGCTTTAAAATACCTTTGGGCAGATAGCCTAGTACCTACCCATGAACCTGTGAATCCAGATATTGTATAGAGGAAAGTTGGATCTGTGGCACAAAAGGATAATCCAGATATTGTATAGAGGAAAGTTGGATCTGTGGCACAAAAGGATAAAGCCCTGACTATGACCCAGATGATATAATATTGCCTGGCAACCTGTTTGATAGAGGATCTGACAGGAGAGAATGGGAGTGAGTGGTAATGTTGAATGACCCACCTTTGAGGGGGTAGGTGGTCTCACCTGCTGAGGAGAGAGAGGGGGTGCATGTAGTATATCAGCAGAGAAAATGCTGCTGACAGTGGGATTCTACTTCATGTAGTAGCCTTAGTGGGGGTGTTTAGGAACACCCACATTCACAGGGGAAGGTGTAGCAGACCTTATCTGCCAGGGAGGTGTTAGAACTAGAAAATGCAAAAACCTCATGGCTGCCTAAATGAAAGTATCACCAAACAAGCTCATTTTGGAGAATGAATAGACATAGCCATGACAACATCTGGATGATTGTTAGTTACTGGGGACAAAAAAAAAATGGAATATGTACATATTATAGTGTGTGTGTGTGTGTGTGTGTGTGCGTGCGTATATAAATACATAGCATGACACAATTATTTGTTAATTAAAAGGCAACCAGACTTAGAATTTGAAGTCACATTAACTGATTTTCAGGGAACAAGAAAAGTATGAACAGAAGGAAGAGCATAAAATATAGAAAGAAATACCAAACAGCTAATATAATATGTAATCCCATCAATGCTGAAGATATTTATTTGGATTTTTTTTTTCTTTTTTTAATTCAGTATTTATCTTGTTTTGAACTGTTCTGTCAAAAGGCAAATGGATTAAATAAGTCATCATTTCTATTTTAAAGGGTCGAAACAGAACACCACTGCACCACTGTTAGCTGTTGTAGATGGCTTACAGTTTCAGCAGGAAATAAGCTGCTGCTTAACACCTTTACTTACAAGTTTGTAATACTGGATACTGTCTACCTTTAAAGACCAGACCCTTTACTAGGGATTGTAATTTTGCATTTAGAAAATACGGCCGCACTCAGTCAGACAGACTTTCTTACAGATTAGCCAGTCCTGAAAAAACTTCTGTGAAAGTGTACCTTCCAGCTGGAGCAAACACGCAAAAATAAATAAATAAATAAATAAGGCAAGTGAACAAACTTAACTAGTTTCAAACTACAACCTAAAAATATCTGATCAAATAGCATACCCATAAATGTTTCAGAGATGTAGGCTAGCACACCTTTACAAGGCAAGGAACAACTGGATAGTCCATCTAATGGCTTTAATACTAATTCAGCTGTTGCCATATACATTGAAGTGCTTCTTTGGAATTGAACTGTAAACACATTTGCTCTGTCTGTAATGAGCTTTACCTACCTGGAAACCCGAAATGATATGCTTCTAAATGAAAATTCAATAATGTCCTTTATCTACAACCATGTTATTTGTCAGTGCCTATGTAAATTTCAGTGCAAATAGTTCTACATTCTTTTATGTGTTTAGTTAATTTTTCTGGCCTTTCAGGCCCAGGTTGTGACTGAAAAGGGTCCTTGGACCAGTTCACCCACCCAGTTAACAAATGCTACGTAAATAACTGTCTGTTGTTGACTGGGTTAGTGCCACTGGGCTATTGACCTCTTTTCAGCAAAGGCTTAAGGTGGGTTTTATACTACTAGAGGAAATTTGGCCAGAACATTCATTAACTTCCCCTAGTCTTTTTGTTAGATGTTGTGGGATATTTTAAAGCGACTTGAGTTGCAACCAACTCATGCAGCTGTTACCTCAGTTTACAGTCTCATAATGTGGTTATTCTGTAAGAGCAGCCTAAGTACATAAATATGTTTATTTGTATAGCTAGTGGGGTTTGGCTTTATTGCCCTGAATTTGTCCATTAATCGACTTAAAAAGAAATAAGTGACGGGCATTCATAATCGCTATATAGCTGGAACACCTAGTGTCCTTAAGGGTTTATATGCATATATCCCGTGTTACCTCTAATACATGAGGTTTCAAGGAATCACGCTGTGGAAAATCTATCTTGGCTAGATTTTTCTTTTAGTTTTTACTGATTAGAAATCTGAAATTTAGGAATTTCTCAAAAGGATATTTTTTTTGTTTTATTTATTTTGGTATTTTATTGCACTGTTTGATAAGTAATGAGTATAACTGGTACCAGAGATTATGTTTTTTTTTTTTTCTTACAGATTACATACAGTACTATCCTTCATTAAATTCTTTTAAATCATTATTAATCTTTGTATTCATACTTCCCTTGGCTGCTTGCTAAGTGAAATTTTGCTCCGGAGAGGCTGTAGCCCAGCCTGATTGAATTTGGCCAGATATCAAGATGGGTCATCATTTGCTATGGTGTGGATATTCTGTACTCTTAGTCATGGAGCTCAGACCTATCAACATATATACTTTGCTACTGTTTGTAATTGTACAGTGCAAATTCTTAAGTCCTCTAAAATGTGAACAGTGATTACAGTATGGAGATAGAAGCCAAGCAATTAAATGCTTCAGAGAAAATCCTATCCTCCAGCAGCCACAGTACTGCTCCTCAGAGCAAAATTCTCTCTGTCTCGTGTGTGTGTGTGTGTGTGTGTGTGTGTGTGTGTGTGTGTGTGTGTGTGTATATATATATATATATATATATATATATATATATATATATATATATATATATATATATATATATGGATTCACTTCAGAAGCTCGAAATACTGAAATCTCGAATTTCAGTATCTCGAGCCCAAGAAGTGGAATCCACAAAACAATGAAAAGTAAAAACTGCAAAATTCAAAACCTCGAATACTGGAAGTTTTGAATTTTGCGGTATTACTACACACACACACACACACACACACACACACACACACACACATCATCCACCACACAAACACACACAGTCACTCTACTACATGAAAGAAGGGGGGCAAGCCCCCCTGCACCCCCCATGTGGGGGGCTGCACCCTCCACACACACCCTACTTAAATATTCTCACTCTGAGGTCACACTACATACAAACACATACAAAACACTACCACACAAGCTGCTTTCTCTTCGCGCACACACATCACAGCAACAAAGCACATTGACACACACAGTCCTTACCCAAACCCCTTAACACACACACACACTTACCTGAATACATGACCATAGCAGAACTTTAGAAGTGCGAAATTCAAAAGCTTCGGTATTCGAGGTTTTGAATTTCGCTCTTCTAAACTTTTGCTATTATGTGGATTCGGCTTCTTGGGCTCGAAATATTGAAATTCGAGATTTTAGTATTTCGAGCTTCTGAACGGAACCCATAAATATATATATATATATATATATATATATATATATATATATATATATATATATATATATATATGTATAAATGTAAATATAATTTAGCAATAACTATTTGTAGATATATTTATAGATAGCTTGCAACTATTCACACTTGCCTCTTCTAATATTCTCATACCTCTTTATATAATGATGTAGCATGAGTCATCCCAGTCATTATGGCTACATAAGCACAGAGCCAGCACAGCTTTATCCCTAAATCTCTTCTAAGCATAATTCCATTTTTCATCCATCTTTTGACATTTGTTAAAGGCTTCTTGAACTAAATGTTGTACCATATTCTTGCATATGTAAATATGTATACATCTATACAGATCAATAGATATGTGAATACATTTTTATATGCAAACCTTTAACTCTACAACCCACACAAGCCACACCATCCAGTACAACATAACACTACTTGTTTTTCCTTAACATAACACATATAAACATTAGAAGCATCTACAATAAAATAATTCCATGTCTGGCTTAACCTGCCTACTCCAGATATAGTAGTACTAACTGAAACTGGCTTAAAAAAGCAAAAAAAGATAATGCAAGTCTACCCCCAAATATAGCAAGAACAGAATGCTGTAATTAAATCAAAAGGTGCTTCAACACAGTATTACTTTAAGGGTGTGCACACTTATGAAACCAGCTTATTGTATGTTTTTTATTTTTTATATTTTCCCCTAACAGATTTGTTTGTTTTTTAATTGAATTGTATAGGTTATTGGTCACATTAAACGTGGGAAAAGTTTTGAAATGATTTATTATGGTCTCATTTTTTTATATCACAAAAACGTGGCATTTTTAACAGGGGTGTGTACAGTTTTTATATCCACTGTATGTCCCTACCCTCTGGAAAAAAGCCACATTCTTCTCTCTACAAAGGAGGGCATTCAGTTGAACTCTGCAGCTACAGGCCCATTTCCATCCTCTCCCCTTCTATCAAAAATACTTGCAAAATGCACATACCTCTCAACCTCTTAGTACCAGAAATCTGGACAAAGCCTGACAAAATGGAAGGACAGAAGCCCAGAAGTAAGGACATATTTTAAATATTGTTCTTATAAACTTAGAAAGCTGCTTGTTGTAACATACATTTTCTGAAGAATTTGAAGTCTGAAACTGAAATGTTTCTCATTATTTAGTGACTTCAATCCTCAGATCATCCCAGTGATTAGCCAGAAAACCACAAATTTTATGAGGAACACACCAAGAATATGATCCGAAAATCTGGACAGTTGAGAGGTATAATCCAGTTACAACTCTTGTATTTCCTCTCACAAAATAACCTCCTCTGTTCATTTCAGCATGATTTCTATCCCCACCACAGTGCCTCTACCACTCTACTTAGTTTCACCAGTAAACACAAATAGGGATGACAGAAACCTGGTGTCCACTCTATTCCTTGATTTATCCAAAGCCTTTTACACAGTCTCTCACTCCATTCTCCTATACAAACTTCATAACCTACAACTCAACATCACTGTTATATCATGGTTCCATAGCTACCTCCAAAATAGAGCTCAAGCTGTCAAGTGGCATTAAGACACCTCATCCTCTCTCCCTGTCCCAGATGGTGTACCACAAGGATCAGTCTTGGAGCCCACTCTGACATCTTCATCAGCAGCCTACAAAAAGCATGTACAGCTTATTTCTAAAAAGCAAAGTACTTTTATTGAATAATTACACTAACTTAAAGTGCACAGCTGTTATCTTGAATAACTTATTGACTTTTCATAAGTTTGTTTGTTTGCAGTAGCATTTCACTCCAGGCATTCCATTACTGTGCTTTTACATTAGGAGGACTAGAACTATTTATCTAGTGGCAGTAGGTATTTACCTGGTCTGCCTGAGTTGGGAAGCACAAAAACGAGATCTACATGTAGTTGTTTTATTGATCAGAGAGTTCAGTTGTCAGTTTTCTGTATTTATAATGCTGGTATAAGTTCATCACATTTGCACAGAGCTGCTCTCTGTGTCAGTGCCCTGTACAGATGCAAACATCTGGAAACATTGCTTATTTTCATTATACTATGAAAGATTACTGTGCTGTTCATTTATTTATTTTCACTTCTTTAAAGTTGCATTTTCAAACTGCTGTAAAGATTGCAGTTCTGCACTGAAATACATTGAATCTAGTGTTTCTTAGTATTAGCCATCTGTTTGTGGTTCCTTAACACTTGGGTTCCAGATCAGCCATTTTACATTGTGAGGGTCAAAGTGTGCAGGCAAAAGCTGATTTCAACTATCTGAGCTGGAAACTGCTGTTAGAAAGCTCCTTGTATGCTTACCTGATTGGCCTTGGGGCATAGGTAGTGTAAGACTTGCTTTTCTTCCGATTGTATATAAGCTTTGCATTTGCATGAAGCTGCTGTTCATGCAGCGGTGTTTACTGGTGCCGTGCACACAAGATCACCATAAGATGAAATTTCCTTCTAAAATCCACCTCCGAACTTCACCTCGCTCTTAGCTAACTCATGGGGCAACTAGCCTGAGTGGTGAGCAGCATTTACACATTTAGTTAGGACTATTTAGGTCTACCTACCTTATTATAGCACCCAGGACTATTGCAGCTCAAAGAGAATCTGGTTTGTGTGTGGGTAGCATTGCTGGTTAGGTTAGCTGTAGATTACACCAAGTAAACACCCTCCACTCCTGTCCCTTGCATGTACACGTCAGGACCTGAAACCTTGGATGGGCACTTTCCTGCTGTCTTTGCATCCAACGTAGTGGACATGGGCATCCTGAGCAATGTAACAATTTTCTTATATACCCTGACAACCACTTAATTCTTGAACACACAAATACAGTATGTGAGAGATGTAGTTGCACATTGACACTGGAGGCTAGACTCTCACATACAGATGCAAAAAGCAACAAACAGGTTGTCAGCAACTCACATATCACTGACCGCACCCATAAACTTAATTACAAAATTACTTTAAACATTTTATACTGCTTAATAAAATTCATTAGTATCATCTAACATAATTCTGGTATTTAAAAAAATGCTGAATATTAATTGTTTCATTGAGCCACTGGAAACCTGTCTGCCTACAACTTAATTTGCCATAGTTAAATTTTGGTGTGTTAAATGTGGTAGTAATGAAAAAATTTTTTATTGATGACATTTTTGATTGGTTGATTGTAGTTTTAAATGGAGTAATTACTTTGGATGGTTTATTCTGAAGAAGCCATTTCATGGATGAAAGCACTTAGTGGAATAAATTTTGCTTCCTTTATCCATTTCTTTGTGGGTGATTTATCATTTCGTTTTGGTTGTTCATTCACTCACCCTCTCCTCTGTATCACATTTTGGTCCCTCTTACCAGGCTGGCTAAGGAGAAGGTTACAGTTAGTCGCCTGTCAGGGGTCAGGATCTGCCTGATTATGCAAGCATTCAGGTCACATACCTCTAAGTACCAGTATGACTCAGTCATAGTCTGTGTAGTGGAGAATGACCTGAGATGCATCTCCTTGGACTATATGAAGAGAGATATTATTAGTCTCAGAATATATGTCACTGTCAAATATGAACCTGGCATTGAGCAGCATTCTTCTGTCTACAAGGATGATGCCACAATACCAGCAGGAAATCATTTATCTTAACAATTGGTGTAGCTACTGGTGTCATTCCCAAGGGGTCCAATACTTGTTAGCCTGGGAGGACATGGCTGACAGGCCACAATGCTTTGCCAGGGATGGTCTTTACCTGTTAACCTCTAGGCTTTTGGATATTAGCCAAAACATTGTCCACCCCTGTAGTGCCTTTTTAGACTTTGCCAAACAGACAAACCTTCCAACATAACAAAAGCTACTCAGAACAAGCTAAAGTTGTTCATAGGAAGTTACTAGGCTATTGGTCCTGAGGCCCTTACAAGCCTAGCCAAGAATTTAGCCGTCAGCACCCAGTGCCCCTGTTCAGCATGGACACAGGTGGAATCCCAGGGGTGTATTTTCTGTTCCCCATCCAGTTATCCAGGTTGCACTTAAAAAGGGTTAATGAGGTACTCTGCTTGACGTGGAGAGGGAGTCTGTTCCACAAAAGAGGGAGTCTCTGGGACAGAAATCTGTCCTGCTAACAAGTCCTATTGATGTCACAGACCAGGTTGAGGTTGCACGTGCAGGTTACTCGAGTGAAGCTTGACTTGCGGATGTGCAGCAGTCCCATTAAGGCGATGTCTGAGATTGCTTTGTATGCCAGACAGAGGTCACCTCTGAGGAGTCTCTATGAAACTAAGTAAAGGAACATGGTTTTTAGCCTATCTGTGTAAGGTAGATGTTTGAGGCCCTGGATTCTCCTGGTGAAGAAGAATCTCTGTGGTCTCTCCAGCTGCTGCATGTGCTTTGTGAGTTACATGCCGAAAGGGACATTGTACTCAATATTGGGTCGTATAAAACAAGAATACAGAGGTGTTATGGCCTCCTTGTTCCTGGATGAGGTATACCCTTACTAATGAGGTGGGCCATGTAGAAATCTTTCCGTACAGTTGAGGCTACATGGTGGTCAAAAGTCAGTTTTCTGTCAGCCTTGGTGCCCAAGTCCCCCAAGATTGATTGCATGCTTAGAACCTTATTATTAATGTGATAATCTGTGGAGCTGTCACTCTCCTCAAAGAGGGACTACTCACTGCTAGGAGTCTCAACAAGAAACTGCACACCTTGGAAGCTCTCTTCACCCTGGAGAATGCTGACATCTTTGCAGTTATAGAATTATGGTTCAAAGCCACCGAAAGCACTCTGGCAGTACATGGCTATAAGGCCTTTCATACATTCTGAGTACTCACTGAACATGAAAGAGCAAAGGGAGGAGGTTCATCTATACGCAAAGGGTAAGTACACTACAGGGCTGGTAAAACACTATGACATGCTTGAGCTACTCCATGTCCAACTAACCATGGGAAAAATCCATTACCATATTCTTGTTAGCTACAGGTCCCTCACCATAAATCAGGAAACCCATATATCATACCTGAGGTTACTAGAATCACTCACCATCCAGTCCAATATCATACTCATGGGTGATTTTAGCTACCCCTCCATTAATTGGAAGGCATACATGACCACTAACATGCAGGCCCAAAGATTTCTTGACTTTGTAAAGTCAAATGCCCTGGAGCAAGTAGTCTGCACTCCCTCTAGGAGAACAAATATCCTAGATCTGGTACTCACAAGTATGGAAGAGTGCTGCACCCCCCTAGTGTGATGTCCTCACTGGTAAGATCAACTCACAAAGAAGTCTGCCTTGAAATAAAGGTAAAACAAGTCCCCCTACTTAACCTCAAAACCTTTTAAGAGCTTCCCTAAGATAAATTATTAAGGGATGGCATACCTAGTTTCCAAGCTTCCCTAAATTCAAAAAAACACAGAAACCTATGCACAGGTATATAAAGAGCCATGTATGACCTTATAAACAACTGCATAGAAATGGCAGTTGTTGTTGTGTCTTTCGGCTTTTCCCGGTTAGGGGTCGCCACAGCAGAACTCCGGTCTGCTAATGATTGGCAGTTGATTTGTACGTGCTGAGTTGCCAGCCCTAACGCACAACCTTCAATGAAGGTACGCCCATTCACGCATGTCTCCACGCAGAAGACGCTCTAGCTAAGAGTCGAACCTGGTCAGCGCCTTACTGTGAGGCGACAACGCTACCACAGCACCACCACGGTCAGTGCATAGAAATGGCAGTACCAGACAAAAATAAAACCAAGTCAACCCGCAAAAACAAACCACCCTGGTAGACTCCTGATATTAATAGTTTGTACAATAAAAGAAAATATCCTGTCAAGAAGTAAGAGGGGAATTTGCACAGCAGAGTAAAAAGTCTCTCCTTAGTCTAAACAATCAAATCCGGGAACTAGTCAAGTCTCTGAAAACAGACTGAGGTGAAAATAGCCTCCAAAGTTAAGGATAACTATAAGGCATTTTTCAGTTATGTCTGCAATCTTAACGGCAACACCCAACACTGTGCGAAATTAGTTGTAAATGGCATCACCTATACTCAGCCAGAAGATGTAGCAAATCTGCTGGCTGACACTTAGCTCAAATTTCACTTCCCCATCAGCCCCAATTCTCCCCCAAGAAATACCCACCACGACTCCACCCCCAGTTATCACCAAAGAACAGGTTGCCACTGCCCTCTCTAAAGCTAAAAACATGGCATCATTGTAGCCTGATGCTATACCAGGTTGCCTCTTAAACAGCTTAAATCATGACTTATCAGGCCCATTAGGATTTCTGTTTAACCACAGCCTCTGGACTGGCTTTGTCTCAGTAGAGTGGAGGACAGCAGCAGTCAATACCTCTTCATAAAAGGAACAATCTACTCACCTGAGAAATTACAGACCCATAAGTTTGACTTGCCTTATATGTAAGGCTATGGAAAAAATAATCCTGGATCTGATAAATAATGACATAGGAGACCAAACACTGGACACAACCAAGTTCAGCTTTGTCCAGGGCAGGTCATGCCTACTGAATTGGGTGGATTTCTTTGAGAATTCACTACAGGTGTGGATGAGGGTAAAACAGTGTACACCATCTACCTCAACCTGGCTAAAGCATTTGACACAATTCTCCAATAGGGTATTATAAGTAAAAACTGGGCATAAGTCTCTACATCACCAGATGGATAGCCAATTGGCTCACAGGCAGTGCACGTGGTTAAAGTGGGTGAATCCAGATCCAGCAAGAGGACAGTTACTAGTAGTGTGCCACAGGGCTCAGTGCTAGGACTACTCCTTTTTGAAGTATACTTCTCTGAAGTCCAGGCTAAAATGTAAGGCCTCTTGATGACAAAGTCTGATGATGGCTGCAAGCTGGGAACAATCACTGAATTCCCCCAACAATGTAGATATCCTTCAGGAGGGTATAAAATAATCAAAACCGAATGTGAAAAATGCATTATCATATCCTTTGGGAAGTCAAATACCCTTGCAGATCACATTATCAATGGCACACCCTTAAGAGTAGACTCAGAGGTGAGAGATCTAGGTACATAGATAGATACTAGCCTGAACTTTGACCACCATCTGTCCACAGTGGTGATGAAGTCCCTCTATGTGACGCAACTTATAAGTAAAGGTATGGCTTCCAGGTCCAAAGAAATTGCATTCCCTCTGTACTCAGCTCTCATTAGACCAGTAATTAAGTACAATGCACCATTTGGCATGTACTTGACTAGGTGCTTTTAAAGCAGCTGTAGGTAACCTCAGAGGTTCCTCACAAAGAAAATAAAGGATGTAAGCAACATATCCTATGCGGATAAAGTAAATGCCCTGTCCCTTTATTCTGTGTCCTATCGACTGTTAAGAGATGACCTATGACTGATCTTCAAGAAACTCTCAAATCCAGCCCTGATGGAGCTGCTACACATCCACTAGTCAAACAGTATGAGCGTCACCATATCTAGGGATTTAAACTTAGTCAGTGACTCAAACAAAACATGCCGGAGAGACAAATGTGTCTCGGAGATTGCCCCTTCTTTAGAACAGGCTTGTTATTCACATTAAGCAGAGCCCTTCTTTGGCCCTCTTTAAAAGCAGTTTGGCTCAATGGATGAAGAATCACAAATTCACACCTGGGGTAGTGTCTATTTCCATTATGAACAGGGGCAGTCTGTAAGATACTCAAAACATATGCACAAATCCATGTTACCCTCTTGCCCCTAGGGGCCATATATTGCGTGCAGTCACGTTATATTGGCTAGGCTTGTAAGGGCTGTTAAGCCATTAGCCTAGTAATCTCCTATGAACTTATGCACCTATAAATCTACATCCCTAGTACAGTACGCAGATGATACCACAGTTATCTGTATGGTAAATACATCAACAAACTACAATAACTTACCCAGGAGTCCTTCTCCTCTATAGGAACCTGGCTGACATCTGCCTAGCTATTCCTTAACCCAAGTAAATCTAAATTAATCGCAAACAGCTTACAGTCAACAAAACCCCCTTCTCAGTTACAACATACAGCAAAACAAAAATTGAACTTGTCACACATACTAAACTACTAGCCATCTGTGTAGATGACAACCTAAAATTTGACATACATCCAAAATATAGTGAAGAAATGTCATCAAAAACTCCATTCTCTATGTAGAACCAAACTTTTCCTCTCAGAAGTTATTAGAAAACACGCTGCCTCTTCTGTCCCCCTGCCTACTGTAATGTATTCTGCATCCAACATTAACATCCAAGTGACTTAAGCAATGTTACTACAAAATAGCATGATTCGTTGCCAACCTTTCAAACAGAACCCACCACTGTGCCACCCTAAGGGAATTCCAGTGGCTGGAATTCCCACATTATCTAACATTCTCACAACTTCAACAAATCCATAACTTTGTGTATAAACCTAACAACTGTCCATCCATATCCAACCTTATAGAAATATATATAACCCTTCCAGGCCACTGCGTTCATTGGATAAATACCTATTACGTGTATCCAAACACAACAGTTCTGCTGGCAAATCACTGCTATCCCACCACCTCACTAAGTTCAGGAACTCCATCCAACTAGCAATATGACAAGAACACTGTCTAAAATCATTTAAGTCTTAACTAAATTCCTACTTACTCTGTCACCAGTTTTGTACATGTGATGCTCCTGGATTATCTTCAAACCCTTACTAAATTTCACAACTCTCTTTATGTAAGTGGCCACAATGCAGCTACTTTTTTTCCATCTCTAACTATCTGACTATCATCTACCCCTCTCCACTACTTTCTCTGTCTACCTTTTACTCGGGCCTCCTCAGTACGCCTTCATAGTTTGTAACCATCTTCATCCTGTAATTACTTCACCGTCTCTTGCTCAATATCTATTTTCAACTGATTTCCATTTGAAACTAACTAGACTCTTAAAAGCTTGGCATTAGCTAATATTTTTCTGTATTCTTCATTTAACTACCAGGTTTCCATTACCTGTCATATCATTACAGTTCTATGTATGTTCATTTACTAGTCTATGTATGTACATGTATTATTTTTGATGAACTGTCATATCATTACTAGTGTATGTATGTAGTTGCATTTATTATGTAGCTCTTGTATAACTGCCTTCTACTTATTCTGTAAAATGGAACATTTTTGCCCGGGCCTCCTTTGACAGCAGGACTTGTGCAGAGTCAGACTTTCTAGACAAACAAAAGCAACAAATAAATAAATAAAATAAAATATTTGTTTTTTTTTAACTTTGTTCATTTCTTATGTGATCCTGTTTACCTAGGGTTACCTTGGATGTGCCTGCAAATGGTCCGTTGAGATCAGAGTACTACCCTGGTAAACAAATGTAAATAAATAAAAATGTAAACATACACAGACGTATATATTTAGGTTTACTATCAAAATGTGGAATCGCACTCAACATGAAACTGGGATGGCTGAATGCTTGTTTTCCAGTTTCTTTAATGCCCATCCGGAAATGTCCATATCCTCATTAGCGAATGGTTGTGTGTATTCAGTAGTAGGGGATCGACGTTCTGATAACAGATCACACTGCAGTGTAGATCAGGAAATTTACCATTTTCCTCACTTTAATGCAATCTCAGAACTGGAATATATCATATGTAGGGGGTGTGGAAAGCTTGCCCCCTGTAAAACGTTACTGGCAACACAGAATTTCAACATTGGAGAGCTTTCAGTGTTTGAATATCGATTCCATGGTTACTATTTCTGACACCTTGATCATTCTGTAGTACCAAATTTGGATAATGAATTTGATCAAAAAGTGTGAAATTGTTTTGATTTTCCATATTTTTTATAGTAAGCCATATATTTACACACACACACACACACATATATATATATATATATATATATATATATATATATATATATATGATGTCATTTTCATTCTTTTCTTGGATCCAACTTGGCCACTTTTATGGCTTTGTCCTCCAAATTGCCTTGGATCTCATTTCTGCTCTTCAAGCAAGCTGGGATTTTTGGTTATCGTAACTCCTCATGCATCATAGGTTCATAGGTTTGTACTAGGCTAATGGCCCTGGAGCCTTTACAAGCCTAGCCCATAGATGTGCCCTGGCATCATGCTGCCCAACATTAGCTCCCAGTGACTGTATCAAGTAGAGCCGCTGGAGTGATCCCCGGGGTGAACTTTCTATTACCCATCCACTCATCAAGATTTCTCTTGAAGAGGGACAGTGAGGTACTCTGCTTGACATGTATGGGATGTCTATTGCAGAGCACGGGCAGTCTCTGGGTGAGGAACCTGTCCCTCTAGCATGTTCTGTTGATTGTGGTAGTGAGGTTGAGGTCTCTGGAGCATGTGGTGCGGAGGGACTGAGATTTCTTTAGATGTAGGATTTCTAACCGACCTAGGCCAGACATGGCTTTATAAGTCAAGCAGAGATTGCCTCTAAGTAGGTGATTTGAGATCAAGAATAGCTGAAGTCTTTTGAGTATGTCTGTGTAGGACATATGTTTAATGCCTAGGATCCTCTTTGTGAGGTACTTCTGTAGCCTCTCCAGCTGTTGCAGGTGTCTAGTGAGGTACATGCCAAATGGGGCATTATACCCGATGATTGGTCTAATGAGGGAGCAGTAGAGAGAGATGATGACCTCTTTCATCCTGAATAATGAGATGTGCCACATAGAAGGGCTTTCTGACCACAGCGGCAATGTGGTGGTCGAAGGAGAGGTTGCTGTCAACCTGCATCCCCAGATTTCTTATAAGGGTTCGTATAGATGGCAAACAGGAGAGGACCCAGGACCAATCCCTGTGGGTCTCCACTCTTGACTGGTCAGCACTCTGACTTGGAGTTCCCTACTTTCACACTGTGTGTTCTGTCTGTTTGCCAGTTTGCAACCCACCTAGTGATATAGGGGTCGATGCCTAGTTTGGTGAGTTTATCAATAATTCCTGAGTGAGAAATGGTATCAAAGGCCTTGGCCAGATCGATGTAGGCTGTATGCACTGCCTTACCTTCATCCACAGCCCTGGTGACTGATTCAAAGAAGTCAACCAGGTTGAGCAGGCATGATTTCCCTTTCACAAAGCCAAATTGCATGGGTCTAGAGTTTGGAGATTTCCTATAACTTTGTTAATCAGGTCTGTGATGATGCACTGCGTAACTTTACATAACAGACTCGTCAGGCTAATGGAGCAGTAATTCCCAGGGTCTGTAGTCGCTCCACCTTTATGGAGAGTGATGACTGTAGCAGTGTGCCATTCGGTAGGGACAAAGCCTGAGGTGAGGCTGTGACTGAACAGGATACACAGATGTGGTGCCAGTTCGCTTTGAAGTTCATGTAGAACACAGCCAAGGATATTATCGGGTCCCATGGAAGCTATATTCTTGGCCTTGGACAATGCAGCTTTAACCTGTGCTGTAGTAATGCTGGGTGCCTGGCATACTTCCAGTATTGTGATTGGTCTTTTGGGGGGGGGTCAAGTTGGCACTGAAACTGTTGGCCAGTATGTTGGCAATATCTGTTGGCTCAGTATAGGAGGTACCATTGTAGCAAATCTGGGTTATTGCCGTGGAGGTGAGTACTATTTATCTTTAAAATCAACTGAGTTTGAGTATAACCCTTCCTTACCCTTCCAGGTGTCTTTGTTTTTATTTTCTTGGTCCTATCATTGTTGGTAGGTTCCATTTCCTCCTTTCCTCTTCCTAAAAAAGAAAAAAAAAGTAAAGTCCTTTTTTCTTTAATTTTTTCATCTTTACTAATGATGGACAAAATGGACAATGGCGGGGTTTAAAAAATGCACTTCCTGTGGGCACAATATTCCTCAGTCTGATGCCCCAGAGAGTGCATTTACTGCTTAGTCCCTAGCCATTTAGATATGGACTGTGACATCTGTACTGGTTTCAATGCCCAAGCCCTGGTTGACCGCTGCAATAAATTGATTTTGAAGAACCTACTCACTCAGTCTGCTTTTTCACGTGCTGAACCTTCAAAGACTCAGGGGCTGAACCCACTACAAAAAAGCTTAAGGAGCCCAGGGAGCACAGAAAACACTCTCCTGCCCAGTGTCCAAAAAAGGGCTATTTCAGAGCCTGCTACCAAGACTTTAAAATTGTCAGATCCGTAGGCTTCAGATCAAACACAGACTTCTTTAACTCCTCCTTGGCGCCTGACTCCTACTACCTCCCTGGATGTCGTATCAAATTCTGCTAAGTCTCCCGTTCTTCAGTGGACCCCATGAAAAACTCCCAGGTCTCCCTCCACTTCTTCCTCTGTAAGATCTTCACAGAGTCTTTCTGAAGCAGAGACGGACAGGATGATGAGGAGATTCCTCAGGATGCAGATTCAGGTGGGGGGGGGGGGTTGCCTGCTCCATCCCCCACCAGATCTGTGAGCCACCATCATTCTTTTGTGCTCTTATATCTCCTTCTCTAATCTGACCTCCTGTTTCGGAGCACTCAGATACGGAGGTAACCAAAGTTTATGCTTCGGTTCCTATGGCGTGTTCATCCTCAGTTCCGAAGACATCTCTGGTCCCCTCTGCTCTGTTGGAGCACAAGGGATATCGGAGCCGAAGTGTCATTGCCTTGTCTGAGAGGCTGACCTCAACTCTAAAGTTTTCAGAGCCATTACTTCCTATTTGAGCCTCGGCACTAGACAGCTCGGCTCCGATTCCTTCAGGGCATGGGATCAGTGAGGGTCGGACGTTGTCTGCTGCAAGAGCTATGGCTCCAAAGAGATTGCCAGTGGCCTCTCTGGGTCCTTCTGCATTTGAAGTGGGTGGAGAGGGTGTTCTCCCAGCCATGAATTGCTTCAACTCTACCTCTATCAGATCCTACTCTCATTCTGACTTCTGCACCTAAGTCTGCTCATTCTCCACCTCAAGGACAGCCAGACCCTAAGAACTTCTGAACAGCTCCCCCTACAGAGGTCCCCATCTCTTCCGTCACCTCCCGGGAATATCCCACCAAGGATGTCCCTCGAAAACTGTGCAAGAGGAGGCACCTTGATTCCCCTCTGGAATCACTGACAGAAGACACAGGTTTTGATGAAGGGGAAAGTTCCCCAAGATCTCCACCTGATGATGTCTTCTTTAGAGACATCCTTGAAATCCTACACCAAAGAGGTGAATGGTCTACACAAAGCCCTTCCTCCGAGGAGTCAGTGTTTCTGGAGGCCTTTGTATCTGGCCCATCTACATCTTGGGTGACCCCCCCCCCCGAGGATGACCTTATAGACCTCATCTGCTACAGAGCATGGAAGGAGCTTGATACTGTAGAATGCATACCAAAAGGAGCTGACAAAATTCTCAGTGCCCCTTCAGATAAGCAACACTGAACAAAAGGTTCCTCAGTAGATGCCATGGTTGTTGTGGTAGCCACTAAAAAGGAGCTAGCTAAACATGGCTCCTCTGTCCATCCCCCTAACAGGGAGTCTAGGACTTTGGACAGATTTGAGAAGTGGCTGTATGCGTCAGTGACCTTTGCATTGCAATCGCTGAACTACCTGTTACACTTCACTAGACTACAGAGGGACTTAATTAAGGAAATTTCTAGCTCTGCCCCAGGGGCCATGTCTGCAGAGGAACAGAAAACCCTTTCCTCCAGATTGGCTGCCCTACAGTCTGTGTCTAAAGTGTCCATGAGGTTGATTCCGCATGCAACAGAGCGTATCACAAGGCCTGCCAGTTCAGGTATTGCTATAAGTGTTATGCTTGGATGCAGCTTTGTGACTTCATGGAACCTTTCAAGGTGTCCTTCATCAGTGCTCCTTTTGATGGCTTGTCATTGTTTAGTCCCACTGTTAGAGATGCTCTCCCATAGTGAGAAAGATGGAATGACCGTGTTTGCCACTGGAACCCATTTTTTCCCCCACAAAGAACTTTTTCCAGGAACAAGCTTGGTTGCAAAAAATTGTGGTTCAAAAAATCTCAAGGTCCTTTTCAGGAATCACAGGGAGGTTCCTCCCAGAGGCAGAGGGGGAAATAACTATAATGGTAGACACTGCCCATGCAGCAGAGGGGTTCAGCAAAATCTATGGTCACAAGATGCCTTTTTGGGTAGATCCTTTCAGTAATCCTGAGAGGTTGCCTGACTGTCCCTCTCTGGAGGTAGTTGGGGGGGTGCTTATCCTTGCACCCAGACACCTGGTTAGCCATCACAAACAAGCATTGGGTGCAAAGGATCATATCCAGAGGATATTCCATTCCATTTTTCCAAGTACCAAAACCAAGGAAAAATCTCCCAGATGATCCACCCAATCAGGAGGAGGAAGCAGCATTACAAATTACAAAGCTGCTTGAAAAAGTCATCCAGGAGGTCCCACCAAACCAAATCAGATCCGGAATCTACTCAAGGTTCTTTTTAGTGTTGAAGAAGACAGGGAACCTGAGGCTAATCTTGAACATACCATTCAGTAGACAATTCTAAGTTCCGGATAGTCACTGTTCAGTCCATTGTACCACCATTACGAAAGGATGACTGTATGTACTCAGTCGACCTTCAGGATGCGTACTAATGAATAGGCACTCCAGACGCTTTCTCTACTTATGGCTGGGGACCAGTCAATATCAATTGAGAGTACTCCCCTTTGGTCTCACCACAGCCCCAGGGTGTTCACCAAATGCATGGCGGTAGTAGCAGCTCACTTGAGACTGCATGGATTGAACGTGTTTGCTTATCTAGATGACTGGCTCATGACCGCATCAACCAGGCATCTACTACTACAGGGTGGGGGCTATCTACTACACCTAGCCCCTACCTCGCGCATCATGATCAACATGCAGAAATCACAGCTACATCCCATACAGTTGATAGACTTTACAGGAGCACATCTAGACACAGCCAGTTGCCTAGCCTACTTGCCACAGATAGGATATTCACCTTAAAATTATATATCAGTCAACCAAACCCCCAGCAAGTCTAGTCCTCAGAGCATAAAGTCCGATGGCTACCACAATAACACTGATTACAACAGCATGTGAATCCTTCAGTGGATGCTGGCAGTTCAATGGTGTTCACACTTTCCACTGAATCACCCAATCAAATTACCCTGAGTGTGCAAGGACTTGCTTCTATGGTAGCTCCACTTAGTAGAAGTTGAACAGGAATGTCCTTTTGTTCCTCCTACCCCCCCAAAGCTACTTTGACCACGGACACTTCCCAGCTGGGGTTGGAGGGGCATTTCCTGGGTTGGATGGTCCAAGGCATGTGCTCGACACAAGAGACCAATTTGTATATCAATGTCCTAAAGTTGAAAGCTGTGCTTCTAGCATTGCAAGCACTTCAGAACTTTCTCCCTCTAGGAACTACTGCAGTACAAACAGACAATATGTCCGTGGTATGGTACATCAGTAAGCAGAGAGGAACTATATAGTACCCCACTATGTCGAGAAACCGTGCAAGTTTAGCAATAGGCAACTTCTTCCAACCGCTTCCTAGTTGCAATGTACATTCCAGGGAAGTCCATCATTCTGGTGGACAGGCTTAGCAGAGTTATCCTGATGCCTCACGAGTGGTCTCTAATCTGTGGCAAATATGATTTTCCAGAAGTGGGGTCAACCGTGCTGTGACATCTTTGCTTCACCCCTCAGCAACAAATGCAGCAGGTTCTTTGGCCTGATCCCTCCTCAGGGACAGTCACCAAGAGATGCTCTAGTCCATGTTTTACCCTCCGTTCTTATTTATACTTACCCATCCCTACTCCTCATACCTAAATTTCTTCAGAAAGCACAGCGGTTGTAGAGCTAGGTGATCCTCATTGCTCACTTTTGGCCTTGACAGGTATGGTTCCCCTTTCTTTGATTTCACTTGGTATGCCCTCCGTGGACCCTGGAATCACATTCAGATGATCTGTCACACCCATCAGGGTAGACTCATCTATATCTTCCAGGACTAAAATTAACTGCATGGTTTCTGTAATTCCAGTGATGGCTAAAAACACCAAGCTTTCTTTATCAGTTGAAAGGATTTTAATATCCTCACATAAAGCTTCTACCAGAAAAATGTATAAAAGTAAATCAAAGAGATTTTTGGATATATGCTCACCAAAAACATTTGGACTCTTTTACAGTTCCTGTCCCTGCAGTTTTAGACTTTCTTGCTTCAATTTTCCAAAACGGGGCAAGTTTTTCTATGATTAAGGTGCAACTGGCAGACATCTCCTATTATAACAGTGGGGACAATTCATCTTCTCTTGCTTCATCTAAACTGTGTAAGACCTTCCACAGGGGAACATTTTTACTTAGACCTCCTGTGAAGGACCCCACTCTTCCTTGGGATTTAACCATGATGTTACAAGCTCTTGCCCAATCCCCCTTTGAGCCTTCAGCCAAGGTAGACTTAAAATATACTTCCTGGAAAACTGCATTTTTGGTAGCCATCACTTCGGCTAGAACGGTATCTGAATTACAAGCATTGTCATCAAAACCCCCATATTTCATTTTTCATAAAGATAAGAGTGACCTTCCATACCAGTTCTTCCTTTTTTCCCAAAGTTGCCTCTGAAAATGGGTTCCTATTACATGATCGAATGCTAGTAATAGTGAACGATCATTTGTTGACCCCAAATGCACAAAACCACAGAATATCGAAGGACCGGATCAGTGAAATTTTTCCCAGGGAAAAAAATTCACTGGACCATTTTCCAGATTTTGTTGTTTTCTTCACTGTGGTGCAATATCGTAGTTGGTATATTTAAGATTGGGGGGGGGGTCTCCTGTACAATTTTTTTTTTTTTTTTTTTTGGATCAACAAATTATTTCCCTGGGAAAAAATTTGCTGATCTGTTCCTTCGATATTTTGTGGTTTCATGCATTTGGGTTCGATAATAGATCATTCTCTATTTCTAGCATTCGATCATCTAATATGAACCGTCTGAAAACAATATCAGTCAGGTCATCAGCCTAACAGTTTTCTTCCCCAATTTCCAAAACAATGGGTGAATATACTCTTCATCTTCCAGATGTTCACAGACAGCTTTGTTTTATCTAGACAGAACAAAATCTCTTTGAAAAACTGAGCAGTTGTGTCTTCTATTCAAATGTTACAATGTGAAGATCAGTGTCCAACATCACTCTGGCTAAACGGATTACAGATTGCATATCTCATGTGTATTCTTCTAAAGGTATCCCTCTACTTAGGCATGTCAAAGCTCATTCTACTAGATCTTTGTCTGCTTCTCAAGCCTTCTGGTCCAGAGTTTCGTTAGAGGACATTTGTGCAGCTGCTACTTGATCGAAGTTGGATACCTTTGTCACACATTACAAATTGGACTTTGTTTCTAGAAGTAGAGCTGTTTTGGTTCTGCAGTACTCTGGAATATCCTTCCATGAGGGCCACCCGAGATTACATTAGCTGAGGACTCTTTCCCACGGGTTGAGGAATGAATGAAAATGACAACATCAGATAAAGAAGTTATGTGCTCACCATAACATTCAATCTGTGTTTTATATTTTCATTCTCCCTCAACCCCCCCCCCCCTTCCATCATCCTGTCCCTTATGGGAAGACTTGCGGAGGTGTTCCAGGAACCAGTATTCCTTTTGAGCTCCTGATTCTGTCTGCTGTCTATCTTATGATAATTTTTATTTATACTTTTATGTATTGGGCATATAAAGCTGCAGCAAACTTGATCTGAGGTAATTTGGAGGACGGGCGTTATTTGTAAGGGAGGCGCTTGAGTGTGGGATCCAAAGCTTTAAACGCAACCAAGTCTGATCTGAGGTTCAGATCTGAATCCACAGGTTGAGGAAGAATGAAAATGGACAACACAGGTGAAACGTTATTGTGAGTCCATAACTTCTTTGTATATAGAATATTTATGTAAGTATATGTTGAGTCTGTAAAGTAAAAACCGAAACTGGCAAATTCAAAATTATGCATGTGTAGTATACATATATGTGTGTTTGTGTGTACATATATATGTGTAGTGTGTGTGTGTGTGTGTGTCAAACAACTGTCATGGGAGATCAGTGGTGAGCAAGTATCCTGATGCAAATAGATGGTTGCATGTACACCGGTTACTCTGTCAAAAAAAGTAATTCCCAGATGCAAGAAGAAATGGAACAGAAATGTAGTTTCTCCTTACAATGCTGTTATTCAGAGAAGGTAAGAAATTTATTTTTGTAGGCTGTAATTACATAATTTCCTTGTGATCAGACGACATCAAACGTAGGTAAGTGCTGCATTGCCCACACAATGTGAGTTATTGCTAAATAACAAGCAGTTACCTCAGTGGAATGCAGACATATTTGTCCTCCAGTGAAAGAACAGGAAGGATTAGATATATGCTTTGTGTCATAACTTGTAGTGCAGATTGTTTTTCTTTTTGCCTGTGTTAGCAGCTTACAGTTGTTTCTAGTATGGCAGCAGTTTTTGGTGTACAGACTTACATTGCTACGTATATCATCACAAATTCTGTAATTATTCCAATTATCCCTTTTTTGTTTGTTTTATTTTAGTTATTTAATTGTACTTTTTCTAATGTTTTCACATTGTAGTTTATGATGTATTTGAAATTTCTGACACAGCTAAAGCCTGGTATTAGAGTGCAGCTTGCATAATACTGCATGTGCAACTATTTCAGTTTTGATTATGAAGATGCCGGATATGAACCAGCAGACCTTGTTAAAATGGATTTCTTGCTAAATGGCTGCAAAGTAGAAGAGCTTACAACAATAGTACACAAGTAAGTAACATCTGCAGTAATACTAAGAACTCATGTGTGATTGCTGCACACTTCAAAATATTCATGTTTTTGTAAACATGCAGTGATTTATCAAACACCATTTGAAAAAAATGTTTTCAGTTGTTTCCAAATTGTTTATTATTTATATTATTCAGTATGCAATCATTAACCATAACACACTCCAGATATAATGACTGGTGTAACAAATCCAGCTTCAACAGGTCTATATTATAAAGACGAAAGTTTACTTACTCGAATACCTAAACGTCGGCACCTATTCCGCGAACCGCATATGCACCGAACGCCCTAAACCACAAAATACAAAAAGTCGAACTGTCATACTTGTCCCACCTCACCGCCCGCTACATACTACCTACACAAACAAACTAAATAAGCCACATACGTACACTAACCAAAACCCTACTTATAACCCTAAACTAAACCTTACTTCTAACTCTACACTAAATCTTACATATACCACCATGTATGCACTTAACTTAACCTACACCCTAACCTTAAGGTCCGTAACTATCACACACTTACCTTAAAAAGCTAAACCCAAACAAACTAAATAATCCACACACATACACTTAACAAAACCCTACACTAAATCTAACATACATTACCATCTATGCACTTACCTTAACCCGCACCCTAACCCTAAGGTCCGTAACCATCGCACACTTACCTTACGGAGCTATAACGCAGAAGGGCCAACCATAACGATTCGACGTTTCCACTTTCGCTCTTCTGGACAATTGATGTTTACGTGGTTCGATGAAGATGGGTCGATGTTTTGGCATTCGGGTAAGTAAACGTCCGTCTTTCTAATATAGACCAAGCTTCAGCAGTACTAGAATCCCCTGTTGAGTCAAATAAAACAGATCGCAACTTGCTGTTAAAATCAATTTACACTTTAATATAAAATAAAAATATTATTATACGTTAGCGCTTTCATTTAAGACAGTGTTAAACTTCATCAGACAAAACAGAATAATGCTTCTCACATTTAAATACCATCAGTTTGCTTCTAATTGGATCCAAGACATTCATTATTTAAAAAGACCATGCTCTATAGTAAATACAGATTATGTAAAAAGTTGTGTTCTGTTGGTTCTATGTGCATTTTAAAATGATGTAAAAATTGTTCTGTTTATTTATTTATTATTTCTTCTCTCTAATTAATGCATTTTCTTTCTTTCTAATGCTTTTAATTTCAGTACGGGGTAATTGAACTGCGTTCGTGTATGCCCGGCCAGCTGTCTGCTTTTAGACACACTTGCCATACCAATTCCTTCTTCTCTAAATGTAATGCCCTAGCTTTTTGTCTTCTATTGGTACTTCTTCAATAATCATTCAAGTGAAATGATGTCCCTCATTTTCTGTTATATATTTGGCAAGTGTGTTATTCATGTTGTTCCTCCTAATGGCATATTTGTGTTCATACACCCTCTGGTTGAAACACTTTTGATTTTGCCAATATAAAATCCCAAACTCAAGCTGCACATTGAGATTAATACCACTGCTTTTGTACTACAATTAAATTTGTTTTTCAAATATGTCCTATTTCTTATAGTGAAACTATTTCCTGTCTTAACCTTGTGACACCAATTGCATGTTCCACATCTTGTCATGCCCCTCGCTCCAAAGCTATTATGTCCATCTGTATTTTTTAATAGATCTTTAAAATTAACAAGGGTCTAGGGAACTACTAAAGGGGTGGTGAATACCGCACAGCGTGGCTGGGCTAATATATGCCTTTGGGTAGATAGCCCAGTACTAACCTATGAACCTATTTAATCCTTTACGGTATACATCCTAAGGGTGTTCTCCTATTTGTTTCTTAATATGCGGATCATCTAATAAAATAGGCAAATTCTTTTCAAATATCCATTTTATAGTTTTATGTTCCTCAGTTTAGGTTACACTCAAAGCCTTAGAATATTCTGTGTTATTACATGTAGAATTCTGCTGCGATTGGTGCAGTACCTCAACTCTTTCCTGTGTGACAATATTGGACACGAGTCTGGGCTTCATTATGTCCCACTTGTTCTTGATCTGAACTGTTCCCATTCAAAATCGGTTTAAAATAACCTGCCTGCCTTTTTCTTATCACCTCTTGTATTAATTAATCTATGAGCTTGATGGGGTAAGCCCTTCTCATAAACATAGATTTTAAGTTAGCACATTAATCCAAAAAAATCTTCTTCTGTAGTAACCACGCAGGCAGCTTGAACAAGTTTCCCTTGATTACAGATCTAGAAATGTAAATGTTACGAACACTATCATAGATTTGAAACTGTATTTAAGAAAGTTAAGGCTTCTTTTATTACCTCATGACAGTATGAACAGTGGTGCAGTCAGCAGATATGGTATCAGCAGTACCTATAATCCTCCCTTACAGGTTATTTTAAACCGATTTTGAATGGGAACAGTTCACATCAAGAACAAGGGACATAATGAAGTCCAGACTCGTGTCCAATATTGTCACACAGGACAGGGTTGAGGTGCTGCACCAATCACAGCAGAATTAAGAAACAAATAGGAGAACACCCTCAGGTTGTATACCATAAAGGATTAAATTTTAAAGATCTATTAAAAAATACAGATGGACATAATAGCTTAGGAGCGAGGGGCATGACAAGATGTGGAACATGCAATTGGTGTCACAAGGTTAAGACAGGGAACAGTTTCACTATAAGAAATAGGACATATTATTTGAAAAACAAATTTAATTGTAGTACAAAAGCAGTAGTATACATCACAATGTGTAACTTGTGTTTGGGATTTTATATTGGCAAAACCGAAAGGCTTTCCCACCAGAGGGGGTGTATGAACACGGATATGCCATTAGGAGGAACAGCATAAAGAACGCACTTGCCAAACATATAATAAAAAATGAGGGACATCATTTCACTTTCATGATTATTGAACAAGTACCAATAGAAGTCAAAAAAGCTTGGGCATTACATTTAGAGAAGAAGGAATTGGTATGGCAAGTGCGTCTAAAAGCAGACAGCTGGGCGGGCATAAACGAACGCAGTTCAATTACCCCCAAACTGAAATTAAAAGCATTAGAAAGAAAGAAAAATCATTAATTGGAGAGAAGAAATAATAAATACATAGAACAATTTTACATCATTTTAAAATGTACACAGAACCAACAGAACATAAATTTTACATAATCTGTATTTATTATAGAGCATGGTCCTTGTATGAATGCCGTAGATCCAATTAGAAACAAGCCGCTGATATTTATATGTGAGAAACATTTTTATTCTCTTTTGTCTGATGAAGTTTAACACTGTCTTAAACGAAAGCGCTAACGTAGAATAATATTTTATTTTATATAAAAGTGTAAATTGATTTCAACAGCAAGTTGCTATCCATTTTATTTGACTCAACAGGGGATTCTATTATTGCCAAAGCTGGATTTGTTTCATTAGATTAAGTTTGTTGTTCGTTTCTTCAATAATTACTGATGTCTAATGTTCTCGATAATCAGTCAATGAGGATGCAGTTTGAAGCAAGTTGTTGCCAGATGTCGTACTGACCCCCAAAGGTTGATTAACTTAAACTTTAGCATAGTCCTAAGTTATGTATGTCTTTGTTACAAGTGGATTTCTGTTTTATTGCGGTTTCTTTTTATTTTTAACCACCAGTAAATTTTAATAATTTGGAAACAGACTTTTTGTATTAATTTGTTCACGTTACATGTTGCCTGGGAACTTACATGTCTAGATTAACTTGAACATTTGCAGTACAGTCTTTTCGTGCCATTTTGATAGGAAACGATAGTGTAATCAGTATCACTGGCACTTTTTCATTTGAATTATTCTGAAAACTGATTATGTTTGTGTTTCCTTTACTATAATGTTTTAGCAATAACACTGTTAGTCTGTTGCCTTTAAGTTAGTTAATAGTTAAGTAGTAGGCCATCTGCCCTTGTGGGCCATTATAATCCTAGCCGGTTTCCTTCAAAGATGAGAATGAAACCCTATATTATGCTGAATATTCTGCTGACAGTTGCAAGGAAAAAAAAACGGACAATAACAAGAAGGTAGAAAGATGATGTATGTTTGGCCAGGTTGGTTTGTATATTAAGATACCTACAAAATCTGTTTATTTATAGTGTGTATACACTTTCTACAAGGAGAGAGAGTTGTATGTGTATTTGGGATGAATATTATTTGAAAACATCCGTGCAAATGTATGAGAGGAGTTATCAGTAGTATGTCAGTTACTGTCAGATATGGTAAACAAACAAGTATAACAAAAGTATGTCAGACAGTTATAAAAACTAATAAAAGTAGTTGAGCCAAAAGCAAACAAATGAACCAAGAAAAGTGAAGCAGAGCTCCAAAAACTACATGCTCTCCCATCATCAACATAGAATAGTGTACATTTTCACAGAGCAGGGAAATAATTAATTAAAGAAAAGCTTCAGATCTGTTTTACGTGTTCTATTAAGTCAGCAGAAAATGTAATGAGTAAAACAAAAACATTTTATTTTAATGAGTTGCATTTGAATCCCCCACCCCAAGCTTTAATAATTGTTCCACTTATGGGCTGCTTTTGTTTCACAATTTTCATTTATAAAGTCTCTCAACAGTACTGTTAAATAGTTGTTTTAAAGAATTATACAGTAAAAAGTGAGATAATGTTACAAGACAGAAACAAGTTTGCTTTCACTTTTGTATGTTGAAGCCATGGCTCTAGAGTTACTTAGTATGAACTTGGGCACCATGTGTATTTTTTTGTATTCTTCTGTTTTTGTCATTTCATTGACCATATTTGCTTTTTGTGGCGGTGTTCAAACAGTGATGAATATTGCTGCTTGAATCAAATATGACTCTTGTGAAATAAAAAACAGAAATTGGCAAGTACAAAATTATGTCAGTGATACGCATCTTTTTAGGTTTTGTGCAGATTCCTGTTCAGTAGCTGGATCTCTCTCTCTAGTGGTTGTAAGCAAATAATAATACTCTGCAAAATGAAAATGTATAGGAATTATGCAATGACTGACCATTGTTATTCACAAACATGTATGCTGATTGGACAGCCCAAACATTGTGCCCATTATAAATCAAGCATATGCCAATAGAAAAAAGTCCAACTGCCAAAGCACCATTGAACGGCCAGATCTTACTGTTGGAATATGCTAAGGAGGGCAAAGCAAGACACAATATGTTTTCTCCTGTCTACCTGATGAATCTGGGCATCTTGGGACAATGCAGCAATTGCCTCATATACACAGACAACCCTCTCCTCCCACCACCCAACACTACAACCTGTGAGACGTGCACTTATATAGCCAAATTGCCAAGACTAGACTAGACATTCAGGAGGAGAAGGTAAACACTTGCACCACACCACACTCATCACATAGTCCCTCAAAACCTGCACCACCAAAACACACACTTGCATTCGCGGAGGCCTGCAATAAAAATCTGCTCAAGCAACAGAGACCTCCAAAGCAGAAACGCAAGCAACCTCCACCTCCCAACACAACCCAAATGACACACAGCCCACAAACTCAGTGTGCCACTCAACCATAGCCCATAAGGCATAACAATGTACCCAACACTCGAGTCATAGGTGACTCTATAGTCAGGCACACTGATGTTCCACTCACCAGGCTAAACAAGGAGAAAGTTACTGTCAGCTGCCTGTCGTGTTCCAGGATCTGCCATATAATGCACGCACTCAGGTCACTCCACAACAAGTACATATATGACTGGACTACATGAAAAGAGTCATGGAGGAGCTGCCCGATCTTGTAGCCCAGGCAGGTATGACCCTAGCCCTAAGTAGCATCCTGCCATCGCCCAGAACGATACCACAGTACAATGACAAAGTAATTGATTTCAACAGTTGGCTAAGCTTCTGGTGTCATTCTAAGGGGATCTAGTATCTGTCTGCCTGGGATGACATGATTGACAGACCACGATGCTTTGCCAGAGATGGCCTGCACCTGACACCCTTGGGATTCTAGATACTGGCTAAGGCTCTTGCCACCCCTATAGTGCCCTTTTATGGCAAGGTTCAAATGACAAATTCACCACTGTAACAGGTACCAGCAAGCAAAATCTGAGGGTAATGCTACTCAATGCTAGAAATCTACACCTCACAATGCATTCACTCGAGGCACTCCTTAAAATGTAGAACATCAACATCTGTGCAGTGACAGACACCTGGTTCAAGGCACCAAAGAGCACCCCTGCATTACCAGGCTATAATTCATACCACACCTTTCTGCCACCTAACCTGGACCGAAACACTAAAGGCGGAGGCGTGTCCATATTCATTAAGGGTATCCACACCTCCAGGCTAGTTGCTCAGCATAATGCATCTGAGATTATCCAAGTGCAACTAACTCTGGGCAAGACCGCAATCCAAATTGTAGCTTGCTACAGATCCCCCACCATGCCCCAGGATTCCCACTCCTCATTCCTTGATACACTGGAAAATGTTAGGGTACAACCCAACACCCTAATAATGGACGATGTTAAGTTGTCCATCTCACCTTTGTTCTTGCTGTTTGGGTTTGGAGCTGATCCTTGGCTCCGACTCGGCCATCTTCTATAGCTCAAGAGCTGTTTACTGGCTCGAGGCTACCCCTTATCCCAGAATACCCAGCGTCAGCTACCCAGATCTCGTTTCCTGCTTCAGCTGCGAGGTTGCTTCATTACTGGCTCAAGCTTAGAATAGTTTTTTCTATTATTATATTTGTTGTTTATTCAAAAAAATTTGTCAAGTTTTTTGTCAAGTGTTTGTCTAGATATATTACCTTATCACTTTCTTGTGTGTATAGTTTTGTTGGCTGTTGCTCCATAACTCGCAGGCCTTCTGTTTCCCCTGAACTCGTTTAAATTAAAGAGTTCTCCCTTCTCCCCCGCCCACTTTAGGACAGCCGTTTAAATTAGAGGCTCTCCTTCTGTTGCTTAACTGTAAAAAAAAAAAAAAAAAAAAGGGCAGTTTCTTTCTTAGTTTTGTAGTATAGCTTTTTCTTATTGCTGTTGTGGTTGTTGTTAGGAAAATGTGTAAAGATACAAAGGTATCTGGCTTCAAAAAGTGTGACTCATGCTGTCAGAAAATGTCTCTGACAGATGGGCACACTAATTGTGTATATTGTTTGGGCGCTGTTCACCTGCAGGACTCCTGTTCTATATGTCACGCTTTTAGTCCAAGGGTCCTGCAGGAACGCAAAAACAAATTAATCCTTCGGGGATTATTGAAGCCTCAGGATTCTCGAGCTAAAAGTACTCAGCCAGTGAAATCCCCTAAGTCTGTCAAGCCGTCGGCTCCACCTTCGGAGCCGACTCCTTTACTTGACCAACCAAGTATGTCGGTGCCGGCTGGCACCGTCAAGGCAACTCCTCCGTCGGCTCCATCTGCTATTTCGGAGCCGTCTCGGAGCCATAAGAGACTGAGGTCTCTGTCCTTGGAGTCCATCCACTCGGCATCTCAGTCACCACTGTTACAGAGTGAACATAGCCATCATTCTTCCCACTCCTCTCGATCCTCTAGATTATCGGATCATGATGTGGAGAGAGTAGTAAGTAGGTTGCTTAAGTCACAGGCACTGACAAAATTACTGTCCAGCCCACCTCAACAGGTATCGGCTCCAACCGCATCTATTTCTGTTCCTCCTCCGACTACATTTAGCTCGAAGCCGGAGACCATGGATCCGCAGGTAGTAGAACCGTGGGCACCGATCATCTCTCCTTCGGTTCCGACGTGGGTTCCAATTACCTCGATTGTACCTTCTATCGCGGGATCTAGGTGCTGGGGCTCTCTCGTCAGCTCAAAGGGGGGAGTGGTGTTGGACCATTGTTCGACCCCCATTCTCCCCCTCGGAGCTTCGGTGCAGGTGAGCTCGGCTCCCACATCAGCCTCGGAGCCGTCACCGTTGACACGGAGGACGACTCCAGTTTCTTCGGAGACTGAGCTTTCTCTGCCTAGAGGTCGGAACGCCTTTGAGGTCATGCGGAGTGTGCTGTCCCCCGAAACAGCTCTAATGCCAGCTCCATCGGCTCCTCCCCCTGTGGTGTCTGTTCCAACCTCTACTCCTCCTCCAGACCCCAAGCGTAGGGAACCTATGCCCCAGGACACGCCATTGGGTGATCCCTCTTTTTCTGAAGCCTCCCCTGATCACTCAGAAGAACCTCCTCAGAAGAAGTGCAAGAGGAAGCACATAGACTCCCCTGAGTCTGTCACCTCAGATACAGACATGGATGAATCAGAAGGGTCCCCAAGGTCGCCCTCTGAAGATGTTTCCTTTTCGGACATCCTTGAAATGCTTAGACAGAGGAGAGACTGGACTTCCCTAGCCCCTACCGAAGACAAGTCTGTATACCTGGACACATTAGGTTCCCGACCTTCCACCTCCAGGGTATCTCTTCCTTTTGATCCACTCATGTCTGTAGTGGCCCGAAAGGCTTGGTCAGCTCCAGATTCTGTGGAACCTACTCTGAGGAGACCAAACAAATTTATTACAGCCCCCCAGGACAAACAGTTCCTCTCCAAAGGTCTGCCTGTTGATGCCATGGTGGTAGCAGCAGCCACCAAGAAAGAGGTAGCAGAAACCTCTTCATCTGTTCATCCTCCAAACAAAGAGTCTCGGATGATGGACAGATATGGAAAGCAAATGTTTGCTTCAGCGACCTTTTCAATGAGGTCCCTGAACTATCTATGCCATTTTACACATCTTCAAAGGGATCTCCTGAAAGAGCTTGGAGATACCCTTCAAGATCCTACAGCTGAGGGACTACCAGCCAAAGTAGCTTCTCAGCTTGCGACTCTTAATTCCATAGTCAACTCCTCTATGAGGCTGATTTCCTATGCAGCCGATGGAGCGAGCAGAGCCACAGGGACAGGTGTGGCTCTCAGGAGACATGTTTGGATGCGGCTGTGTCACTTTGCGGAACCCTTTCGAGCATCCTTCACCAGTACTCCCTTTGATGGCTCCTTTCTCTTTGGGCCTCAGGTGAAAGACACATTGACCAGGTGTGAGCAGGAAGGCAAGACTCTCTGCCATGGGAGTCTATTTTTCCACCCCTTCCAGACCCAATCCCAAGGGTCAGAAGAGCTTAAAGATGTGGTTCCGATAATCCCAGGGACCCTTGCCTGACACACGTGGTGATTTTTCCCCCCAGGAGCAGAGGGGGAAACAACAATAACAGACGTCACCCTTGTGGCAGAGGGGGACCGAAAAACCAGGGTGACAAAGAAACCTTCTCTGCCAAGCCCTTCCAGCATCACTGAAGGGTTGCCTGACTGCACACCTCTGGAGGCAGTCGGGGGAAGACTTTCTCTGTACCCAAATGCCTGGCAAAATATAACAAGAGACAGATGGATACTATCCATTATATCCGGAGGTTACAAAATTCCCTTCCATCAATTCCCCAAAGAATCAAAAAAACCCATCCCAGATGTCCCACCCAATCTAAGCAATCATGTGGTCACAGAAGTTTCAAGACTGTTAGAAAAAAGAGCCATTCAAGAAGTCCCCGCAGACCAACTAGGATCCAGAACTTACTCAAGATTCTTTTTAGTACCAAAAAAGACAGGGGACTGGAGACCAATACTGGATCTCAGCAGATTGAACAAATCTGTACAAAAAGAAAAGTTCCGGATGGTGACACTGCAGTCCATTTTCCCTTTTCTGGGTCAGGAGAATTAGATGTGCTCGGTAGATCTTCAAGACGTGTACTACCATGTCAAGGTGGACAGACACTCCAGGAGATTTCTTCGCTTCTGGGTAGGGCTAGTAATTACCAGTTCAGAGCTCCGCCCTTTGGTCTCACCTCAGCCCCTAGGGTGTTCACCAAGTGTATGGCAGTAGTCATGGCTCACCTGAGGCATCAAGGATTCCAGGTGTTTCCCTATCTAGACGACTGGCTCCTGACTGCTACCACCAGGCATTAACTCTTAGAGGCATGCAGTTATACAATCACATCATGCATGCAGCTAGGCATTACAGTAAATTTCGAAAAATCTGCCTTGTTGCCCTGTCAGTCTATCACATTCATAGGAGCAGAATTAAACACAAAAGAAATGTTTGCAAGATTACCACAGGAAAGAGTTTCCACTATTCGTCAACAAGTGTTAATTCTGATGCAGAGCAAAAGGATTCAAGTCAGATATGTCCTCCTAGCTCTAGGCTCCATGGCAGCTGCCATTCTTCTTGTCCCATTAGCGCGTTTCCACATAAGAATCCTTCAGTGGCTTCTTTTCACGCAGTGGTCTTTCCAGGAACTACCCATGTCGCACATGATCCTGATCACAGAAACATGCAAAAGGCACCTTTCTTGGTGTATGGTCTCCCCACTAGTAATTCAGGGCAGACCTTTCATACAACCCTCTCCAGTAGCCACAGTGACCATGGACGCCTCCCTGATAGGCTGGGGGGAACATTATCTAGGCAGGACAGTCCAAGGCACTTGGCAACCTCACGAGTACCATCTGCATATCAATATCCTATAGTTGAGAGCGGTGCTCCTAGCATTGCAAGCCCTTCAAGACTCTCTTCCTTCCAGGACCATTGCAATCCAAACGGACAACATGTCAGTGGTGTGGTACATCAACAAACAGGGCAGGACCAGGTCTTACCCCTTGTGTCGAGAAGCACTCAGACTGTGGCAATGGGCGATTTCCTCCCAAAGTTTTCTGATAGCAACGCACAACCCTGGGAAATCCAACGACATAGCAGACAGGCTCAGCAGAGCTATCCTCATGCTTCACGAGTGGTCTCTGAATCAGGAAGTTGCGGATCTTATCTTCCGCAAATGGGGACAGCCTTGCTGCGACCCATTTGCCACTCCTCTCAACAACAAATGCAGCAGCTACTTCTCCCTGCTTCCTCTTCCAGGTCATATACCCAGAGATGCTCTAGTCCACGATTGGCCTCAGGGACTCCTTTATGCTTTTCCCCCTTTTCCCCTAATACCAAGACTCGTACAGAAAGCAAAATTGTTGTGTTTCAAAATGATCCTCATTGCCTCTCAACAGATATGGTTCCCGTTCCTGCACCTACACCTTCTGGATCAACCGTGGATTCTGGACCTGGTTCCAGATCTTCTGATTCATCAGTCAGGCAGGTTGCACCAATCCCTTCAAACCCTCCAACTCACAGCTTGGTTACTCCACTTCCAACCTTAGCCAGGCTTTCCAATATCTCCCTGGCAGTCTGTGATATTATTGTTTCCTCACATAAGTCTACTATGAGGAAAACGTATGCTGGTAAATGGAAACGGTTTTCTTACTGGGCAGAATCTAGAAATTTGGAACCTTTCTCAGCCCCAGTCCATGAAATCCTTGAATTTCTAGCACAACTCTTTCATTCTGGTGCAGCTTCTGCTACCATTGGAGTACAACTAGCTGCCATTTCTAATTTTCATATCAGTATGTTTAATTCTAGCATAATGTCTCATAAGCTCTGCAAGGCCTTTATGAGAGGAACATCTCTTCTTAGTCCCCCAGTTAGAGACCCTCCTCCTCCTTGGGATCTCAATTTAGTTTTAGCTTCCTTAATTTTGCCTCCCTTTGAACCAGCAGCATCATGTTCCTTAACATTTCTTTCTTGGAAGACATGCTTTCTGGTTGCTATCACTTAAGCTAGACGTGTCTCAGAACTTCAAGCACTGTGTTCCTCCACCTTACTTGGTGTTTCATAAGGGCAGAGTTTCTCTGAGGACCAATCCATCCTTTATCCCTAAAGTCTGCTTAGAGAACAATTTAAATCAATCCATAGATCTCCCAGTGTTCTTTCCTAATCACAGCAACAAGGCAGAATGCAAGCTCCACCAACTGGATGTGCACAGACAATTGCGTTTTTACCTCCATAGAACTAAGGAACTAAGAAAGTCAGACCAGTTATTTCTTTCTTGTTTTTTAGGCAAACAAGGCCTTCCATTTTCTAAGGTGACGCTATCCAGATGGTTATCTGATACTATTGCTTTGATTTATCAGTTACGAAATAAAGAGCTACCAGCTAAACCAAAAGGTCATACCACTAGAGCATTAGCCACCTCTGTAGACTTTCAGTCTAGGTTGCCCATAGACTCAATCTGTGCAGCTTCCACTTGGGCAAACCCTCTCACATTTATCTCTCATTACAAGGTGGATATGGTCTCCCGGAGCAGAACTTCCTTTGGTTCTACTGTTCTGAAGAGTCTGTTCCAGTGAGCCACCCGGGATTTTAGGTGCTAGGGACGCTGTCCCAAACAGCAAGAACAAAGGCGAGATGGACAACTTAACATAAAGAAGTTATGTACCTACCATAACGTTCCATGTTAGTTGTCTTCATCTCGCCTTCCTTCTTGTGTCCCTCCCTCCTTCCCCCTTCCTAGAGGATTGAGCGGAATTCCTTTTTGTTTTCACTGGCTGAGTATCTTTTATTATTTCACATGCCAGGTAATTTATGACTCTTTCCTTGTTTAGGTGTATTGGACAACCAGTTTTAGGTGACTGGTTACTCTACTTATGTCTAGTGTGCGCTATCACAATCTGGGTAGCTCATGCTGGGCATTCTGGGATAAGGGGTAGCCTCGAGCCAGTAAACCGCTCTCGAGCTATAGAAGATGGCCGAGTCAGAGCCAAGGATCGGCTCCAAACCCAAACAGCAAGAAGGAAGGCGAGATGAAGACAACTAACATGGAACGTTATGGTAGGTACATAGGTTCATAGATAGGTACTAGGCTATTGGCCCTAGGGCCTGTACAAGCCTAGCCAAAAAGGTACCCTGGCTTTCGCCACCCAAGAAAATTATTTTCCTGTGCCCCTGTCAAGCAGAACCACAGAAGTGATCCCCGGGGTGAATTTCCTATTATCCATCCAATCATCAAGATTTTTCTTGAAGAGTGTTAATGAGGAGCTCTGTTCCAGAGTATGGGAAGTCTCTGGGACAGGAATCTATCCCACCAGTATGTTCTGTTTATTGTGGTGACATGGTTTAGGTCCCTAGAGCGTGTAGCTCGGAGGGATTGGGATCTCTTTAAGTGGAGCATGTCCAACAGCTCTGGGTTTGACATAGCTTTGTATGTTAGGCAGAGATCGCCTCTGAGTAGGCGATTGATGGAGTAAAGCTGGAGTTTTTTGAGACGGTCTTCGTAAGGCATCTGTTTGAGGCCAGTAATCCTCTTTGTGAGGTATTTTTGCGGCCTTTCCAGTTGTTGTAGATGTCTTGTGAGGTACATACCAAAAGGGGCGTTGTACTCTATAACGGGTCTAATGATTGATGAGTAGAGGGGAACAATTACCTCTTTTTTTTCTGGGTGATGAGGTGTGCCAAGTATAAGGATTTCCTGACCACTGTGGTGATGTGATTATTAAAGGAGAGACTACTGTCCACCTGAGTCCCAAGGTCTCTCATCAAACTTTCGGTGTTAAGTAGACTACCGCCTATGTGGTAGTTCATGGGTACAGAGTTTTTACCAAAGGGGATGACAATGCACTTTTTGGCATTAAGCTTGAGACCATGTCTTTGACACCAGACATCTGTCTCAGTGAGGCCGTTTTGTAGGATGTCCACATCGTTAGGAGTTTCGATTATGGCTCCTAGTTTGCAGTCATCTGCGAATTTAGTTAGCCAAAGACCTTCTGTGTTAGCCTGTACTTCAGAGAAGTAGATACCAAACAGGAGAGGACCCAGGACTGAACCCTGTGGTACTCCACTTGTCACTGGTCTAAAGTCTGATTTGGAGTCTGCTACTTTCACGGTGTGGGTTCTGTCAGTAAGCCAGTTGGCAGCCCATCTTGTGACATAGGGATTTATACATAGTTTAGTGAGTTTATCTATAATTCCAGAGTGGGGGATAGTGTTGAACGCCTTGGCGAGATCTAGATAGGCTGTGTGAACCACCTTACCCTCATCTATGGCTTTGGTGATTACTTCAAAGAAGTCTATCAGGTTTAGGAGACATGATCTGCCTTTTACAAACCCAAACTGTGTGAGGTCCAGAGTTTGGAGATCTCCAATGTCTTTGTTTATGAGTTCCATGATGATATGCTCCATGGCCTTGCAGATGAGGCTTGTCAGGCTAATGGGGCGATAGTTCCCGGGGTCTGTTGTGGCCCCCCCTTTATGGAGTGGGATAACTGTCGCGGTGCACCATTCAATGGGCACAAAGCCTGAGGTGAGGCTATGATTGAACATGGTACTTAGGTGAAGTGCCAGTTCATTCTGTAGTTCATGTAGAAGGCAGCCTGGGATGTTGTCAGGTCCCATGGATGCTGTGTTCTTGGCTTTAGAGAGAGATGTTTTTACCTGTGCAGCCGTGATTACAGGAACTTTGCATTCTTCCAGTATAAAGATGGGCCCTTTAGGGGGTGAGAGGGGGGTAAAGTTACCACTGAACCTATCTGTCAGGATGTTGGCAATATCAGTTGGTTCTGTATATTTAGTGTCATTGTGCTGTAACTCAGAACAGATCTGAGTGTTGCCATTGAGATTTTTGACATAGCTATAAAATGCTTTGTGGTTGTCTTTAGAATCAGTGGCAATTTTGTTTTCATAACTAGCTTTAGAGGATTTTATGAGGGATCTCAGCTTCTTACAGAGGCTGACCAGGGAGTTCCTCCAATCGTGGGATTTTACTCTTTTTTGCAACAGTTTCTTTCTTCTGTTGTAGAGTTTGTTTATGGCAGAAGACCACCAGATTGGCTTCCTTTTTTTTAGAGGATAGCATCTTGATTCTGTTAGGGATAGCACGATCCATGCACTCGTGTAAGTGCTTATAAAGTGCATTTGTGTAGGATTCAGCACTTGTACCTCTATTGTCCATGTGCATGGGTGGGAATCATTGGCGATTTTATTTTCGTAACTAGCTTTGAAGGATTTTATGAGGGATCTCAGCTTCTTACTGAGGCTGACCAGAGAGTTCCTCCAATCATGGGATTTTACTCTTTTCTGCAACAGTTTCTGTCTTCTGTTGTAGAGTTGGTTTATGGTAGGGGACCACCAGATTGGCTTCCTTTTTTTGGAGGATACCATCTTGGTTCTGTTAGGGATAGCATGCACTCATGTAAATGCTTATAAAGTGCATTTGTGTAGGATTCAGCAGTCATACCTCTACTGTCCGTCTGCATTGGTGTTGTGAAGTTTGCCACTTCTGTCTTAAGAGTGAAGTTGGCTTTGGACACATTTTTTGTGTAACTTCTTTATTTCAACTACCCCACCATTAACTGCGAAAACTACTTGTGTACCAACTCTTTTGCTCAACGTTTTCTGGAATTCATAAATTCTAACGCCTTGGATCAACTTGTCCGTCATTACCAACATGGGCGACCATTGTTCCACACCAGAGGTCAATTCCTTGTTGGTCAGATCCGACCACAAGCTAATCACCCTAGACATCCACATCCCGCCCCAACCCCCCCATTAGGGAAATAACCATAAAAGTGTGTCCAAAGCCAACTTCACGCTTCTTAAGACAGAAGTGGCAAACTTCACAACACCAATGCAGACGGACAGTAGAGGTACGACTGCTGAATCCTACACAAATGCACTTTATAAGCCCTTACATGAGTGCATGCTATCCCTAATGGAACCAAGATGGTATCCTCCAAAAAAAGGAAACCAATCTGGTGGTCCCCTGCCATAAACAAACTCTACAACAGAAGAAAGAAACTGTTGCAGAAAAGAGTAAAATCCCATGATTGGAGCCTCAGTAAGAAGCTGAGATCCCTCATAAAATCCTTCAAAGCTAGTTACGAAAATAAAATCGCCAATGATTCTAAAGACAACCACAAAGCATTCTACAGCTATGTCAAGAATCTCAGTGGCAACACTCAGATCTGCTCTGAGTTGCAGCACAATGGCACTAAATATACAGAACCAACTGATATTGCTAACATCCTGGCAGATAAGTTCAGTGCTAACTTTACCCCCCTCTCACGCCCTAAAGGGCCCATCTCTATACTGCAAGAATGGAAATTTCCTGTAATCATGGCTGCACAGTTAAAACCCCCACTCTTCAAAGCCAAGAACACAGCATCCATGGGACCTGACAACATCCCAGACTGCGTTCTACACGAGCTGCAGAATGAACTGGCACCCCACCTAAGCACCGTGTTCAATCATAGCCTCACCTCAGGCTTTGTGCTGACTGAATTGCGCACAGCAATAGCTATCCCACTCCGCAAAGGGAGAGCCACCATGGACCCTGGGAACTACCACCCCATTAGCCTAGCGAGCCTGGTCTGTACATCCATGGAACGTATCATAATGGAACTTATAAACACAAACATTGGTAATCTCCAAACTCTGGACCACACCCAGTTTGGGTTTGTAAAAGGCAGATCATGTCTCCTAAACCTGATAGACTTCTTTGAAGCAGTCACCAAAGCCGTAGACGAGGGTAAGTTGGTTCACACAGCCTATCTAGATCTCACCAAGGCTTTTGACACCATCTGCCACCTGGAATTATAGATAAACTCACTAAACTAGGTATAAATCCCTATGTCACAAGATGGGTTGCCAACTGGCTCACTGACAGAACCCACACTGTGAAAATAGCAGACTTCAAATCCGTCTTTAGACCAGTGACAAGTGGAGTACCACAAGGTTCAGTCCTGAGTCCTCTCATGTTTGGTGTCTATTTTCAGAAGTACAGACTAACACAGAAGATCTTTGGCTAACGAAGTTCACAGATGACTGCAAACTAGGAGCCACAATCGAAACTCCTAACGATGTGGACATCCTACAAAAGGGCCTCACTGAGACAGATGTGTGGTGTCAAAGCCATGGCCTCAAGCTCAATACCAAAAAGTGCATCGTCATCCCCTTTGGTAAAAACTCTGTACCCATGAGCTACCACATAGGTGGTAGTCTATTAAACACCGAAAGTGTGATAAGAGACCTTGGGGCACAGGTGGACAGTAGTCTCTCCTTTGATAATCACATCACCACAGTAGTCAGGAAATCCTTCTACGTGGCACACCTCATCACAAAAGGTTTCTCATCCAGGAAAAAAGAGGTCATTGTTCCCCTCTACTCCTCACTCATTAGACCCATTATAGAGTACAATGTCCCTTTTTGTATGTACCTCACAAGACATCTACAACAACTGGAAAGACCACAGAAATACCTCACAAAGAGGATTACCGGCCTCAAATAGATGCCCTACGCAAATCGCCTCAAAAAACTCCAGCTTTACTCCGTCGCATATCACCTACTCAGAGGCGATCTCTGCCTAACGTACAAAGCTATGTCAAACTCAGAGCTGATGGACATGCTCCACTTAAAGAAATCCCAATCCCTCCGAGCTACACACTGTAGGCACCTAAACCTTGTCACCACAATAAACAGAACATGCTGGAGGGATAGATTCCTGTCCCAGAGACTTCCCATACTCTGGAACAAACTACCTATCTATATCAAGCAAAGCTCCTCATTAGCACTCTTCAAGAAAAATCTTGATGATTGGATGGGAAATAGGCTCCCCAGGGATCACCTCTGCGGCTCTGCTCGACAGGGGCACAGGAAAATAATTTTCTTGTGTAACGAAAGCCAGAGTACCTTTTTGGCTAGGCTTATATAGGCCCTAGGGCCAATAGTCTAGTACCTACCTAAGAACGTATGAAGAAAAATCAGGTACATTCTGCAAAAGTTTAAAAAAAAATTTAACTGATTTTCCTTGTATTTCTGTGCTGTCCCTGTCTAAATCTTGGCAGACACTCGTACCTCTCAGCCATCTGGATCTGTGCAGAATGTCTAGATTTTGCCTCATAGCTTTGGTCTTTTCCACATTTAGAAAAATAGTTTTCTAGAAAGTCACTGGGATTGACATCATTAAATAATCACAGACATATGAGATTTAGCCTTCTTTATCCTTCAGAAAATGAATGCTATCAGAAAATTTCTCCTTCAATCAACTTTCAAGCAATATATTTTTCTCTGTAGCGATGTGTTTTTATTTCTGGTTTGGCATCCTCTATTGAACTTCAGTTTGCACTAATGAGAGCTCAAAATAAATTATAATGTGAAAATTGTGACTGAAATAAAGTTTAGGAAACAGTTGCATGATTGAATACCTTACTGAAATGGTTCTTATTAATCTGCTATGTTTACTTTGCAAGTCTTTTCTCTTGTGACGTTGCTGTGCTCCTATCTAAACATAATTCATTAAACATTGCTTTCTATCACTGCCCGTCATTCTGCCTCACTCACTCATGGAGTTTGCTTTATTGTTCCATGCACTGTAGCCGTTTTTCTGTTGCTTGTTATTTTTTTAAGTTATATTTTACTCATTGTAGGAGTGATGTGTAGGCACAGATATTTTGCCTAAGTAACCAGACTAGAACCCCTTGCTATGAATAAGTGTATGCTACTCACAATACTGCATCTGTTGTACTGTTATAAAATGGTGATATTTAAAAAAAATGAAGTTGCATACCTTTTTTAGATAATTCCCTTGAATAATCGATTCTAGATTCTGTGAAAAACAGATGTCCTTCATGGTTCACTGTTGCAGTCATGACTGTAGGGTTCTTCCTGCCAGCAGCAGCCCTCGATCGGCCAGAATCCCAAAGTCTGGATTGGGCGTCAGCTGAGGTCGCTTTTATCCTGACGTCAATGCGCCAGGAAGTATAAAGACCTCAGCCGACGCCATTACCCCAGTCTTTCTTGCCGCGCGGTGCCCTGAGCAGTTCGCTGATGCCGGTCGGCCTACTCCTGTCTGTTTTTGGATTTACTTCCAGGATTCCATTTTATAAGATAAGTACCCCGTTGGGGAGGTCTTTTTTTTGCTCCAGTCAGATGTCAGAAAAAGTTAATAATTGTATTTCTTGTGGGAAACAAATACCTCATAGGGATTTTCACTCTTATTGTATTCCCTGCCTGAGGCCTGACCACTACGTTGCTAATTGTGGGTTATGTGCTAGATTTAATCAGCGTACTATTAGGCGTAGGTACAACTTTGCCTTCTACTATTTTGGTAAAAGGTTTAATTATAATATGTCTTCGGATTCTTTTCCGGCTTCTGGTGTGTGTAAGAGGCGCAAAGATAAAGACAGGCCTCCGAGGACCAAAGTAGAAGATATTACTCAGTTATTGCCAGTTGCTGGTTCGTCGGTCATCAATGAGTCGCCTTTGCAGCCCCTGTCGTCCGCCTCTTTTGAACCAGTTGCCTGTACCAACTCCGGTGTGGAGCTGATGGGGCCTTCAGAATTGCCAGAGAATGGACCTTCGGATACTACTCCCTCAGTTGGGTCCGGAGCCGGTAGGCAGGTACCGGCTTCTGAGGGAGTTTTCAGGCCTTCACAGTTTCATGTAAATATGGATTCAGTTTTGCATTCTAAGACGATGACTACGGCTCCAGCTAAAAAGAAATGGCAAGCACAGGCGCCTTTGGATCAGGGTCCTAGGCCTCAAAGGCAGATGCTTAGGATGGTTGAAGATTTGTTATCTATGATCAGGGGTTCTCATCCCCCTCCTGACAAAAAGCCTAGATTACAGTCCAATTATGATTCTACAGACCAAATTTCTGTTTCTTCTGCTTCTTCCCTTGAGCAGGATTGTTCCTTTCCTCCTTATGAGGATTCTGATGCTGAAGATTCCTTTCCTTCAGTATTCTTTTGGTGAAACTTTGCATGATATGAGGGAGCATTTTCATTGGGAAGGGCAGGAATTCTCCGAAACCAAGAAAAGGCTTAGGGATTCTTCTTCTCCCTCAGCATAAGCCTCTTGCTATTCCCCCTGTATTGGACATTGTAGATGATGTTTTTTCAGAAGCTTCCCTCTCTCCTGATTCTTTTCCCCCCTGCTCCAGTCAAACCAGATAGGTATTATAGGGTTCCAGATTCTCACAAGTTTCTTTTTAAGAATCTTTCACCTGATCCTGTAACAATTTCTCAGGGCCCTAAGGGTGTTAAAGCGGCCTCTGCTAAACATCCTATTCCCTCTGACCGAGAGTCCAGGGCTTTGGAAAGATGGGGTAAAAAAGTTTATACTTCTGCTACATTGTCTATTAGAGCTTTGAACTGTCAATTTCATATGCTAAAGTATCAGCAATACCTTTTGTCTGTATTTAAACAAAAGATGTCAGCTGTTTCTATTGGTGCGGATGATAAGGAGTTACAGGATTTATTGCATGCTATTGAACAAGTGGGTAAACATACCCTGCATTGTGGTTTTGATTCTTTGAAAGCTTCTTGTAGGGCTGCAACAACTGGCGCAATTATTAGAAGACATGCTTGGTTAAAGGAACAAAGCTTGCCGGATCAGGTTAAAGCCAAACTTTTGGATGCCCCTTTGCAGCACAATGTTTTGTTTGGGCCAAAGCTGAAGAGGTATTAAAGAAAATGGAGGACAAAGCCAAATCTATGCAGACAGTTAAGGATTTTCTACAGGTGCAACCTCCTAGATTTAGCAGGCACCGGCCAGCTAAACCTTGGTCCTTTCCGAGCTCGGACAGGCCTCAGAGAAGCAGATTCAGGCGTTCCAGAGGTAGGGGACAGGCAAAAACCCTTTTTAGGAATAGGCGGTGGACTGCCCCCTCTCCCAAAGGAGGTGAAGATAAGTCTCACCCCTACCGGAAACGGTCTTTATGACTCTCCCTTTCTGGCTCCAGGGGCTCCTCTCCTGGAAACACCTTTGGGAGGAAAGATTTTTCTTTTTTATCAAAATTGGGGCCGCATAACCCGGGACAAATGGGTTCTGGACATAATCTCAAGAGGTTACAGATTTCATTTCCACACCTTGCCAAAACCGAACGGTTGGCCAGATCTGCCAAATCATCAATGGGCAGAGGCACAACGGCAGGTTCAGTCCCTCTTAGCTGTGAGGGCCATAGAATTGGTACCAAATTTAGAAATAGGGCAAGGCTTTTATTCAAGACTTTTCCTGGTTCCCAGGAAGGAAAATTCATGGAGACCAACTCTGGACCTTTCCGTACTAAACACCTTCCTAGATGTACCAAAATTCAAGATGCTCACTCTGCAGCAGCTGCTGCCTATGTTGGGCAAGAACGCTTGGATGGTGACTCTGGACTTAAAGGAAGCTTACCTGCATATTCCTATAAGGCGAGAGTGCAGAAGGTATCTGAAATTCAAAGCGGGCTCGAAGCATTACCAGTTCTCTGTGCTGCACTTTGGCTTATCTACTGCGCCCAGGGTCTTTACAAAGTGCCTGGCACCAGTAATGGCGTTTTGCAGACAGAAGGGGATTCAAATATACCCTTATCTGGTTGACTGTCTTATTCAAGCGGATGACAAAGACACTCTACTTCAGCTTCTAGCTTTTGTGCAGCATCTTCTACAGTATCTCGGATTCACAGTGAATCTAAAGAAGTCAAATCTGGTGCCCACACAACAAATTGCTTTCCTGGGTGCTCTTCTGAGTACTACAACCCAGATGGTTTCCTTGACACCAGACAAAAAAGCGCAACTGGCTTCTTCTTTCCAACACCTGGCTTCAATGAAACAGCTGACTGCAAGAAAGGTTCTGCAGGCTTTAGGTTACATGGCTTCCTGCATTCTCCTAATACCATATGCAAGACTGCATATGAGGAAATTACAGTGGTACCTCAAGAGTGTGTGGTCTCAGCATTACCACAGTTTGGAAACAGTGATCACGGTTTTGCCTTGTCTACAGCAAGAGTTTCTTTGGTGGGCCGAAGCCTGTCTCCAGAACAAGGGGAGGCCTTTTTGTCCTCCACCAGCCAACCAAGTTCTGACAACAGATGCTTCAATTATGCCTGGGGAGCCCACATGCACGGGAGATGTCTTCAGGGTGTTTGGACAAAGGAGCAAATTCACCTGCACATAAATTTGAAGGAGATGCTCGCCGTTCCGAATGCTCTGATAGCCTTCAGGGACTTTCTTCTACCAGGGCAATTGATAAAGACAGACAACACTACAGTGATGTGGTATATAAACAAGCATGGGGGGGCTCTCACTCTTATCCTCTGTGCAGGTTAGCCATGGCTCTGTGGTACACTGCACTGACCTGCAGAGTCCACTTACAGGCACAATTTCTGCCAGGAAAAGACAACACTCTGGCAGACACATTGAGCAGGACACTTTCAGATCCACACAAATGGATGTTGGATGTTCGGATATTCAGGATGATTATAAAGGCGTGGGGATGTCCGGATATAGATCTTTTTGCATCCCCTCAGAATCAACTTCCAACATTCTGCATCAGGACCTGCCACAAACTAGCATGGCAAGTGGATGCCCTCTCATTCAGTTGGAAACACCTCTCAGTATATGCTTTTCCTCTTCTACCTCGGGTACTTCTGAAGATAAAACAGGACAGACCGCAAATAATTTTACTGGCTCCCAATTGGCCTCGACAATTCTGGTATTCCACTCTGATGAACCTAGTTCAGGAGCCTCCCTGGATTCTGCCTCAAATCCCTCATCTACTGTCTCAACAGGATGGCCGGATCCTGCACAGTCATGTCAAAACTCTGAATCTAGCTGCCTGGCGGATCCAGGGTCTGTAAACACCTCTACTCTTTCCAAACAGGTAATGGATGTAATCCTTGAAGCTAGACGGTCCAGCACTAGGAAATCCTATGCAGGTAAATGGAAAAGGTTTTGCTCCTGGAATCAAGTCCAAGGTGATAATTCTACTGTTCTGAACATTCCTCTGATTTTAAAAGTATCTGGCAGAGTTGTTACATACGGGCCTATCTTTTTCATCTATTAAGCTTCATGCTTCTGCTATTTCTGCAGATTACAATACGGATCCTCCGATTTTTTCTCATCCATTACTTAAACAATTTCTTAGAGGGGCTAAGAATGTTCGGCCCCCTATAAGAGCACCTGTTCCCACTTGGGATCTTAACTATGTTTTGGAAAAATTAACCTGGTCTCCATTTGAACCTGCAGCTTCCACGGATTTAAAATTTTTGTCTTGGAAAACTGCTTTTCTTTTAGCTTTAACCTCTGCTAGAAGAATTTCGGAATTGCAAGCACTCATGGCTGTGGAACCCTTCAATCTGAAGTAGGGACTTCATTTGTCAGCAACCTGTGGGTCTTGGATCCGATATCAGATCTGAGCCGGCAATTATTTATAAAGCTATGGATCCGAGCTCCTAGCTCCTCCCCTCACCCATAATCCCCTGCCACCCCAATTGACCTCAGATCTAGTTTGCCGCTTTTAGAAGAGACAGCTGGATTGCAGAGCTCCTGGCGAGTTCAGATAAGTTCTTCAAAAAACTTGTTAAAAACAGAAAATCTTTCCTTTTTAAACTTGCGTGTGTGTGTTTAGGTTCCCTTTAGGTTAACCTTTACCTCTTTTATTTTATTTTTAGTGTTTCCTCCCCTCACTGGTCGTAGTGTGTGTGTGTGTGTGTGTGTGTGTGTGTGTGTGTGTGTGTTGTTCGTGTTTTGGGGCCTGGTGTGCGTGTGTAGTCTTTTCCTTGAGAGAAAATGTCAGAGGCCCCAAAGCCCATTTTTTCTAAGTGCACCGAGTGTGGCCATAAGCTTTCACCGGCGGATGGCCACACTCGGTGTGTTCGGTGCCTTGGGGTTGAACACCTGTCCTCAGGATGCACGATTTGTGCAGGGTTCAACCCCAGGGCACTGAAAGAGCAGAGGTCGAAGCTGGTCCTGGCGGGACTTTTGCCCCTGGAGTCGGCTTCGGCCTCCTCTACTCCTTTGGCACCTCCCCAGCCTGTGGTGGTAGCCACTCCTGCCCCCCTTCCTCCAGCCGGGACTCAATCTCCCGCCAAAGAATCGGAGGATAGGGAGGCCAGGAGGGAGAAACGGAGGGAGAAGCACCACAAGCGGTGGGCCGAGGCCTCCACTTCGGCCCCCCCCAGCTATGTGGGTTTCTCCCTCCACGGCTTCCAGGTCTCCTCCTCCTCGGCTCCGATCACCTTGCTTCTCCCCGGGACCAGAGGAGGAGACCCGATCTCCGTCGAGGTCATCGAGGCGGCACTCCAGGCCTGCCTCGGTGGCCTCGTCGAGATCCACATACAGCCTGTCTGACGCAGACTTGGACCGGATGATGAGAAGGTTCATCCAGGCCCAGCTGCAGATGGGAGTGCTCCTGCCCCCCCCCCCTTGGGGGGGAGCTCGACACTCTTTTTTGCTCCGATAGCTCCTTCTCCGACCCGCTTCTCGGGTTCGGAGTGCTTGGAGCCGGGCAGCGTTGGAGCCGGGGGTGGGTCGGCGCCAACAGTACTGGGTACTTCGGATCCGACCCTGCCCTCGAGTCTGTCGGTTCCATCGTCGGATCCGACCTCTCGGAGCCGTGGCCCGAGCTTCGGATCCGAGGGATTCAGTGTGCCTTCGGCTCCATCCAGGTCGGAGCACACTGGTCCCTCGGATCCGATGGTCTCAGAGCCGGTTCCGATCCCTTCATCGGATCTGAGTGGGAGTTGGCTCTCAGAGCCCAGGAAGGGCGGCTCATCCTCGGCCTTCGATGTAGTGGAGAGGGCTCTGTCGAGAGCATCCAGACCCCCAGTCCTTGTCTCGGCTCCGCCCTGCACTCCCTCTCTGCTGGGCCCGGCTTCCATCACCTGACCACAAGGACAGCCTGCTTCAATGTCCCAGGTTGTTCCTTTGGGACAGGACATTGCTGGCGAGACCTCCTCGGACAGCCCCCCCGAGGAAGTGCCTCGCAAGCACAAGTGTAAGAGGAGGCATGTGGACTCCCCCGAGTCCTTAACAGAGGACACGGACTTGGATGAAGGGGAAGGCTCCCCAAGATCACCCCCCGAGGATGTCTCCTTTGGAGACATCATGGAAATGCTTAGGCTCGGGGGTGGGGGTGGTCTGCCCCCAAGGCTTCCTCCGATGAGTCTGTGTTCCTGGAGGCATTCAAAGCAGGCCCGTCTACCTCTTGGGTGTCCCCTCCGGCCGACCCCCTGGTGGACCTTGTGACCACTAGGGCGTGAAAGGAGCCGGACACTGTGGAGCCTATTCCCAAGCGTCCCGACAGGATCTTGAGCCCCCCCGCAGACCGTCCCCACTGGAGCAAGGGTCCCCCTGTAGATGCCATGTTGATGGCGGCAGCCACTAAGAGGGAACTAGCTCAGGAGAGTCCCTCGGTCCATCCTCCAAGCAAGGAGTCTCGATTGATGGATCGCCTTGGGAAGTGGGTATTCAGTTCAGTGACCTTCTCGGTAAGGTCTCTGAACTACATGGCACATGTCATCAGGATGCAGTGCAATTTTATCAAAGAATACGCTGCTTCCCCCCCGGAGTCCATGTCGGCGGAGGACAAGCAATTGTACTCCACTCGTATGGCCACTCCCAGATCTGTTTCCAATACCTCTATGCAGCTTCTGTCTCACGCTACTGAGGGAGCCGCTAAAGCCAGCGGAGTGGGCCTAGTGATGAGGCGCCAGGCCTGGCTCTGACATTGTGACTTCGTGGAGCCCTTTAAGGCGTCCTTTGCGAATGCCCCCTTTGATGGTTCTGCCTTGTTTGGCAAAACCGTTCGCGAGACACTTGTCCAGAGCGAGAAGGAGGGAAGACGCTGTCTGCCGTCGGAGTCCTCTTCTCTGCTCCCCAGACGTCCTTTTCCAAGAACCAAAAGGAACAGAAGATGATGTGGTTCTGGAAATCGCAGCATTCCCAACCTGTTCCGGACAACCAGTCCTTCCTTGGCAGAGGAGGACAGGGAGGACGCCGCCCTAGAGGCAGAGGGGCACCGAGAAATTTTGGGTCCAGAGAATCCTTCTCTGATCGGCCCACGCAACAGCCCTGAAGGGTTGCCCGACTGCTCCACTCTGGAAGCAGTCGGGGGTGTTTCTCAAGGCACCTGGCGGCATGGGAGTCCATTACGTCAGACCGCTGGGTGCTTCAGATTATATCCAGAGGTTACAAAATCCCTATGCTTCATGTCCCCAGACTCAAGAACCTCCCCGATGTACCACCCGATCAGAGGGAGGCTACAGCCATGAAATCCGCAGCTGCTCGAAAAAAGGGCCATCCAACCCGTCCCCCCAGACCAGCTCGGATTAGGGTTTTACTCCAGGTTCTTTCTGGTGCCAAAAAAGACGGGGGACCTGAGACCAATCCTAGACCTCTCCCTTTTGAACCTGGCGGTAACCAAGGAGAAATTCCAAATGGTCACTCTTCAATCCATTCTCCCCCTGTTACGGAAGAACAACTGGATGTGCTCTATAGACCTCAAGGATGCGTACTACCACATCTTAATGGACAGGCGATCCAGGAGGTTTCTCCGCTTCTGGCTGGGAGCCAGCCACTATCAGTTCAGGGTCCTTCCCTTTGGCCTCACCACAGCCCCCAGGGTGTTCACCAAAGTTTTAGCAGTGTTAGCGGCCCACCTGAGACTCCAGGGAATGCAGGTCTTCCCGTACCTGGACGACTGGCTCCTGACCGCCCCAACAAGGCATCTACTCTGCTCAGCCAGAGATTTTTTTCTTCGCCTAGCCCCCCAGTTAGGTGTCACGATCAATATGGACAAGTCCTCCCTTGCTCCAGCACAAGTGATAGACTTCATAGGGGCCAGGTTAGATACGAGGAGTCTTCGAGCCTACCTCACTTCGGAACGACTACAGAACCCCAGTCTTCATGTGCGGGCCATCCTCCAATCAGAAGCTCCTCCCGCGGAATTGGTCCTGAGGGCACTGGGCTCTATGGCAGCGGCAATTACTCTCCTCCAATACGCTCGCCTAAACATTAGGGTATTACAGTGGACCCTTCAAGTAAAGTGGTCCTTCCAGCTTCTCCCTCTCCACCACCCTGTCTCGATCAGCAAAGCTTGCAGGAGGGCCCTGTTATGGTGGCTGCATTCCCCAGACCTCCATACAGGTCGGCCCTTCTGCGCCCCACCTCCCCTAGTCACAGTGACCACGGACGCTTCTCGCCTCGGGTGGGGGGGGCATTGCTCAGGCAGAACAGTCCAAGGCACATGGAACGACTCAGAGACCTCCCTGCATATCAGTGTTCTGGAGATGAGGGCAGTGCTGTTAGCGTTGCAAGCACTTCACAACCTTCTTCCCGTCGGAACCATTGCAATACAGACGGACAACATGTCAGTTGTCTGGTATATCAACAAACAGGGGGGAACCAGGTCTTATCCTCTATGCCGAGAGGCCATGAGAATGTGGGAATGGGCGATCTCCACCAACCGCTTTCTAATCGCAACGCACATTCCGGGACAGTCCAACATCCTGGCGGACAAACTCAGCCGCACTATTCTTTCCCCTTACGAGTGGTCTCTCAACTCCCGTGTAGCAAAGCAGATTTTTGCAAAATGGGGGCAACCCTGCTGCGATCTTTTTGCCTCTCCCTCAAATACAAAATGCGACAACTTCTTCGCCCTGATTCCCCCAACAGGGGAAGCCCTGAGAGACGCTCTAGTGCATGCTTGGCCACCCGGTCTACTTTATGCCTATCCTCCTGATGCTAAAGATGTTACAGAAAGCCTCTCGGTTGGGGAGCAAGATGATCCTCATTGCCCCATTCTGGCCTCGACAAACTTGGTTCCCTTACCTGTGGTCTCACTTGGTGAATCCTCCCTGGATTCTAGATCCCAGTCCGGATCTGATTTCCCACCCATCAGGCTTACCGACCCCGAATCTGGACAGTCTGAAGCTAACAGCTTGGCTGCTCCAGTTCCACTCTTAATTAGGACTCCCGGTATCTCCTCTCCAGTCAAAGCCATCTTGGTGGTAGCGCATAAACCTTCCACCAGGAAGGTTTACCGCAGTAAATGGAAGCGCTTTTCCGTTTGGGCGGAGCATCATAATGTGGACCCCTTTACTGCTCCGCTGACGTCAGTTTTGGACTTCCTTACAGGGCTTTTTCAACAAGGGGCTAGCTGTTCGACAGTCAAGGTACAATTGGCAGCCATCTCACATTACCATGTAGGTTACGAGACTGGTCCCTTGATGTCAGCTAAACTATGTAAAACCTTCCTCAAGGGTACCTTTTTGCTTAGGCCCCCGATCAGAGAAGCCATACCCCCTTGGGATCTATCGCTAGTTCTTCAGGCCTTGACTGCTTCCCCCTTTGAACCAGCTGCCTCTGCTGATCTTAAATACCTGTCTTGGAAAACAGCTTTCTTAGTAGCCATCACCTCTCAAAAGAGTTTCAGAACTTCAAGCTCTTTCCGTAAAACCCCCTTATTTGGTTTTTCATCAGGATAGAGTGTACCTCAGGACCAATCCATCCTTCCTACCTAAGGTGGCCTCAGAAACCAATATCACTCAGTCCATCAATCTCCCTGTTTTCTTCCCTAATTACCAGAATAAAGGAGAATACAAGCTGCACTCGTTAGATGTGCACAGGCAGCTGCATTTTTATATTCATAGAACTGCTGGTCACAGACAATCTGATCAGCTGTTCGTCTCCTTTTCTAAATTCAATTTAGGTAAAGCTGTTTCGAAGGTCACCTTATCACACTGGATTTCCTAATGTATCCGTCTAGCTTATGAGGCTTCTGGGAGGCCTGCACCTCAAAGGGTCCGTGCTCACTCCACTCGTTCCATATCTACTTCTACTGCATTCAGATCTAGAGTCCCTTTGGATGATATTTGCTCGGCAGCCACTTGGGCCTCATCTCATACCTTTATTCACCATTACAAGCTGGACGTCACCTCCAGAGGTAGAGCATCCTTTGGCTCCGCAGTGCTCCGGAACATCCTTCCATGATGACCGCCCAAGATTCAGGTAGCTGGGGACTCTGTCCCACAGGTTGCTGACAAATGAAGTCCCTACTTCAGATTTAGAAGTTATGTACTCACCATAACGTTCCATCTGAGTAGGTGTCTTCATTTGTCTGCAACCATCCCCCCCTCCTTCCCCCTAGCCTTCAGAAGAATTAGATCATAGTATTATTCCTGCCGTTTTCCTTTTTGGGATACCTTTTCAGGTATATAAGAGGGCAAACTTGATCTGAGGTCAGTTGGGGTTAGCAGGGGATTATGGGTGAGGGGAGGAGCTAGGAGCTCGGATCCATAGCTGTATAAATAATTGCCGGCTCGGATCCAAGACCCACAGGTTGCAGACAAATGAAGATACCTACTCAGATGGAATGATGTCCTTCAAGGATGCATCTGCAGTCCTTACAAATGGGTTGTCCTGTCGTCAGGCAGCCCCTCAGTCGGCCGGATTCCAAAGTCTGGGTCCGGCTTCGGCTGGTGTCGCACTTCACCCGACGTCATCTCTGCTGGTCTTCGGGTATAAAGGCATCAGCCGACGCCATTTTCCTCAGTCTTTCTTGCCGCGTGGCACCCGAAGCAGAAGCTGTTCGCAAGTGCCGGTCGGTCAGATCCAGAGATTACTACTACCGAATACTACTCAAGACTTCTAAAAGCTAAGTACCCGCTGGGGACTCTTTCTTGCCTCAGCCGATGTCAGAAAAAGTGAACAACTGTTTAACTTGTGGGAAACAAATACCTCATAAAGATTTCCACTCTTACTGCTTACCTTGTTTAGGCCCAGACCACGGCGTAGCAGCCTGTTTAGCCTGTGCTTCCTTCAACCGACAACGCTTAGGCGCCGGTCAGAGTTTGCTGAACAGTTTTTCGCTCAGATTTTGCGTATTATGCCGCCGGATCCTCCGACTACTCAAATTGTTAAGAAACGAAAGAAAAGGACCGACACTCATGGTCCGCGGTTTCGCGAAACCACGGTTAAGCAAATCATGAGTGTCTCGGTTTCGCCGAAACCGAGCAAATGGGTCAATCTTCAGTCAATCCATGACTACTACCGAGGCCCCTGCTACCCTAGTTGAATCGGCCTCTGAAATTTTGCCTACTAATGTGGTTTCTCTAGAATTATCGGACACCATCCCTTTGGATGTCTCTACCCCAGCACGTGGTGCTGCTAAGCCTCCTGCAGCCATGTCTATAAAGGCCTTTGCCAGGGCTAAAGCAGCCAAAACTGCTAAGTCTGTACCTGTTAAGCCCCCCTCTCACAGGCCCAGTTCCAGTTCTCAAATGCTTACTTTGGCAGAGGATCTCATCTCTTTAATAAGGGGATCCCAATCTCACCCAGACAGGACCTCTCAACCTCCAGAAAAGAGACCTAGAGCAGAGCCCCCTGAGCCAGTGTCCTCAGATGACTCTTCTGATGATTCAGACAATACAGACCATCCAGAGGCTCCTTTTTCTACTTATGAAGACTCCGATGCTGAAGAATCTATCCCTTCTGCCTCTCCACCAGAGGAATTTTCCTTTGGGGAAACCTTACATGCCATGAGAGAACAATTCCAATGGCAGGGACAAGATTTCTCAGATTCAAGAAAAAGGCTTAGGACCTTTCTACACTTACCGCAACATAGGCCCTTAGCTATACCTCCAGTTCTTCCTGTTGTGGATGATGCATTTAATGATGCTTGCACTGCTCCTGATACTTTACCTCCTGCCCCTGCCAAGCCCGATAGGTTTTACAGGGTACCGGACACTCATCACCACTTATACAAGGCCCCTTGCAGATCCTGAGACTATCTCCCAGGGGCCTAAGGCTGTAGCTCGACCTCAGCTTAAAACCCTCTCCCTTCTGAAAGGGAATCCAGGTCCTTAGAGGGATGGGGTAAAAAAGTATACACCTCTGCTACTCTCTCAGCTAGAGCTTTGAACTGTCAGTTTCATATGATCCAATACCAAGAGTTTATGCTTGATCAGTTAACTAAGAAACTGTCCTCTGATGATTCCTTAGATAAGAAATATGTTTTAGAAATGGTGAATAACATACAGCAGGTTAGTAACCATTCTTTAAAATGTGGCTATGATGCACTGGAGGCTTCATTTAGATCAGCCATGACTGGCACAGTTATAAGAAGGCATGCATGGTTGAAAGAACAGGTCTTGCCGGATCATGTTAAAGCAAAGCTGTTAGATGCTCCTATGGATAAGGTCAGTCTATTTGGTTCTCCTGCCCAACAAGTAATGAAGAAAATGGAAGAGAAGGCAAAATCTGTACAAACAGTTAAAGATTTCTTACAGGTTCAGCCCCCAAGGTTTAGCAGGAAATGGCCTTCCAAAAATTGGTCCTTTCCAGACTCCTCTAAATCTCAGAGAGGCAGGAATAGACGTTCCAGAGGCAGAAATCAATCCAGAGGAGGTGCCTACAGGGGACGCCAGTGGCAAGGCAATAACCAACGAGGCACAGATACAACCACTACCACTGCAACAGGACAATCACAGTGACTTGGTTCTGACACCGCCTACCAGGGAACAAATAGCAGCACCCTTAGGCGGAAAGTTAGCCTTATTTTCAAAAAATTGGCACTATATCACAAGAGACAAGTGGATTTTGCAAACTATAGACCAAGGCTACAGGTTTCATTTCCACACCTTACCAGTAAGAGGAATGCCAAACCTACCACCAAATCAAAAGACAGAAGCTCTAAAACAAATAGCTCAATTAACAAAGATGAGAGCTGTGGAAAGGGTACCACCTACAGAACAGGGCAAGGGATTTTACTCCAGACTCTTCCTAGTACCAAGAAAAGAGAAAAGTTGGAGACCTATTCTCGACCTGTCCGCTTTAAACACATTCATCATTGTTCCAAAATTCAAAATGCTGACCCTACAGCAACTTCTTCCCATGCTGGGCAAGGAGTGTTGGCTGGTAACTCTAGATCTCAAGGAGGCATACCTGCACGTCCCCATACGACCAAATTGCAGAAGATACCTCAGATTTCTTGCAGGATCAGAGCATTATCAATTCTCAGCATTGCCCTTTGGCTTATCTACTGCGCCCAGAGTGTTCACGAAATGCCTGGCATCAGTAATCGCTCATTGCAGGCTACAGGGAATCCAAATTTATCCATACCTGGACGACTGCCTGATACAAGCGAACAACAAAAGCAAGCTGACATAAGACTTACAAAGAGTCATTTGCTTACTACAAGCCCTGGGATACACAGTCAATTTAAAAAAGTCAAGACTGATACCATCCCAAACAAGAACATTCTTGGGTGCAGAATTGGACACAGTAAAACAGATGGCATTCCTAACTGCAGAAAAACAAGAACAACTTCCTCTTTACTTCTCGGCATTAACAAAGCACAACAAACTAACAGCAAGGAAAGTACTGCAGGCCTTGGGCTTCATGGCATCCTGCATAATCCTGGTCCCCCATGCCAGACTGCATATGAGAAAGCTTCAGTGGTACCTAAAGAATTTATGGTCTCAACACAGGCACAGCTTAGAAACCGAAATACCACTAATCCCATGCCTGAAACAAGAGTTCCTATGGTGGGCTCAGGCATGCCAGTCAAACCCAGGTTTGTCCTTCCACAACATTCAACCAAGCCAAACCATCACAACGGATGCCTCAGACCTAGGTTGGGGGGCCCACATGCTGGACAAGTGCATTCAAGGCTTATGGACTCCAGATCAGCTGCACCTGCACATAAATCAAAAAGAAATGCTGGCAGTAAAACTAGCAATCCAGAATTTCAGACCATTCCTCAAAGAAGGCCAATTGATGATGAGGACAGACAACACCACAGTCATGTGGTATATCAACAAACAAGGAGGCACTCATTCATACCCACTATGCCGAATGGCTTTGGACCTATGGAATATGGCTCTGAGCTACAACATTCAGTTACAGGCAATATTTGTACCGGGAAAAGAAAACATTCTAGCAGACATGTTAAGCAGAACTACCTCAGATGCTCACGAATGGATGCTACACCCGGACATCTTCAAGGCCATCACAAAGAAATGGGGAATGCCACAAATAGACCTATTCGCATCCCCACTCAATCACCAGCTCAAGAAATTCTGCACAAGGACATACCACCCACTTGCTTGGAAGGTGGACTCTCTATCCTTCAGTTGGAAAGGCCTGACAGCATATGCATTTCCACCTCTTCCTTTGATTCACAAGGTACTACTGAAAATCAAAGAGGAATGTCCAAGGATAATTCTGATAGCTCCAAATTGGCCAAGACAACATTGGTATCCATTACTGAGGAGCATGTCTCGGGGGGGAAACGTGGACTCTGCCCCTGATTCCTTTGATGTTAACTCAGAGCGACTACAACATCCTGCATCCAAACCTGAAAACTCTGCAACTGACTGCCTGGAACATTACATAAGAACAACTAACCCAGATTTATCCCAAAGGGTTAAAGACATTATCCTTGAGGCCCGCAGACCTTCAACAAGAAGGAACTATGCAGGAAAATGGAAAAGGTTTGTCATTTGGAGTACTGAAAGAGGGAAAGATGTGTCAAAGATAGATATTGCCAACATCCTGGAGTATTTGGCAGAGCTTCTCCATACAGGCCTGTCCTATTCCTCCATCAAGATACATGCATCAGCTATTTCTGCAGAATACAGCTTCGATCCCCCTGTCTTCTCACATCCTCTACTCAGGCAGTTCCTCAGAGGAATTAAGAATGTAAAACCTCCTAGGAAACCACCCTTACCAGCATGGGACTTGAACTTTGTGCTAGAAAAATTGACACTCCCTCCATTCGAACCAGCAGCAACAGCAGATCTTCAACATCTATCCTGGAAAACTGCTTTCCTACTGGCAATTACTTCAGCAAGAAGGGTTTCAGAACTACAGGCTTTAATGGCAGTACAACCCTTCCTAATCTTCCATCAAGATAGAGTGTCCATGAGAACTAATCCTACATTTATGCCTAAGGTGGTATCCAGAGTGTCTCTAAACCAGGCAATCCACCTACCTACCTTCTTTCCCAATCCACAGAACAGGGGGGAAAGACTGCTGCATACCTTGGATGTACATAGACAGTTGCGCTACTACCTGGACAGAACCAAGGGCAATAGAAAAACTGACCAGCTTCTAGTAGCTTATGCAACAGGAAGGAAGGAAAAGCAATTTCCAAACAGACAATCTCCAAGTGGATAGGAAATTGCATAAGATTCTGTTACTCCTACCATGGAAAGCAAATTCCACAGAACATAAGGCCTCATTCTACAAGGGCTACAGCCACTACCACAGCTTTCTTATGAGGAGTGGCTACCAAGGACATTATTGAGGCTGCTACTTGGACCTCCGTGCATACATTTGCCAAGCATTATAACTTACCTCTATACTCTAGATCCCGAGCAGGGTTTGCCACTGCTGTTTTGCAAGGGATCCTGACTACACCATAATTCTTCTTCCTCCTCCCTAGTTTGGCTATGGTATTCTACCCATTTAGTAAGGACTGCAGATGCATCCTTGAAGGACATAGTACAGTTTTGTACCTACCATAAATGTAGATGTCCGAACAGGATAGCATCTGCAGTCAGGATTACCCACCCTCCTTCCCCTCTGTGGTACTCCTAGGGTATTTACCCACCTAATAGCTAGCTGGGGGGGGATCTCTTATGGTGTATTTGTTTGTATATATGTACATACATGCTTATTTTTTGTGGTTGCCTTCTACTCTTTTGGAAACATTGGCATTTACCCAAAATTTTAGCTTTCCAAGAGGGCAACTGGCATCTGGGGCAAGAAACACTGAGGAAAATGGCGCCGCTGATGCCTTTATACCAAGACCAGCAGAGATGACATCGGGTGAAGTGCGACACCAGCGAGCGGACCCAGACTTTGGAATCCGACCGAGGGGCTGCCTGACGACAGGACAACCCATTTGTAAGGACTGCAGATGCTATCCTGTTCGGACATCTACATTTATGGTAGGTACAAAACTGTACTTTATGGTGAGTACATAGCTTCTAATTATTTTTCACCAGGACAGGGTATCCCTAAGGACTAATCCCACCTTTATGCCTAAGGCGGTTTCGGCAGTGGCCTTGAATCAGACCATTCATTTGCCTACTTTTTATCCTAATCCTCAAAGTGAGGAAGAAAGTCTTTTGCACTCTTTGGACATGCACAGGCAGCTTCGTTTTTACCTGGACAGGACCAAGATATTCAGGAAATCTGCCCAATTGTTTGTCGCTTATGTACCTACTGTTCTAGGGAAAGCAATCACTAAGCGAACTATTTCTAAGTGGATTGCCCACTGCATCGAGTTCTGTTACTCTTTTCATGGTAATCCTGTTCCTGTTAATATTAGGACTTATTCTACCTGGGCTACTGCTACTTCAGCAGCCTTTCTTTGTGGGGTTCCTACCAAGGATATTTTAGAGGCTGCTACTTGGAGTTTTTTCTAAGCATTACAACCTCCCTCTCTATTCTAAATCTAGGGCCGGTTTTGCTTCTGTGGTTTTGCAAGGTTTTGTGGCCGCTCCTTCTGTTTCTCCTCCAGCCATCCTTTCTTAGCTTTGGGACTCAACCCCACAGTCATGACTGCAACAGTGAACCACGAAGGACATAGTACAGTTGTGTACTCTTACCATAAATGTAGATGTTCGAGTGTGTTCACTGTTGCAGTCTGAGTTACCCTCCCTCCTACCCCCTCTTTTGTTTTTTCTTTGAGTGTGGTCTGTTATGAGGTATTTTTGCTGCTGAGGTTTTGGGCACCTGACATCTAGGGCAAGAAAAACTGGGGTAATGGTGTCGGCTGAGGTCTTTCTACTTCCTGGCACATTGATGTCAGGATAAAAGCGACCTCAGCTGACGCCCAATCCAGACTTTGGGATTCTGGCCGATTGAGGGCTGCTGCTGGCAGGAAGAACCCTACAGTCATGACTGCAACAGTGAACACACTCGAACATCTACATTTATGGTAAGAGTACACAACTGTACTTTGTGTCTTGCAGCATGTCTATCAATGTTCATAGAAAGAGCAAACAATGACATCTCTTTGGAAGGCACAAACAACTGAGAAAAAACACTCAAGTCAGACACACTGGTCACCAGGAAAGTCCAAAAATCCACGAGCTACCAAGTTCTTTAATGTTCCAATTTACCATACAGATTTAGCGCTTTCATTCCACAAGGGAACTTCATCAGCACTAATTGATTAACAATTAAATAGTCAAACCACTTAAGATAACAATACTCCATTGGTCAATATCTGATTGACTAACTTAAGGTACAACAGTGAATGCAACAGTGAAAAAATACAGCAGTAAAAATGTTGTTGTTATACTGTGGTCAAGCTGACTATATAAGAATGCACACATAAAAAATGTACACATAAAAAAGCTAAAATAACCATAGAAAATGTAAACATCCTATAACATAGCCTTATTTTAAGGCTCTTTTCTTTAAGGCTGGTAGGATGGAATAGTGTTCATTCAGCCCAGGGGCTGAGCAGGCATCAAACTTTAGTTGCCACAGTAACTCACAATACTGGAGGTTGGTTTCCCAGTCCCCCCTCTCTCAAAACATTTTACCTGCTCCAACACCCAAAATTTAAAAGAATAGTCCTCGCATAACAAAGTATGTTTAAATAATGCATTGATTTCTCTCCGTCTCAAAGTTCTTTCTGTTTTGCCAATATAAAATGCAAAACACGGGGAACAAGAGGCAAGGTATACCACCCCTTTAGAATGACAATTAAAATACCCTTTAGCAGCCCAACGGGACCCAACAAATACAGTTGATCCACATTGGCTACATAGGGGCATTGGGGGCACCTTCTGCATTTTTGTGTGCCTATCTTTACTCTGGAAGTTGAATCAACTTTACGACTTTCTTAAAATTCCATCCCCTTCTCAAACTAAACCTCAGTTTCCCAGAGAACATATCAAGACTATTAGGCATAATAGCCAAAAATGCCCCAATAAGTCTGTATTATGTTTTTCACAAAATAGGTGTCATTACAAAGGGGTGCATCAGTGTCCCTTCCATCCATCTGTATGGTCGTTGGCCCAATAGAACCACAAACTACCCCACATTCTCAAGGGACAGAATAGGCGTATATCTCACTCCCCACTCTGGTAAAATCTGATCAGTCAGGGAGCTCTCTTTGGATCTCTTTGGAAGGCAGAACTGCTGCATGAACAGTGATAACTGCAAATGCATGATTAACATCTATTGGATTTGCTTTCTCTGGCTGTCCAAAAATATATTGAATTGGTACAGAAGGAAAGTATATTCGTATTTCTTATTTGATGGTAAGATTCCAGTGTTGTCTCGTGTACAGTAAGATTGAAATCACTTGTACTGTTAAATTTGCAGGAGTGATGTAGCAAGATTCATACCAAACAGTAAACCTGCAAAGATGCAGCAGCATAAGAAAGTCAAGATCATGTTTGTCTGCATTTTTCAGAAAATATGACACTATTTTCATGCATTTAAAGCTGGTCAGTCAGACTAGTGTCGACAGCAGATCCCTTTAAACTCATATTTCTGGCTTTATCAAGTTTTACAGATGCCTGCCAAAAGATGTGTAAATACTCTCGAATAAGAATAATATTAAATGCTCATTTGTGGTCTGAGTTTAAAAAAAATATATATATAGGTGGACTAAACTTGAGGAAGAGAGGTAGGAACAGTGTTGCTGCATGCAAGCCTGGGGTGGGTAACTTCTCATGCCTTTATCACATGGTAGCAAGGAGGGGAATGAGATGCATGTTGCTTACTTAATATAAAGGGGCTCTGATTGTTGTGCAAAGAAGGAATTCAAACAGAAGTATTTAACAAGTAGGCCTTGGAAAATATAGCCTACATTTGTGAAAGTTGAATTTATTAATGGAACTGAAATGATGAGGGAGACAGATAATGTGTATGTAAGTTTTAGATATTGCTAAAAAGCACTGACTACAGTAGTAGACCAAAGTATAGCTAAAATGCAATTCTGAACATGTGTGTATGCCTCTTACACTTTTAACACCAATGCTGCTAACTGTTTTCCAGAGGACTTTCTCCAGATTGCTACTTCTCTTTTGGCTGTGTGTCCTTTATAAGTAAGTGCCTGTATCTCAAATTGTTTGACCTTTTTTCTTGAAATTTGCTGGGAATATTACCACCATTATTATCTATAAAACCCCTTTAGACTCGGCATTTCCATTCAGAGGAAAAGGAGCAGCCTCATCTTAAATTTTAATGCATTTTTTTGTTCCACAGCATAGAGAATAATAAAATTAGCAATTTTTATGCAGATTTAAATGTTAGTTTTAACAATGAAGTCACAGCAGCATTGCATATTTGTTTTTTATAGCTTTTGTATTTTTATACTCTGAAAAGAATGGAGTGCTGAATTTGACAGAACTTTTGTTTTCAACTGACTTTTTTAAATAGTTTTCTTTAGTGATGTCAAAAGGCTGTTCAGGATTGAATTTGACTTGAACGTTAAATGATAGTATGCCCGTGTTCCTTCTAGATATGAAGTTTTCAGCAGTAAACATTTGAATGATCTACATACTGAAAATTGTATGGCCTTGCATCTATAAAGAAAAGCAGATGGCAGACTCACAAGTGTTCTGAGAAAGGAACCTTATTTTTGGTTAACATTTCATACGAGCATCATTTTGATATGGTTTGAATATGTAATCAGCTTGTCATCATACAAAATGTAAAATGTACATGCTTGTTGTGAACAAAAAAAAGAGCAGCGAGAAATACAGTGCAAAAATATAAACAGTTTGAAGCAAATTAATACATCATATTTGCAGGTGTGGACTGCTTTGACTTGGCAATTCTAGGTATAAAGATGCATGCACAGCTTTTATCTTCACATAATGTAATTTACAGGATGTAAGCCTAAATTTGGGAGGAGGGAGGAACAGTCACAAGTCCAGTTAGAAAAAAATAATTTCCCTCTCAGGTGAAATATATAACATTTTTACTTCAAATTAGTGAAACCTATTGTCTGGCCTGGCGCTATGTTATGCATTTTAAGTAGAAGTGATGCACAGCAGCCCCAGTGGAAATGGAAAGTAATCCACAACATCAGATTGCAGTAGAGGATTATGACCACCAGTATCTGGTGCATTTGTACATAAAAAGTGTGTGTGTGTGTGTGTGTGTGTGTGTGTGTGTGTGTGTGTGTGTGTGTGTGTGTGTGTGTGTGTATATATATATATATATGTGTGTGTGTGTGTGTGTGTATGTATATATATATATATATATATATATATATATATCAGACTACTTTCTAATTGCAGCTCGCATCTAGGGGAAAACCAATGTACTAGCGGACAAACTTAGCAGGTCCATTCTAATGCCTCATGAGTGATCTCATCAGTGTGTAGCAGAAATGATCTTCCATCCATGGGGCCAACCTTGCTGCATCCTCTTTGTGACTCCCTACTACAACAGCAAGTGTAGCAGGTACTTTGCTCTTATGTCCTCTCACGGCGGGTCACCGAGAGATGCTCTAGTCCATATTTGGCCCTTGGGTTTTCTTTATGCTTATCCCTCTGTTCCTTTAATTCACAATTTCTATAGTGAAGTGTGTAAAAATGCATTATGTAACATTGCTTCTGTATTTGCTAGCTGGGGAATAAGACAGACATGTGAATACACTGTCTGTATCGATGAAAAAAGTTGAGCCCTTTTTCAGACATAAGCGATGCTCGAGATCCATCCTTTCCTTTGTGTAACTTGCATTTCTAAACCTTCACACTAATAACAGGCAATATGCTGGCTTCTATAAAACATGTGACTGTTCCTCCCTCCTCCCTATAAAACACACACACACACACACCTCCTTCCAAACGAACTCTCCATACTTTCCTCATTATCCTCTTTCAAAAACAAATTGAAAGTATTCCTGAAAACACACTGGTTATGTCAATGCACTAAACCTGACTAGTCAAAGTGTCTCTACACACTCTACTCTGCCTAACCCATCTACTCATTAAGCAACTCTATTTTCCTTTTTAAAACTATGTTGCTCATTTCTCTTGACTACTCTGATTGTATTTACATCCCTTTATTATTCTTGTATCGTGCACTGTACATTTTACTGTGATAACCTGTTTACGCATACTGTTAATTACTTTAATATTTACTCATGTATCCTTATACTGTATTGTATTAATTTTATTGTCCTAACTTGGAGCTTTGACTTGTATCATGCACTGTACATTTTACTGTGATAACCTGTTTACGCATACTGTTAATTACTTTAATATTTGCTCATGTATCCTTATACTGTATTGTATTAATTTTATTGTCCTAACTTGGAGCTTTGACTTGTATCATGCACTGTACATTTTACTGTGATAACCTGTTTACGCATACTGTTAATACTTTAATATTTGCTCATGTATCCTTATACTGTATTGTATTAATTTTATTGTCCTAACTTGGAGCTTTGACTTGTATCATGCACTGTACATTTTACTGTGATAACCTGTTTACGCATACTGTTAATTACTTTAATATTTGCTCATGTATCCTTATACTGTATTGTATTAATTTTATTGTCCTAACTTGGAGCTTTGACTTGTATCATGCACTGTACATTTTACTGTGATAACCTGTTTACGCATACTGTTAATACTTTAATATTTGCTCATGTATCCTTATACTGTATTGTATTAATTTTATTGTCCTAACTTGGAGCTTTGACTTGTATCATGCACTGTACATTTTACTGTGATAACCTGTTTACGCATACTGTTAATTACTTTAATATTTGCTCATGTATCCTTGTACTGTATTGTATTAATTTTATTGTCCTAACTTGGAGCTTAACTCCTCGGGCCTCTACTGAAAATGGACATGTATCCAGTTAGACTAGCCCGGTTAACAAATGTAAAATTAAATAAAAAAAAATAAAATGTGACACCTGTAACTTAAGACCTGCACTGATCTCAGACTTTCACGTCACAAATTAGAAACGTGTTGTGCAAAAAGGAAAAAAAAAGAGAGGCAAATGAACCAGCTCAGCCATACTTTGTAAAAGACTTGTTACTTTTAAACCAAATGTATTAATATCATTTTCCTTTTTAAATTCTGCCTTTTGGAAAGTCTTTTCCTGTAGAAGACCATTTTTGGCCATGAAATCCAAAGCTAATAGGCATATGTATAGTACTTTTAAGGCTGAGAACACTGGAGCATTTAAGATGTGTGTAAACTGATGTGAAGGCAGAGTATAAAAAAACAGTAGTTCTGAGTCAATGCTCCAGTCATTCCAAGGTGTCTCTCACAGTAATGCAGAGATTTAGTCATACATTTTAGAAAAAGTTTCCGATGCTGCCCTCTCTCAAAAAAGTTGTTTTTCAATCTGTTATATACCCTAAATGTTTAAAAATGCAGCACATTTATTAACCTAAATGTTTAAAAATGTAGCACATTTATTAATAGTATCATACTGTGATTTGTTAGTAGTATAGCTAATAATAAATAGGCATATCTCACTTTGGCCATCATTTATGTACTTTGGCTCATTTATAAGTTATTTATTTCATGTGTGTGTTTAATCATGGAACAGTTAACAGTCTTTGAATCATGCACGTGCACACACACATATATCATTGAACTATACTGTAAATTGACAGTCTTAGCTGACGAGAAGAAATATTGACAGTAGAAAAAAATGCTGAGGTATGAAGAAACAGCAACTGATTCTAACACAGTTGCTGAAACTAATCTCAGACGATTGATTTAGTCTGCTACAATGCAAAGTTACACAGAGTTCTCGACATCCCATTGGGCAATTGTTTGGGGATGCCAGATGTTTTTACAGCTTTTGATACAATGGATGAAAACACACCAAGCATGGTAAGTGGAGTCTGTTCAGTTTTGAAATGTAAAGGAAGTAAACCTTAATCTGACAGGTTATTTTTCAGATGTGGATAGTATTAAACAAAGCTTCTTTTTACCTGCGTATTTTCCTTTTATTTTTAATAGTACAATAAGAGATTTGAAAGGTGATAAAAACTCTTTTTTTTCCTTTTTTTCTAAGGGTAACAAGTTTATTTTTTTACAAGTAGTTAAACATGCACAGTCATAGAACTTATCAGTTATGATTGTGCATGGTTAACTGATCACATTAGTCAGGTTGACAGAAGTAGTTGTAGGGAATGCTCATACATGCTATGGGCTGCGATTGTCACAGGGCCCCTGCTGTACACATGAATCCAAGAAAAGCAAGTGTGGTGCTGTAGGTACAAAAGATGTATGAGAGCCTATTCCTTCTTCGACTGTCATTTCATATTAGAATGACTCACGTTTCTTCCCTATGTAACAGCCTTCTGAGTGGGGGTTAAAATGTCTGTCATGGAAAACTATTTCTCGTGGCAGCTACCTCATTGGGCAGAATTTCCAAACTTCAGGCTTTGTGCATAAAAGCCACTTTGTCTGTTTTTCCAAAAGCATAAAGTAGTCTTGCAAGCAAACGCCACCTTCTTGCCCAGACTCGCTACTGACATCAGTATCAGCCAGATCAACCAGTCTTTAAGCCTTCCATTGTTATTTATTTTATTTTTATTTATTTTTTTGTATTTGCTTCAGAAAAGGAAATAAATTTGCATAGTCAGTTTTAATATTGTTTGGGGAGGACAGAATAAGTCAGAAAAGGTCCACATTTGTTTGTATCTTATGCAGCTAATAGGATGGGCAAAAGTGTATCTAAAACCACTTTACTCATGCTTATTTAATTTTATTTGATGGTTTCAGTATGAAAACATAAAATTTAACAGCAGGAAATAAGTGTTAAAATCACTGAACAGACGACTTTCAGGAATCAGGGTTATGAAACACATGATGCACAAAATTGTAATGCGTTAACACAAGAAGGAGAATTTATCAGACCACAGTGGTATATTGAAGGTAGTATGGATTTAAGATGTAAGGTTCAGATTTACAGTTAGGAAGAGGCAGATTATATTGGCAAAAGACTCACTAAAATATTAAAACATAAGAGTTTTGCATGAGGCTGCAAATTAAGACAATGCGAATGGCATAAACAAATTGTGCAAACTAAAGTGGATACTGCACAGGGAATGAGTAAAATAAATAAAATACTCATTGCTATGGGAGCCAACAGGAATTTTGATAAATAGATATATTGACAACTTTATTACAAATTATAGGGTGTTGTTTCCAAACATTAAACTTATCTTTTTAGATACACCTAGACAGAAACATGGTTTATGCATCAACAGCAAAGCTAAAATAGTTAATAATTTGAGTGAAAGAGAAGAGAGACTATACTTTTCCTAGATAAATAGTCATCATATTTTATGGAAAAGGATGGTGAGTGTAAGTGCACACACAATGCTTTTTTAGTTTTATTTATTAAGTGTAAATGTGGGTTTTGAGGGGCTTCATGTATGTGGGCTGTATTACTGTGCGTGTTTGTGCAGCGTGTGAGCATTGAAATGTTATGACCGCTGTGGGTTTAGGACTGCTGCTATTATCCCTAGTATTGCATTTTTAAACCATTCCCTCCAAGGCCAGAAAGGTGACTGTTTATTTTAATTTGTACATCTTGAAACTACAGTACTACTGATTGTGCTGAATTTTTTATCTGTTTTACTGAGGTTTGACTTTGACTGTGCCAAGAAGACCAGAGTTTGATTATTCGCCCATGTACTGGAGGAATTGACCAAGGAAGGAAGGAAATAGGCAGCTGGTGTAAGCTGCTCCGTGGGGTGGGGGTGAGGATGGGGGTAGAGTTTCAGTGGAACCCTGCTGCAAGAGTTGGATTTGGGGAAGACTCAAGTCTGCGAGAGTTGTAGTCGGGTACTGTGGGGAGTGTGATCCTGACAAAGAATATATGAAAACATACACTTGAATGTTGGGTGCACAGTAACGCACATTTTTGGTGTACCAGACATGTACCTCACTTTCTAGCCAGCAGGGCTGGCTTTTAGAAACATACCAAAAGCATTTCTTACCCCCCCCCCCCCCCCACGAATGAAGATTACCACTATTCCTGAGTCTTCCTTCTCTTTCCCAGTGTCATAGGATGCTAGATCAGTATATCAAGCAAAGTAAATATTACAGATACCAATAATAAAACCTTTATGATCCCCCCCATCCCATTCTTTGTATATACATTATTTATCCAAGAAAGCCATTAATCACTAGGGGAAGGAAGCTTGATTTGCTGTTTTAAGAAAATAGTGTAGAATGTTTAGAAGGCATATCTCACTTTTTCTAGCCAATATACAATTGAAAACCCTGTAATTATACAGTACAATTACTGCCACAGCTGTTATTTTAATAGTATTGGCCTCAGAATCTTTAAAAGTGTAGACAGTTTTATTTTGCAGTTCCCGTATTCTTTATACTGTTTCATAACGTGGAAGAATGTCTTGAAAGGTCCATGTTAATCACATTGTCTTCTCTTCTATTTTTCTGTCAGTAGTGTGATTGAATGTCTAATAGCTTGATAGACATACGCCAAAGTTGTACTGTTTATTTTACTCTGTAGGTCACCATTTATGAGCTCAGTCTTTGCATGCAAACTAGTACTGAATGTTTACATACCGTCTTTGTAGCTGAAAATAATATAGCTTTCCTTTTTAATGCTAAGACTTTAGAATTTAACCGATTATAGATTGCCTACAGTTGTTTGTAGGTTTTAGGTGCCCCTTAAAATACAGTTAGTTGCTCATACCTAATTGTCTTGCTTTTATATTTCCATATAAGGATGCACACGTCTGCAGCTGGATATCACATTTAAATATGAAGTCTGGTTTAGGTCATAGTAATAGGAATTAAGTAGCTCAAGAAAAAAGCTGCTATCTTTATCAAAAGTCTTCAACCCAAAAACAAGTCACAAGCAAAAAGTGATGCATCACTAATTAATTAAAATGAATTTTATCTCTGAGCTGGGTTGGTTTACTGACATTGTCCTAAGTATTTTGCCTCATTCTTCATAAAATTAAAGTTTGTGGTTCAAAGCATTCAACAGCTTCGTATTATTTTACTGCATAGTTTCATCAGTTCATTCTTTAATATCTTGTTCATTATATTTTTCCTCTGAAAAGACTAGAGATTGGGATTGATGAGGACAGTCGAACTGTAGTTTTATTATTTAATACTCTGCAAGTTTGGTTTAAATATTTAATGGCCAATAAAATAGGGGGCCTGATGCCACCACTTACGTAGTGGCATTTGCTGTAACATATATGGGGTGTAATTAAGAGGTATAAAACTTTTTAACCTTTCATAACACTCGGGGATATTTTCAAAAAGTTCACAAAATGCAATAAACATTTCACAGCTGATGACTATATTGTATGATTTTTTTAGAATTAAAATAATTTGTTAGAGAACTTAGTTTTAATACCTTAATGGTCAAGTGACAAGGTACAAACAGTCAGCAACTGACTTTAAGCTTTACAAAACTGCCATTGGGACTTCGAATAGCAAAATAAATTAAAACTCATTACCACTTATTTTCACATTTTAATATACTAAAGTAACAGGTCTTTAGCAAATCAAAAGACTTGGATAAAAAGCAGTCAGAAATACAGACAGCATAAATAACAAAACAAAGCTTTCAAGTAGAAACTCTTCTTCAGCGTTAAATAAAACCGTCCTAATATAGCACATGCATATATATAAAAGCACAGCCAATTAAAATACAAGCTCAATTTTAGCAGCAATTACATCTTTAAAGTGCCCCACATCTTATAAAAGCTTTTCCTTTAAAACTAAGCCTTAGTAAGGCTTATATTCTGTCATGTCTAGCTTTGAAAATTGGTTTTAAACTATTATTTACATTCAGACCTGGCATATGATCAGCTCTAAAAAAATGAATCCATTTATATTCAGCCAGTTCTGTCTTGTTTATGAAGTCACCCCCATTTTTATTCTTAAGCACTGCTTGCAAGATTCTGAACTTAATTTTGTGCTCAACACCAACAGTTGCTACATGCTTAGCCAAAGCATTTATAGTAACATTCCTACGAATATCAGAACAATGTGCATTTATTCTCTCCTTTAATTTTTTATTTGTCTTACCAATATAAAAACATTGGCAGCACACACAGTTAGCAAAATAAATCACATTTTCTGTGTTACATGTTCCAGCAGCTCTAAATTCAAATGTCTTATGACTAATTGGATGCACAAAACATAAATCCGTATTAATATCTGTACAATGTGTGCAGTTATAACACGATTTAGTGCCAGATTTATTAATAGTTTTTTGTAGCACACTCTCTCTCCTTGTACCTTATAGCACAAACGCTGCTTTAAATTATTTTATCTTTTAAAAACAAATTGTGGTATCTCACCTACTAGACCAGACACTTTTTGATTGGATGTAAGTATAGTCCAGTTCTTTTGAATTATTTGCTTAACAAGACTTGTATGCCGGTTATATTTCATCATATAGTTTAATTTACTCATAGTTCTATTTGGTTTGGCTTTCTCCACCACAGCAGTATTATCAGCCTTACCACTCAAATATGGTTTGGCTGTATCGTTCCTTAAACCAGTCACTACTCCCTTCATTTGTTGTACTACAACTTTATTACAGCCCCTTTCCATAAAAGAGTCGGCCATCTCATTCATTTCCAGCTCAAAAATTGCATCTATAGTACTAAGTCGACTAGCTCGCATGAGCTGTCCTTTTACTACCCCTTTGAACATATGCCTGGGATGTAAACTTTGTGGGTGTACATACTTACTAACTTGTACATCTTTCCTATGAATTTTAGAGTTAAAATGCACATCATCCTTAGAAATGGCTACGTCTAGAAAATTAATTTCATCAAAAGATGAATTCACTTCATATCTCAAAAAATCAGTAGTAGTATGCAGAAATTCTGCATATACATTAAGTTCTTCCTTAGTGCCATTCCACAGCAGGAATGCGTCATCTACAAATCTTTTAAAAAAACATTAGATGTTCATTTTTATAGCACATCTCTGCTTCTGAGAATATGTATAGTTCCGCCCATCTAGCTAGAACTAGATTAACATAGGTGTTTGCTGTCAGCGTACACATAGCCATCCGCATGCATTGATGGTAGTAATCATCATTAAACATAAATATGTTATTATTCAAGACACAATCCAACATAGAACATAATAAGTTCACTTTCATTGTATTATATATCTTATGTATTGTCAGATACTCCCTTACTGATTCAACTCCACACTCATTGGGAATGACAGCGAAAAGTGACCTAATGTCCATGGTTACTAGAAGAATGTTAGAGTTTACATTTGTTAGAGACCATTCATTTAACATCTGTAAAAAAAATCACGAGTATCTTTGATATAACTGTAACAATATTTCAAAGCAGCAGGCATTAATTGTCTATCCAGGTATTTAGAAATTGCTGCTGTAGCCCATTTCTTACCTGACACAATAGGTCTCATTGGTGGCCTGACTAGATCTTCATGGATCTTGGGCAGTCCGTATATAAAGGGCGTGACTGGGTTAACCATATATAAATAATTATATGTCTCTAGTGTAATTGAGCCATCCATCAGTATTTCATATAAAAAAGTTTTAACCTTCTTAATGACATTCGATGTAAACTTCCACTCAACTTTCACAAAGGTTGAAGTGTCAGATAAAAATTCATACATCCATTCATTATATTGCACTGTGTCCATAACTACATTTCCCCCTTTGTCTGCAGATTTAATAATTATATCTTTGTTCAAACATAAAGTGGTAAGTGCATCTTTTTCTTCACTACTAAGGTTAAAAACTTTCTTCCTTTTTGATTAGCAAAGTACGACTCATTCCCATGTAGTATTTCTGCATACTACAGATTTTTTTGAGATTTGAAGTGAATTCATATTTTAATGAAATTTTCTAGATTTAGACATTTCTAGGGATGATGTGCATTTTAACTCTACAATTCATAGGAAAGATGTACAAGTTAGTAAGTATGTACACTCACAAAGTTTACACTCCAGGCATATGTTCAAAGGGGTAATAAAAGGCAGTGGTGGCTGGTGACTTCAAATCAAAGGGGGGCTGCAGGAGACAGCTGAATGGGTAGGGTCAATGGGAAGGGGTGTGGCCAACTAGAAAGGGGAGGAGCTATGCTCAAAACCACAAAAACTAACTAAATACACTGCCCTGGGTGCCAAACCGTCATTATGAGAGTCCAATCAAGACAAAATGAAGTGTAGAAGAATAAAATATTTCAATGCATTGGCTGCATGACAGCTTACTTAATATCTAAATGGAAACAAAAAGGTTGTGAGGCATGAAAAAATAAATTACTTTTTAAATACATTAATGGAATGCCAGTCAAAATCAAGTATAAGAAAAACAAGCAGCACTCAACTCAAACCACTTCATGCACTGCAGTTCTAATTATAATTTATATTCAGCTTTATTAAAGTACCAAGTAACATGCTGAAAGTAGAAATCTCTGATGCCCCCACTTGTAAAAATGTTTCTTATCCAAAAAAAGACCTGCTGCCTGACAGCTATCTACTTGTTTCATGGGGAAAACATGATCAAAGTAAAAAATGAAAAGCAAACAAGAAATAAGCTCAAGATACATTGCTTAAAGGATTACTGTACAGGTTATGGACCACAAGATTGGCATTCTGTTTAGTTTACGGGTAAAGCCTGCAGAGATGACTGGAAGTCTCCAAGTGTAATGAGCTTCTTAAAATAATGTAATCCTGTCCTTTATTACAAATACTGTCATATGCATTTCAATACCCAAGGCTTATACATTATCTAGTTAAGTATTCTCTACATGGCAACAACAGAAAGGCTTTCAATGTTGGCAATTCTTTAACAGTATGCTTATTAAAGCTTACTTGCATCTTACGATCTCAGCCAAGCTTACCTGATGGTCATTAAAGTATTGCTACTTAAACACAGAGCAACAGGCACTTTGAGTAATAAGCATAAATCAATAGTACAAAAAATATGACAGAAACCAGACCATTCTGCAAAAATCAAGGACAGATGAAAAGCCACTCTAGTACTTGTGTCTACCTTGGATGGGGGGGGGGGATACTCTGCACATTTACACTGCATAACTACTCTGCCTTGCTTCGACACATCCAGAGTCACTACATGTGGGGGAGTGGGGTGCAACAAGTATGTCACAATTTGAAATGTCTCTGTCTGACTGTGATGGCCCTGACACATTTGTCATACCTCTCAACCTCAGAGCAAGAAATCTGAACAAAGCCATACAAAGAAGTGGGACAAAGGCCCAAAAATAAGGACAATTTTTAAATATTGCTCTTATAAACTTAGAAAGATAATAGAATAGGTCTTGCATTAGTATGAATTTTCTGAATGGTATGAAATCTGAAACTCAAATGTCTGTCATTATTTTCTAACTTCAGTCTTTAATGATTTGTCACTAATTTGCCAAAAAAAACACAATTTTATGAAAAATGGACCAAAAATGTGATATAAAAATATAAAATAGCCACACAATACAGCTGGGAACCTGCCAAAGAAGGGACACTTTAATATTAGTACTGCTAACTTGAGCAGCTGGCAAAATAAAATAATCTACATGCATTTCTGAAATAAAAGTAATCTATAACTCTGATTATTAGTCATTTCTTAATTGTAAACCCTCCATGTTTTCTTCCAAAATTGCTATTTTGCGGAGGGATTATTAGGGGGAAGAGCAACATTGTGAGCCAAAATCAGGGACAGTTGAGAGGTTTGGTTATGCCTAATTCTATAAAGCAATTTATTTGCATGTACCTCTCAACAATGCAATAAATCTGGACAAGGCCAAATATATTGGGGGAACATATAAACACTACTAAAAATTGTTCTTATATAAACTGAGACAGTTGATAGAACAACAGGTCTTACTTTAGCATGCATTTTTCTGAAGGTTATGAAGTCTGAAACTCAGTGTGTCATTATTTAGTGACTTAATTCCTAAATGATTTGCCAGAAAACCACAAATTTTATGAGGAACAAACCAAAAATAAGAAGCAAAAATCTATTCATTCTTTGAAAATCTGGACAGTTGGGAAGTATAGTTCAGCTGGGGCTGTCTTTAAGTTTGCTGCCCTTCCCCCTCACAAAATCATGGTCAAATGGAGCCTCCCCCTGCAGCCATTCCAATGATCCATTACTTGACTATTTCACTCCATTTACCATAAACACTAATGTGCATACTGATTTACTTCTATGATTATTTGAACTTCATTTGAAAGTTTTATTTTGCATTTTACAGCACAAACACTAAGACATCTGCTAAACAAACTTAGCATTAAAACTTCTCTGCCTTTGAAACTCACATTCATTGAAACAGCATTGAAACCCACACTCAAAGAAAATACATTTTACCAGTGGCAGATAAAGATTAATTCTGGGCTGTTTTCAAATCATAGGCCCCTTGCATATGAAACATACATGTGCTCTTTGATACACCTTCCTATTGTTTTGAACATTTTTCTAATAAACTGAAACAAAACGCATGCACCAATAATGACAAAACTGCCCAATTCAGAACATCTTTCCAGTAAACAGTGAAACAAAATGCATGCACCCATAATGACAAAACTGCCCAGTTCAGAACAATTCCATCATAAAAGTCTGCTCAAACTTCTACAGTCCACGATTATCAGTAAATATGCACAATTCTACAGTCCACCATTATCAGTAAATATGAAGAATTCTACAGTCCACCATTATCAGTAAATATGCACAATCTCTGAAGAAGTATGATAAGCTAGTAATATTGCAATAGGAAATGGATGGCAAACTGATAACAGGCTCATAGTTAGTATCTTAACTTTTTCAGTACGGCAGCATCCACCCCTTGTGGGAGTAGAACCAACAACCTTTTGCATCAAAAGCAAGTACACAACCTGTTGTGCTATTAACAATGCAAGCTGACTTAGCATAAGCAGCACTAAACTTCTCTTCCCCTGCAGCTCTCAGCTCCTTGTAAAATCTACTCAATCAACTGCATCTCAACTTCACAGCACAAGAAATCTGGAAAAAGCCAAATTTATTGGGTTGGGGGTCAAAAGCCCAAAAAACAGGGACACATTAAACATTGCTTGTATAATCTTGGAAAGTTGCTAGAATAAAATGCTGTGTTAGAACCATACATTTTACTGCCAAGGTCCCTGTGCAAAAGAGTCAGAGCAACATACCACTATGCCAAATCAGCTGCTTTGTGAAAGAAAAATGCTGTGTTACCACCATACATTTTACTGCCAAGGTTCATGTGCAAAAGAGTCAGAGCAACATACCACTACGCCAAATCAGCTGCTTTGTGAAAGAGAGGAAGACTAAAACTTAAATGGCTATCATTTAGTGAATTCAGTTCTCACCATAGCTGTCAACCTGTTAGCACAAAACACCTGGACAAACCCAGTAATGAGGGAATACAGCCCTCAAACATATTAAGTGAATTCAATTCTTGCCATCGCTGTCAACCTTAGCACAAAAAACCTGGACAAAGCCAATAATGGGGTAATACAGTCCCAAAAATAAGGACAAGTTTCAAATATTCATCTTATAAACTTAGAAAATTGCTAGAATAAAAGGTTGTGTTACTATGTATTTTCTGAAGAATATGAAGTCTGAAATTCAAATGCCTGTCAATTTTACTTCTGACGGAACAAAACAATTTTCAGCAGAGGCCCAGGGAGAAATACTGCAGACACATGTCTTTGTAAAATGACAGGACACTAGAGCAAATCCACACAAACACAGGGATGAGATGCAGACTCCACACAGAAGGCACCCCAGCCAAGAATCAAACCAGAAAACCTATAGCTGTGAGGCAACAATGCTACCACTGCACCATCAAATATGTAAGGAATTAAACATTCAGAAACCTGAAGTCTGAAATTCAAATGCTTGTCAATTTTATTTAACATTTGTTAATCAGGACAGTCTAACTTGGAACAAAAAAACAATTTTCAGCAGAGGCCCAGGAAGAAATAATGCAGGCATGTCTTTGTAACATTGGAGGACACAAAAGCAAACCCACACAAACACAGGGAGAAGATGCAGACCCCACACAGAAGGCACCCCAGCCAAGAATCAAACCTGAGAATCTGCAGCAGTGAGACAACAATGCTACCACTGCACCATCAAATATCAAGCATTGCAGCATTTAGAAACCACAAATATTATGAGGAACAGATCAGATCAAATATGAGGCAAAAATCTGCAAACACACAGAGAAGATGCAGACCCCACACAGACTGCACCCCAGCCAAGAATCAAACCTGAGAACCTGCAGCTGTGAGACAACAGTGCTACCACTGCACCATCAAATATCAAGCATTGCAGCATTTAGAAACCACAGATATTATGAGGAACAGATCAGATGAAATATGAGGCAAAAATCTGCAGTTTTTTTTTACAAATGGTGGTGGGTAGGGAATTCAGGTCCTTAACACCTGCATACAAAGTACAGGGTTCACGCCTGAGGTATTCCCTACCACACCACCATGAGTTTGTTCTAGCCACCATTATATAGCAACTGGGGCATTTACACACACACACACACACACACACACACACACACACACACACACAGACCTTACCTGGAGCGATCCCTTCAATCCATGCTCACGATCCCTTCGTGCCATTCAATCCATGCCTGCGACCTCATGATCCCTTCGCGCGCATCCCTGATGAGACTCCAGTCTGCCACCACGCGAGATTTCCCTGACGAGACTCCAGTCTGCCTGCCGACGTTGCAGTCCGTGTTGGCTCCATTTCCTGCAACAGTCTATGCAGTTACAACTGCATAGACTTCTGGGATGTTTGTTGTCAAGTGTTTCCTAATCCGGACTGCTGCTGAGACAGTTTGTGCATGCTCCAGACTGTCTCAGCAGCAGTCCGGACTAGTGCGCATGCAAGAAAGTCCGCAATTTTTTATCTTTATTTTCTTTCTTTTTTTTTTAATTTTTTACAGCTGGGGGGGGGGCTGCAGTCCGGCGGTCCAATAGCACGGGCCGACAGCTCATGCGAGCTAGTCGACTTAGTACTAAAGATGCAATTTTTGAGCTGGAAATGATTGAGATGGCCGACTCTTTTATGGAAAGGGGCTGTAATAAAGTTGTAGTACAACAAATGAAGGGAGTAGTGACTGGTTTAAGGAACGATACAGCCAAACCATATTTGAGTGGTAAGGCTGATAATACTGCTGTGGTGGAGAAAGCCAAACCAAATAGAACTATGAGTAAATTAAACTATATGATGAAATATAACCGGCATACAAGTCTTGTTAAGCAAATAATCCAAAAGAACTGGACTATACTTACATCCAGTCAAGAAGTGGCTGGTCTAGTAGGTGAGATACCACAATTTGTTTTAAAAAGAGAAAAGAATTTAAAGCAACATTTGTGCTATAAGGATATAAGGAGAGATAGTGTGCTACAAAAAACTATTAATAAATCTGGCACTAAACCGTGTTATAACTGCACACATTGTGCAGATATTAATATGGATTGATGTTTTCTACATCCAATTAGTCATAAGACATTTGAATTTAGTGCTGCTGGAACATGTAACACATAAAATGTGATTTATTTTGCTAACTGTGTGCTGCCAATGTTTTTATATTGGTAAGACAAATAAAAAATAAAAGGAGAGAATTAGTGCACATTGTTCTGATGTTCGTAGGCATGTTCTTACAAATGCTTTGGCTAAGCATGTAGCAACTGTTGGCGTTGAGCACAAATTTAAGTTCAGAATCTTGCAAGTAGTGCTTAAGAATAAACATGGGGGTGACTTAGTAAACAAGACAGAACTGGCTGAATATAAATGGATTCATTTTTTTAGAGCTGATCACATGCCAGGTCTGAATGTAAATAATAGTATAAAACCAATTTTAAAAGCTAGACATAATAGAATATAAGCCTTAATAAGGCTTAGTTTTAAAGGAAAAGTTTTTATAAGATGTGGGGCACTTTAAAGATGTAATTACTGCTAATATTTAGTTTGTATTTTAATTGGCTGTGCTGTTGTATATATGCCTGTGCTAGGTTAGGACAGTTTTTTGTAACACTGAAGAAGAGTTTCTACTCGAAAGCTTTGTTTTGCTCTTTATGCTGTCTGTATTCTGAGTCATTAAACTTTTGTCGAATGGTGGACATGGATTGTGTTTTTTCATTGGGCATTGCAGTATACTTAGATGGTAGTCTTTTGCCAGAAAAGCAGTAACATTTATTACATTTTTTTCTTGAAAGAATTTCTTACTTACCTAAGCAAGGCTTGAACCTGTAACAATAACATATCTTAATTTAATTAAGTGGCTATCTCAAAATTACAGCGTAGTTAGAAATAATGGCTATAGAAAGCATCAAACCTTGACTCTATACAGACAATAATTCATTAACAGATCAAAACTTTAATTTTCTTATGTTGACTACAAATAAAACTCGTATTTTTAATTTTTTTAGAGGAATTAAAATTGCTAATAGCATATTATTGAACTCGTATAGAAATAATTGTGAATGTAAATTTGTAATCTGTTGTAAGTTTAGAAAAATAGATTGTGAAAACTTTCACAAAGGCACATGTTATAACATGACTGTAATCAAAGTAGACGAATTTCAAATAGCAGCAACGCTGAATTCTAGCTCTGGCAGGTAACTACTAACTCATTACCAATTCTAAATAAAGTAAATGTCATTATTATTTTGCTTTGGAAAAAGAAAGGAAATACAGGGGAACCACTTCTCTCTTATGTACATTTCTGGTGTGCAAAACACTATGCATCGTAAATAGATCATGTCAGCCACTATCGTAAATACTAATGCTAGCAGTTGCAGACTTAAAACATTTGCTGTTCAGCATTAGATCACTGTTGCAGTAAACCTATACTATTTAGATTTTATCATGCCAGGGATAGAACCACCATCCATCTTTCAAAGATTCAGGGCACTTCCATATACCCTGACGACTGTGATACTCTAGGAGAACTGCATAAAAGCAGTGGTTAGTAGGAAAAAGTTTCAGAGCTTTCTTGCTGCTGAAGTGTGCTTCCGTCTGTAGGGTACATGCAGCAGGCGGTTGGCTATCGATTCTTCAAAACTGGGCAGATAAGTATCGTGCTGAAAAAACACTGATTTTTTTTCTGTAAATTTATAAATTGCATGATAGAAATATTATTTTATGGATTATCATGCCTGAAAGGTGATTTTTATCCTGTGAATGCTTGTGTGAAAAAAACTGTAAAATCCACATTTCTGCTTATTACTTAGATATTTATGTATAATTGTTGTGTTAGAAGCAGGACATTCTGGTTTTGGGTAAAGGCATTTATTTTTTCCCCTCAAAATTATTGCTTCAATAGATAATGATCTTTTTTTGGCCATTTTGCAGATGAGGGTTTAAAAAAATTGATGGAAGAGAGAAATTGATTCAAAAAGTGATCCAGGTTTTCTAACTCTCCTTTCCTAACTTCATTAAACATTTTTTTAACTCAGAATCCTTTTTCAAAAAAGCAAGGTAAGCAACAAGGTGCTAACAATCAGGATTTTTAAAAAGCTATGCAAGGAGGCTCTAAAAGGAAAAGGAAAGCCTCTGAGTACCAAGGGCAGACCAAATGTTAGAATGACTACCACTTCAGCCTCCACCCCACCCCGACATTGACAGTCTATCCCTCATTCTAGGCTTCCTTCTTTCCCAGTGGCATCAGACTGTCTCAAACAAATGGGCTCTGGGAATCATCCAACTTGGGTACATATGGCAGTGGAAGTCCCTCCCTTATTTTCAAGGGATTCACCTCATCCTGTAAACCAAACATCCATATTTCCTCCTGTTTGGTATTGTATGTTGTCTCAGGAGATCAGTTAGTATCCTACAATCAGGTATTCATTGATTTTTATTAGAGGATCTTTCTGGTGTCAACAAAAGAGGGAACTTGGAGAACAGGTCCCAGAGTTCAAAATAGTATCCTTCCAAACCTAGTTACCTCTCATTCCTCCCCGCAGTTTCATGGTAACTTTAGACTTAAAAGATGCATACCATCTTATTCCTGTTGGAAAGGTATTTAGATGATTTTAAAGATTTTCTTTATCTGGCTGACATTGTCTGTTCTCTGTCTTACCCTTTGATCTGCCTCTTGCGCCAAGTGTATTTACAAAGTGCCTGGCTCCAGTAATAGCTCACTGCAGACTTGTAAATCCATATCTTTCTATATTGGGATGATTGTCTTATATTTGCAGGCTCTTTCTTCCAATTGTAAAGACTTTCTGAGATGTGTCAACAAACACATTCTCATTATGGGGTTTTAACTGAACTTAAATCTTTTCTCATTTCATCTCACATAATAATTTTTCTAGGATGTCTTTTAGATACTTCCTTATGAAGGTTCTTTCTTCCTCATGACAAAAAGAACTGTACAGAAGAGAGACTTCCCCACCTTTTCCATCTAGTCTCAAACATCTACCAGAGAGTTTCTCATGATTCTGGATTTCACGGCTTCAGTTATCGTAATTCCCTTCACATGAGAAGAATTCAAGTGGTGTCTCAGGCCAGTCTAGTCTCAGCATTGTCACAATTTATCTTCCCAGATTCCAGTTCTGAGATTTATAAGAGTGGAGTTACTTTAGTGGGTGAACCAGTTCTGTCTCACTCCAGGTCTCCTCCTTTTCCCTTCTGCCTCCTTCTCAGTCTGTCACAACAGATACTTCATATTTTGTTTTGTTGGGTTGTAGCTAATGGAGTGAAATTGCAGTTTTTGAGGAACAAACAGAACAGACAAAAACACATGAATATCAAAGAGAAATTGCAGTAAGTGTAAAGGCCTTAAAACAATCTTTGTTCTCTGAGACCTCTGCAGGTTATCACAGACATCACTACAGTGATGTGGTGTATAAACAAAAAAGGGGGTACCAGATCTTTTCCCTTTTGCAGACATGCCATAACAGCCTGGGACTTAAAAATTCTGTTCAATTTCATACATTCTGTCAGAGCAAAACATTGTTGCAAACAAGTTGACAGGACCAGAATGACCCACGTGAATGGAATTTACACCCAGAGGTCTCTAGGAATTAAACCAACTGTGAGGAACACCTCAGATATATCTGTCTGTCTACCTTGAAAACAGACTGTTGGAAGGCAGAGGCTTTTTCATTCCCATGGACAAAAATGTTCCAGAATGCCATTCCTTCCTTTTCACTCCTATCCAGGGTTCTTCTAAAGATCCAGAAGAGCTCCCCAAAGATAGAGGTTGTGATACCCTTTTGGCTCAGGCAACAGTGGTTCTTTCTTTTTAAAATAGCTAAGGGAAATTACCACATGCTTCCTCACAGACTGGATTTATCCTCACAAGATAGGGTTGTTTGATTCACCCATAGTTACACTTCCTTCTAGTAACGGTCTGGATGATAGAATGTTGATACCATTTAAGTACCTTTTCTGGGAAATTATGCAGCAGGTTTATAAAACAGGCTAAAAAACTTGTTACTTGAAAAATCATATATGGCATAAGTGGAAAAGATTTTCTTGTTAGTGCTGTTCTAACAAACAGGACCCTTCCAAGGTCTGAATGCCTCTGATTTAGGATATTTATGGGCGTTGTTATGTTTTGTACTATCTTACTCTTGTATTAAGAGTCATCTTTCAGCCATTTCTGTCTGTCTACCCTTATGCCCCGATTTCTTCCTGTCTTCGAGTCAAGCAGTTTTTGAAAGGGGTTTTACTACTTTTATCCTCAAAGAAAACAGGTGGCTCCTCCTTGAGGTTCTAACACTTCTTTCATTTGAAGCAACTTATCATACTGAACTGAGGTTCTTAATATGGAAAAACAGTTAGTCATTGTCCTGACTTCTGTGTATTTGAGGTACAAACTCTTATGGTAAGTCAGCTATGCATTTTTTTCCACAAAGACAGTATTTTATTGAGAACAAATTATTTTATGTTGAAAATGGTTTCAGAGTTTACCTTGAGTCAATCTGTTAATCTCTGTTTTCTTTCCAGAATCTAGAAACAAGGAAGATAGAATCTTACACACTCTGGATATCCACAGGCAGCTCAGATACTACTTCATCAGAACTAATTCCTTCAGGAAGACGGGTCAGTTGTTTGTTTCCTATGAAAGTAAAAAGAAAGGATGATCAATGTCAAAGCAGTCAGTTTCTAGCTGGTTGTCTCATGCTATTTCTTTTGGGTCTATATCATATGAATCTCACAAATTGCGAACGCTCATATTATCGAACATACGAAGAACACCTCGAAGTTCTTTTTCTGAGATCGCAGTACAGTGAAGAATGGGATATTTGCCCTTTCCTCACTGTAGTGCGATCTCAGAGTTGAAATATATATTTAGCGGGGGGTGTGGAATAGGAAGTTCGAGGTCTGGTACGTTCAAAATTATGAGCGTTCACAATTTGTGCGATTCACTCATATGCTATAGACCCATTTCTTCTGGTGTTTTCATCCTTAGTCTCTTCCAGACAAGGTCAAGTGTCACTCTACTAAAGCTTCAAAATTTTCTGTGGCTTTTTGGAAAGGGGTGGTTTCTAGAAGTATTCTAGAGACAGCAATTTGTACCTCTGTACATATGTTTACAAAGCATTACTAACTGAATTCCTTTCCCAGGTCCAGATGTGCTCCTGGAATCAGTTTTCCTTCCTCCTCCCTGTACGTTCCTAAGCTGTGGTAATCTACTCAAATAGTTTAGGCTACTGTAACAGTGATCTAATATTGAATATAGTGCAGTTGGGTAAGTACATTTGCTATAACAGTAGCTTTAACAGACCACTGCTGCAGTTGTCATCCCTTCCTTCCATCTCCCTTATTTTGTTCTTGTTGAATTGTCAGGGTAAGAAAACATATTCCCATGGGTCTACTTTACATAACCAAAATACCACTTAACCAGCTTTCATAATGCTAAGATGACTTAACCAATAACCTCAATAGAAACCTCCCGGAAGACTAACTGGGAACTCCAAGTAAGTAACCAATTGGCCACACAATGAAATAAATTAATACCAAAGCAAATTGAACCCACCCATGTGGGGGCTTTGCCCCCAAAACCACCCCTAACTAAATATACCAACTCTGAAATTGCACTGCAGCGCATGTAAGGGGCAAAGTTCAACATGGTGGCCAAGTGGTTACTTACCTGAACTTCCCAGTTGGTGTTCCGGGAGGTCGCTGAAATCAGGTTGTAGGTTAAGTTGCCTTGACATTATGAAAGCCAAGTAAATGGTATTTCGGTTATGTAAAATAGACCAATTCCCATATGTGCCAGGGTAAGAAAGCATATTTTCATGTGCATCAGGGTAAGTAGGCATATTCCCATGTCTATTTAGTTGCGTATGTTGTGTATGTGTTTACTGGATTTTTCCTTTTCCACCATTTTTCCTTTTAGAGGTATTGCCTCCCTTCTTGAAGGAAGAAAGCTCCGAAACATTTGGCTCCATAATCAGTGCTACAGTGCAACTCTCCTTGAAACCTACAGTGGTTAGAGTGACTGGAAGGTGTCGTGCCAGCTTTAAAAGCTGGCCAGTGGTCATATCCATGGCAGGATGTAAACAAAACAGCTTAGGCTATTTCTTTGTTGCATTTTCTGGTGCTAGCAGGTGTAAATTGCTTTTCCAGTCTCTCTTCTGAATCTTTTCTACCCTTCTCTGATTGATTCTTATACTTAGTATACAATATTTTATATGCCCTACTATTTTTTTTCTGTCAGAAAATAAAGACTGCTCATTATGCACTTATTCTGTTTGGATGAAAACTGCAGTCTTGGTGGTTACTAATGGAAAGGAGCGGGCAATGCTGACTATTTCACCTGTAAGTCTGTAGCTCCTAAGTATTTGAGCGATGCCTGTCTGTCAAGTTACAGTTGAAATTAGTTTAACTGCCTTATTTTTAACTTCACGCCTTGATGGCAAATATGCAAACTATTGCTTTGTGGACTTTTGCTTCATTCATGGTTGAAAATGGACCTACTAGTTTCCTGGCTAGTTAAAAAAAAAAAAGAATGAATAAATGATTACTTACTTTTACAGCTGCTAGACCTATGAAATTAGAAATGCTTTTATATTGCCACCTACTTCTGTTAAGTGGGGAATCATGAAATACATTCATTAAATAACAATGTGAAAAAATGCAAAGTTCCCTTTGAATTCTGCTATTTTATTTTTTGTCAATTTTTATTTCAGGCAGAAAGCACACTTTATTGGAAAAGTAATATGTGAAAGGTTGAAGGATTCCATTCCTAGACAGCTGTTTGAAATTGCAGTTCAGGCAGCCATAGGCAGCAAAATCATAGCCAGGGAAAAGTAAGTAGAAAGTCCAGTACGGTGATTTTCTGACAAATTGGTATATTATCTTAGAGTTTATTTTTCTATTATACTAAACAAAATTTTCTATTTTCAGCATCAAAGCTTATAGAAAAAATGTCCTGGCAAAGTGTGTAAGTATGTTTTCTTTATTTAGAGGCAAGTGTAAAGTAACTGCTAAAAATGCCATTTCACTTAAGAAGGAAATGCATGTCTTACTTCAGTGGGGCTCTAGTAGATTCAGCCAATGGATTATACATTTTTTGTTGGCATTTATCCAGGGGAGAAAATTTTACTATATGTAGTCACAGGTGTTGTGACCCACGGTGACATCCCTTGTTCTGAGTAAAGACTTGCTGCTTCTCAAAATCCTTAGTTCTGTAGCATTTGTTGTATTTGTACTTCTCCCTTTCATTTAACAGGGGAGTATGACTGTTCCCTTCTAAAAGACATGTGGCTGGGTTAAGCTTTTGAAAGTCTGTATAGTGTTTCACTGGTCTTAATATTCAAAGGAGTACAGTGACTGATTTGTTTGCTCTGCCTTGGGTCTTTGTTTACATTAAAGTTTGAATTTCCAACTAACTTTAGAGTCTGTAATATAAAAGTAATTATTCCTCCTATGGTAGAGATCAGGACCTGATGTTTTGAACAGCCTTGCAGGGATGCACTACATAACATTTAGATGGTACAGGTCTAAAGATACTTGCCCCAAGGTAGATTAGCTCAGAGTAATGAGCAGAGGAGGGTGTGGACTGCTGTCTCCACAATATTCTTCATCCTGTCATCAGTCTCTCTTCTAGAGAGAGAGAGGTTACTATTGTGGGCTATATCCATACAGCTTAATGGCCTAGGAAAAATGCAGCAGAGAGAGGCTATTCTCTAACCATTCCTGGTAGAAAATCATAAGAGAAAGTTAGAGCCAGCATGTTCTCCCTGTCTTTACCCCAGAGAATATCACCAGCATTTGTAGAAGGCCCAGGGCACATTTCACCCATGGCATGTATGGCATCTGTCTCTAGCTATTTATTTAGTATTTGTTAACCAGGTATGTCCTGCTGAGCCAAGTACCCATTTTCATAGGGAGAATTGGAAACTCCAGAAGAATGTTACAAAGAAGTATAGTGAATCTAATTTAATTCTAAGTGCAACCAGACAACTATAAGCTATGTCATTTATGCTAATTTTTAATGTAACACGCAGTTAATCACATATAGACTCACCAGGTAAACCCACTCAATACAAGCCTCTTTTCAGGGGCATCTAGGTAGCACTGCATGGGTTAAATGGCTTGCTTAGGGTTACACAGTAGGCAAATAGATACTGATTGAATCAAACCCAGGGCTACAGATGAAGTTCATTAGCAACTTATAACCTTTATCTTTTGCAATGACTTTGCGAAGCAGTGTCTTCACTTCTTTTTGTGAGCTACAAGTAAGTGAAAAATGAGAGGTGATAGAGGTGATTGGTTAAGTTCTCTGGAAAGTTTTGTTTAAATTGCTACCTCTTTTTCCCCAGCTGTCTCCTAAGCAGTCCTTTACTGTTTGTTTATTGATTTATTCTTTGTTGACCAGCTTAGTCCCACTAGGCTATTAGCCTCTTTTCAGGAGAGACCCAAGATGGTATTTATACTACTCAGGGAAATTTGGCCAGGGCATCAGGGAACTTCCCCTACTTGTTCGTACAAGTGGACTATTTGGTGTGGCACTTCCTGACTTCCATTCTGGACATGTAGACAGCTTGGAGAAGCAGAAAGCATGGAGGACAGAGAAATTGTTGTTGAAGGTGTTGGCAACAAAAGAGCTGTTATTCGGCCAGCTATGGAAGCTAACATAATGGAGGATGGCCCAGGCGATGGGTAAAGTGGGGAGAATGGTGAGAGATTAAACAAATACAGGATAAGAGAGTAAGAGGCCAGATGAGGGAGATGGAGTGGAGATGGTCAATTCTGAGATGTTTCAATGTAATCTTTTTGTTACTGATATTGCAGCAGCTGAGTGTGTTGTTACAACCCTCCAATCTGGCACAGAAAGAGCACGTTTAAAAATGTAACCATAAGGGAAACCAAAAAAAAATGAAAGAATAAAAAGTATATATAACAAAAGCCTTTCTTAATAGTGAGAGTCCTAGCCATTAATGTTAACAGTATAAAGAACATTCAACACAGGCTAGGAGTATTGGAGTGGTGTAAAGTATTAGACATGGATACTATAGCATTAATAGATATTAGAATACCAGAAGAAGAAAGAATACTAAGTAATGGATTATGGGGAGGTAGGGTAATATGGACCTTTGGTAGTGAAAAGTGTAAAGGCAGTTATGTAAGGAATGTATTGAAGTATTGCACTATACGATGGTTATTATTCGAAGAATAAAACTGGATATAAAATTTAAGAATCACATTTATAGAATAATTATATGCTATGCATATACCTTACAAAAGCAAAGAGAAATAATGTTTAGGAAAATACTGGATTATGTGAGTGTAAATATGCAAATAATAGTAATGAGAGACTTTAACTGTGACTTAAGACACAGACGGAAACAACGGGTTGATGTTATAAGATATCTTAGACATGATTAAAAACAGTAAGATGCATGTATGGGAAAATAAGCACTGGACATATAAGAGATGTAATTTAAGAACTGAAATTGATTACTTTATAGTTTCAGAGATCTTAAGCATATTACATTGAGGGTGTAAAATTGCAGGATTACTTAGCTATATGGATAGAGATTCAAGAGAAAATAGGTTACATAAAAATAGGTGGAGGAATAAAAAGAATTAATGATTCGGAACTGTATGAGTATGTAAGGGATATAATACATCAACTAAGGCAAGATCGTCTAAACATGAGCGAATTTAATGAAGATGGTGAATTAGTTTAAAAGAAAAAATATAGAAAAGAAGTACTACAGTGTCAAACAATAAAAAGATTACAAAATACTGGTAAATGTAAGGAAATTAGTAACGAAGTCATTAAAAATGTAATAGATAATAGAGAAGAGTTTGTAGAAAAAGAGGGAATGCTGTGGGAAATGAATCAAGAAAACATTAAAAAATGTTATTCAAAGATATTTTGTACAAGGGAGAAATGAAGTAGCCGCACCTTATTTAAATAAAATGGTCAAAGAAAAATAAGAGTAATAGGAGAATTGAAAAATGAAAAAGGTCATATAGTGAACACACAGAGAAATTATGAAACTAGTTAAACGTGTACTGGATATCTTTTCTACATGTGACACTATTGACACTATAAGAAAAAGTAAATAGCAGTTGAGTAAGCTAACTGAAGAAGATAATAAGAGAACTGAAGAAAGTATTACAATGACGGAATTTAAGCTCCTTATACAAATATTACAAAGCTAATATCAACAAAGTTAAGTACAGTACAGTTTTCAAAACATACTAAAGCATAGTAATATATAAGACAAAATAACATTTGAGCAAGGTGTTCTAACAAAGCATTGAATGGAATTTAAACATAAGTATATTGGAGTACATAAATATAATTTGAGTGCATGCACTTATAGTTTCATGAGGTGAGAGGTAGGAAGGATTACAGGAGGAGAGTACAACAGTGACAGGTGAATAGGTTGAGTTTTGAGAAAGAAAAAAAAACACAAACGGATGGGGAGCAAAAATTAAATAGAGGCAGTCAGGTGGGGTGAGAGCATGAGCATTCCCAGTGAGAAGAGAGATGGGTATATATACATACAAAGATTTCAAGCACAGGTATCAATGCCCTTCTAGCTTGCCAATATACCAAAACACTTGTTCCCATAATAAATGTCCAGGCTGTTCTTAAACATATCTTAACTAGTACTTGCTTTAATGTAATTTGGTCATTTCTCCAAATCTTCTGGGTTTCTAATGACATGACAGGAATGGACCCCATTCCTAAGTCAAAGTATGATTTAAGTTCATGGAATTAGTATTGTTTCACTCTTTGATGTCAGCCAAAAGTGTTCTTTGCAGCACCAACAATGTGCCCAGTAATGACTCCTTCTGTAATTCGTGCGGAGTTGCATTTATTGTTAGCGTATCTAAATAAGATTTTAGACTCTTTTTTATAAGACCCATTGCTCCTACTACTATTGGAACTGTTTGGGTATTTTTCTTCCACATTGCTCTCATTTCTGTTTGCAAATCCTGATATTTTATAACTTTGCGTCTCTCTGTGCACAGGACACTAGTCACTGGGTGTGGCGATTTCAATGATCAATGCTGCTTTTGTCTTCTTTTTGTGGACCAATATTTCATGTCATGAATCTCCTACATAGGTTGTCTGATTCTCTCATACTTTTTGTTAACCCCAAATATTCCCAGAGGTAGTTGTCACTAAATGCCCTATATACACCTGAATAAGATGATCTCTTAAATATCTGTAAGAGACACTGTGCAAGTTCAGATATTTTAGTCTTTCTTAATAACTTAAATTTTTACATCCATGGATACCCTTGGTATATTTCCATTGCACTCTTTTTCCAGCTTGTTGTCTTATAGGGTTTCCATATTTTTATTCCATACTCAAGTTTGGGTCGAATGTAACTAACAAATAATTACCTCATTATTTTTGATTTTCTTCTTCTTCTTTCGGCTGCTGCCATTAGGCGTCACCACAGCAGATCATCTGTTTCCATTTCTTCCTGTACTCTGCATCTTGCTCTGTCTCACCAACCACCTGCATGCCCTCTCTCACCACATCCATAAACCTTATCTAAGGCCTTCCTCTTTTCCTGTTACCTGGCAGCTTCATCCTTAGCATCTTTTTCCCAATATACTTTGTATCCCTCCTCAGCACATGTCCAAACCAACGTAATCTTGCCTCTTTGGCTTTGTCTCCAAACCTGGGAAAGCCAAACACAAACAAAGCCAACCTTCACACAAAGTAACACAGGCTGAAATCCACTGATCCAAACACAAGAATTTATTTAAAACATGAAACCTTCCAACCTGGTGAAAAAATTATATAGTGCTGCTATTGCTTGGTGATGGATTTGCAGTATTCTTAAGACACTCAGTCTTGCTGGCTGGATTCTGCTAAAATTCAAAGTCTAGTTATATTTGCATTCACAGTCTGTTGCATACAGAAACTTGCAGAATATACACTGATAAGAGAATATACTTTGCAGCACCTGTCTTTAAGAGCAGTAACCAATAACTTTTATAATAAACCAAACTGGAAAAGCTTAAAAGTACTGTTCCAACTTTACTTCTCATATAGTACAGATGATGTGAGAGATATAACATTTACCTTAGGACTTGTGTCCTTACCATACCTCTAAACAACTGGATTTATACAGCTCTTTATATACAGTTTTTAGTCATGCATAAGAATTGCTTATCCTGTAGAAACAATACTAAACTTCCTTGTTTAACAATGTCTTGTAAGAGACCAGCTTATCTGACAGTGTGAATATCCTGTAACAGTGTCCTGATGTCCATGTAGAAAAACATATTTTTGAGGAAACACATTGTCCTGTATTCTATTTGAATCTGTGTATAGAAACATGTGTTCTTATGTCAATGCTGATAAGCATATCCTGTTTTTTATGAAGAAAAACATATTTTTGAGAAAACACATTGTCAGAGATCAGCTTTTCTGACAGTGTGAACATCCTGTATTTTATTTGGATCTTTGTATAAAACATCTGTTATCCTGTTTTTCCATGCAGAATAACATGTCATTGTTCTTTAAAAGCAGATTTTGCATTTTTGTTCTTGCATACATCCTGTTTTGAGTCTGTAAGGGAAAAATGTCCATTCTTTAAAAGCAGATTTTGTATTTTTGCTCTTGCATACATCCTGTTTTGAGTCTGTAAGGGAAAAATGTCCATTCAGCAGATTCCTTTTCCAAGCCATGGTAATTTAGTATGACTGCTGATCAGATATTACTAGACTCTGTTTCTGCATTTAAGCAAGCCTTTTCTTTCAGCATATTTACAACATAATTAATTTCAGACTAATATTAATAAAATCTAACACCTGGGCTGACCCTCTAATATCCTTATTCCTAATCCTGTCCACCTTGTCACACCCATTACAAATATTAACATCTTTAACTCTGCCACATCCAGCTCTGACTCCTGCCTTTTTGTCAGTGCCACTGTCTCCAACCCATATTACATAGTTGGTCTCACTACTCTCTTGTAGATCTTCCCTTTCACTCTTACTGGTACTCATCTGTCACAAATCACTCCTGACACTCTGCTCAACCCACTCCATCCTGCATGTACTCACTTCTTCACCTCTCTTCCACACTCACCATTTCTCTAGTACATAAACTCGTCCACCTTCACCACCTCTATTCCCTGCATCCTCACCTTTCCTCTAGCCTTCCTCTCATTCACACACATATATTTTATCTTAGTCCTGCTGACCTTCATTCCTCTTCTCTCTAGAGCATATCTCCACCTCTCCAGGGTCTCCTTTGCCTGTTCCCTACAATGTCATCTGCAAACATTATAGTCCATGGGGACTCCTGCCTGATCTCATCTGTCAACCTGTCATCACCATTGCAAATAAGAAAGGGCTCAGAGCTGATCCTTGATGTAATCCCACCTCCACCTTAAACGCATCCGTCACTCCCACCGCAGACCTCACCGCTGTCACACTACCCTCGTATATATCCTGTACCACTCTTACATACTTCTCTGACACTCCCGACTTCCTCATACAGTACCACAACTCCTCTCTAGGCACCCTGTCATATGCTTTCTCTAAGTCCACAAAGATAGTCAGTGCATCTCCTTCTGACCTTTGTACTTCTCCATCAACACTTTCAGAGCAAACATCGCATCTGTAGTTCTCTTTCCTGCCATGAAACCATACTGCTGATCACTAATCATCACCTCCCTTCTTAACCTAGCTTCCACTACTCTTTCCTATAACTTCATGCTGTGACTGATCAATTTAATCCCTCTATTGTTACTAAAGCTTTACACATCACCCTTATTCTTAAAAATCGGTACAGAAACCCTTTTTCTCCATTCCTCAGGCATCCTCTCACTTTCCAAGATTTCATTAAACAATTTAGTTAAAAACTCCACTGCCATTTCACCTAAACACCTCCATGCTTCCACAGGTATGTCATCTGGACCAACAGCCTTTCCATTCTTCATCCTTTTTATAGCTATCCTTACTTCCTCCTTACTAATCAATTGCACTTCATGATTCACTATCTCACACATCATCAAACCCTCTCTTCCTCTCATTCTCTTCATTCATCAGACCCTCAAAGTACTCTTTCCATCTGCTCAACACACTCTCCTCGCTTGTGAGTATGTTTCCCTCATTATCCTTTATCACCCTTACCTGCTGCACATCTTTACTAGCTTGGTCCCTCTGTCTAGCCAGTCGATACAGGTCCTTTTCTCCCTCCTTAGTTTCCAACATTTCATACAACTCTTCCTATGCCTTATCCTTAGCGTTCGCCACCTCTCTTTGCCATGCACCTCATCTTCTTATACTCCTGTCTACTTTCTTCATCTCTCTGACAATCCCACTTCTTCTTCGCCACCCTCTTTCTCTGTATACTCTCCTATACTTCCTCATTCCGCCACCAGGTCTCCTTGTCCTCCTTCCTCTGTCCAGATGTCACACCATGCACCTTTCTAGCCATCTCCCTTACTAGCTCTGCTGTAGTTACCCAGCTATTCGGTAACTGCACTGCCACCCAGTGCCGGTCTTAACTCTTCCCTGAACTCCCCCTCACAATTACCCTTTTTCAATTTCCATCATTTGATCCTTGGTGCTGCCCTCACACTCCTCCTCTTGATCATCAGTATCATCCTACAAACCACCATCCTGTGCTGCCTAATTACACTTTCCCCTGCCATCACTTTACAATCTTCATTTTTGATTTTCTAAACTTTATAAATCTTTTTTTATACAACCTATAGTTCTATAACTATCATTAACCAATTGGTTGGTATGATTAGAAAAACTCATAGCTGAATCTACCCATATACCCACGTCCTTAAATGAGTCTACAGTTTCAATCACTGTGTGCTGTATTAAATGTTCACCTTTCAGTTTATGCCTACCATGTCTCATACGCTTAGTTTTTTATGTATTTGTCAGCATATTATTCTTCTGTGCCCAAATGGGCAATTTAGTCAAGTTATTTTGCAGACATGCCTTATCTGTAACACATATAATCAGTTTAACCAATTTCAGGTCATCTGCATATAGACTGTAGAACACCTCAGATGAAAAATTTAGGTCTGAGAAAAGGTCCTAGGATAGAGCCCTTTGGGACACCCTGAGTGTAACCAAGGATTTTGCCTGTCCAGTTGCTGTATGATACTTGCAGCTCTCCGTCTTATCAAGAGTACATCAATACCTAGTTGCACTGATTTATTGATCTGTGTTTTGTGTTATGACCCTGTCAAATGCTGAAGTTAAATCTACAGTGGATATAAAAAGTGTACACACCCCTGTTAAAATGCCAGGTTTTTGTGATATAAAAAAATGAGACCACAATAAATAATTTCAAAACTTTTCTCACCTTTAATGTGACCTATAACCTGTACAATGTAATTGAAAAACAAACAAATCTGTTAGGGGGGAAAATATAAAAAATAAAAAAAACGTGCAATAAGCCGGTTGCATACATGTGCACACCCTTAAACTAATACTTTGTTGAAGCACCTTTTGATTTAATTACAGCATTCAGTCATCTTGGGTACACACCTACCATCAATTAAAAAGACTCTGATTAACCCCAAATAAAGTACAGCTGTCCTAGTAGAATTTTCCTGACATTTACTCAGTTGCCTGCTACAGCAAAAGTCATGGTTCACAGAGAGCTTACAAAGCATCAAAGGGATCTCATGTTTGAAAGATTTCAGTCAGGAGAAAGGGTACAAAAAGATTTCCACAGCATTGGATACACCATGGAACATAGTAAACACAACCATCAAAAAGTGGAGAAAATATGGGACAACAGTGTGAGATTTGACATAGTCTGCTTTCAGCAGTGAACAAGTTAAAAATGGCTTTCAGCTAATTTGTCTGAAAATGTAAAATAAATACTCTGCTTTTGGTGTAATACAAGTGCACATAGTTTATATTCTTGGCAAGAAGGCATATGGCCTGGCATTCTTTGTTATTAGAAGTCAGAATTAAAATATTTTATCTTTATAAACTATGCAGTTTGTGAAATTTATTATCTACAAGCAGGTCAAATGAATTCTTGTATGCAGCTGTGTCTCATCAACAGGGCATGCAGGATAAGAGCAAGGCTGATGAGTTATTCTTCATGAACGAAATAATGAAACTTGAGAAACAAACTGCCAACAAACTGTTCTGTTTGCCATTTCATCCTGAAGACTCTTAATAGTCAACTTTCCTCTTTGGCCATATATTTAGAAAACAAACATCTTAAGCTTTTGGCAAAAGATGCCATGGAATGAACTTCCTCCTTCGACGGTCAGCCTTCTGCAAAGAAGGTGGCCAAGAAAGCTAGGTCTGATTCTTCTACTGTGCCACGTCCACCAAACATCTCGCTCTAAGCTAGTGAAAACCTGGAAAATCACCCGGCTTCTTTGTTGGATTCCTCTGCTGTGACTGCTTCAGAGGCCAGCAAGGATCCGGCTTCATGCATGTCCCTGGAGACCTTGAAGCTGTCCACTTCAGATGGTCTGGTGGAGCAGCAGCTGATTATTACTGAAGGGCCTAGGGGTGTTCCTCAGATTTTGGTTGGGGAAGAGGTACCGACTACTGTTATAGAGTGTCACATGAGATTTGAGCCTTCTAAGTTTTAAAAGGCTGATATCCCTTTAAAGAAGAAACAAAAAAACTAAACATGTTTCTCTTGCTCCTAAGGACCTTCAGAGTGAATGGCAGAATTATACTCAGAGTTTGTTTAAACTCATTAGGTCCGAGTGACGTCTCCAGGTGCATCTGCAGTTAACTCCTACTAATGCCTCTAGGCATCAAATATTACTTGTTCATGTTTGCATCAGTAATTCCAAAACCATGCTATGTACAAGGTTTTAAAAGATTTCACCTTAAAGCTTACACAATAGCAAACTCAACTGAATTAATATTTGACCTCTGTCTAGTGCAGGTAAATAGATATTAGCTGTTGTTTTTATGATATTAATTTATATAGATATAATTTTCACATTTTTCTAAATATCTTAGCAATCAAGGACAGAACTCCATAGCCTCATATGAAAGTTCTCAGCTAGATGAATAAAGTGCTGCTGACAGTATGTGTATAACTTGAGTGGCTGCTGAGATATTGTAAGTTGTTTACAAAATATGACAAATGTAATAGTTAATGTGTTTACTGTGGCTTCTAAAATTCAGTTTAAGACCTAGAACGTAACAAATATTGCCACTATAAAAATAGTTTGTGTTGAAGAGTGTGCCATTTATACTTCTTTCATAACCCTGACGATTCCAGTGATATGAACATTTGTTTGAAATGTGAGGACATTATTTGATTCTGTAAAAAAGCTTTGGCTCCTCCCATTGGAAGTTACAGTGCAAACTTCCTGAGCTCCATTGCAGTGAATGAGTTAATCCCCTTATGGCTTTGAAGCCTCCTCAAGGAGTTTCTTTTCCAGCTCCCCCATTGTCTTCTGCTCCTCTTAAGTGATCTAAAAAGATTCCTCGGAGGAGGAAGAATCACTTGCCTATTCTTTCCAGATTCCTTCTCCTTTAGACTGTGGTTCTGAAGAATAGGAGTTCACTAGTCCTGACTCTCCTTTTGAGGAGATTGCCTTTGGGGCACAGTTTCCAGAATGATAGAATTTTTCAAAAGGGATTGTGCCCTGGTGTCTGAGGTTCAGAATAGGTATTATGAGCTTCTGAAAATGTACTCTCCTAGGCCTCTGCTATTCCTCCTGTTCTGGCTGCCTTATTGGAAGCCTTTCCTACTGCATCTCAGGCTCCTGAGTCCCAGCCCCCTGCTCCCAAAAAACCTGATAGGTTTTATAAGGTGCCTGAAGAATGCAAGTTCCTTTATAAGTGCCCCTCTGCTGACCCTTCCGTGGTGTCTGTGGCAACTGACAAGCCATCAAAGTTACTGCTTTCTACAAAGTTGCTTCCTTCTGATAAAGACAACAGAACTATGGAAATATTGTATAAGAAGGTATATACCTCTGCTACCCTTGCTTTAGGGTTGTAAATTACCAGACCCATATGACAAGATATATTTTGGCTCTTCTATCTCTGGCCTTTCAGGTTATTTCTGACCTTCCTGTCCCTGAGGGGAAGAATTCTGCTCTCTCCTCACTGGGAACTTATTCCAAGGTGGCTCGCCATTCTATTAAATGCAGTTATGATGCAGCAGATACTTCTTCTAGGGCTGCTGCTTTTGGTTCTGTGCTGAGGAGATATTCCTGGCTTTGTCTTCAACCTTTGACTGATCATAGTAAGTCTAAGTTGGTGGATGCTCCTCTGGATAACAAGCATTTGGTTGGTGCTACTGCAGAATTGTTTAAGTTCCTACAGGAAAGGGTAAGGCCTTACAGGGTCTAAAATATATTTTTGTTTCTCCTGTACTTAAATTCCAAAGGAATTACCCTAATAAGCTGACCTTTGTTCATAGGCAGTCTCGCCATCCCCGAAAGGTAAGAAGGTGGTAAAAGCACTCCTTCTCCTAATGTTACACAGCCTCCTTTAGCTCAGAAATCTCCTTTTTCTGACAAACCAGGTGTTGTTTGACTAACCTGTTCTCCTCAGCCACATTCCTCTTTCTCTTCATCTTTCCCTGTCTCTTCCTCTTTGGTTAATGGTTACTCAAGATTCCTAGATTCTTTCCATCATTCACTAAGGCTACTATCTGGCCTGGAAAACTCACCCCCCTTTATTGGGCTTTCTTCAGCCCTATCAGGAACAATTAACCTTTTTTCTCTAAGTGCTTCAGGGTCTCTTGACTTAGGGAAGTATTCAGGAAGTTTCAGTTTCTCAAAGGGGGAAGGGGTTTTATTCCAGAATGTTCTTGGTCCCCAGGAAAGATGACACTTGAAGACCCATGCTGGAACTCTCTTACGTAAACACCTTTTTAAAGGTCCCTTCCTTTCATCAAGCTTTGTTTCCTCCATTCCTTCATCAGGCTTTTCTAGTTTCTGTGGGCCTCAAAGGTGTTTACCTTCATATTCCTGTTCACCCCCCCTTTCAGGAAGTCTGTACATTTCTCTGTTGCTTCCTGGCATTTTCAGGTCTCTGCTCTACCCTTTGGCCTCTCTAGTGACCTACGGGTATTCACCAAATGCTTAACTTCTGTGATTGTTTTTTGCAGGCTAAGGGGGTTACAGGTCTTTCCCTACCCAGACAACCTGCTTTTTCTGTTGTCACTTAATCCAGGGCTTCCTTTTCTAGCTCCACTCCCTTCTCAGAAGTTGTTCACAGATGCTTCAGATGTGGGATGAGGACTTCCTTTGACTGTCTAAAAGTCCAGGACCTCTGGTCGCTTCAACAAAATAAAGACCATATCAGTCTCAAAGAGATGAGAGCTCTTCTGTTGGCTGTTCAGGCATTTCATCCTCTTTTCACTCCAGGGCACTTTAAAGTATTTGCAGACAATATCACAGTGATGTGGCATGTCAACAAGCAAGGGGGAAGAAGATCTTATCTCCTTTGCAGGTTAGCACTTCAGTTGTGGGAGCTAACTATCCAGTATCAAGTGATGCTTCAGGCAGTTTACATTCCCTCAGGTTGGAACATTGTGGCAGACTCTCTGAGCAGGCCATAACACAATCGGGTGCTTCACAGGTATGTGTTTCTGGACATTGTCCACCAGTGGGGTACTCCTCAAGTAGATCTTTTTGCCTCACCTCTGAACAGACAGTTTCTTCTTTTTTATGCCAGAGTCCCATGTCCTCTCACCTGGAAGGTGGACACACCTTCCTCTCATTCCAAAAATCCTGTTCAAAATAAAGCAAGATGCTCACAAAATCTTACTTGTGTCTCCCTTTTGGCCCAGACAGCATAGGTTCCCTCTTCTTCCGCATTTAGCCTTGGGGCAAGCATAACAGTTTACCTCTCTGGGTGGTCCTACTCACACAAAGCAAGGGGTTTCTCATCCATCCCCACTTGTCCATTCTTCAAATGACACTGTGGGTGATAGGGATTTTGTCCCTTTTAGGCACCTATTTTTCTGAGAACATGCTTTGGGTTCTGAGGAGACCAGGAAACCCGCTACCAGAAAATCTGATTTAACCGAATGGAAGAGATTTTCTGTCTAGTGCCTTTGTCGTAAACTGGATCCACTTTCTGTGGAAGTTCCTTTGGTTCTTTCTTATTTGTGTGAATTGCTCACTGCTGGGTTAGCGTACTCTTCTGTTAAATCCCACCTGTCAGCCATTTCTACTTGTCTGCCGTTCACTCCCCCTTTAGCTTCTAGAGTCGTGGTCAAACAATTTTAGAGGGGTCCTTCATATTAGGCCTCCTAGGAACCTATCCCTCCTTCCTGGGACCTTAATTTTGTACTGGAAAAATTGACTTGGGCTCCTTTTAAGCTTGCAGCTTCAGCTTCCTTACAGCATTGTTCCTGAAAGGCTAGTTCTTTTGGCCCTTACCTCATCCAGGTGGGTGTATGAGCTGCAGACCCTTATGGCTGTTTCTCCCTTTTTAGTTTTCCATAAGGACGGGATATCTCTTCGTATTAACCCTTCTTTTATGCCCAATGTGTTTAATGAGTTGTCTCTTAATCAGTCTATTCATTTGCCCATTTTTTCCTTCTCCACAGTCTGCTAGTGAGAAGGTTCTTCACACCTTGGGTTTGCATAGGCAACTCAGATATTATTTAGATAGAACTAAAGACATTTTAAAATCTGAGCAGCTTTTTGTTTATTTTCATCCTAGGTCTTTAGGTTTGGCTGATTCTAAGCAAACCATTTCTTCCTGGATGTCTAAAGCCATTTCCTTCTGTTACCCCTTTCACTGGAAAAGCCTTCCTTCGTCTGTTAAGGCTCATTCTACCAGGGCTGTGGCTTTTTCTGGTGCTTTTTTCAAAGGTCTGGATACTAATTCCATTCTTGAGGCAGCTAATTGGACTTTTGTCTGTACTTTTACCAAGCACTATAAGTTGGATTCTGTCTCTTGGTTTAGAGCAGGATTTGCCAGGGCTATTCTGCATAGCTTTCTTGAGAGCTCCCAGCTTTCTTCCTGAGCTTTTGTATTGTCCCTGTTGTAAAGAATACTGCAGCAGTCATATAGCAGGACACAGTGCAGTTGTGTAAAATCTTACCTTAACAGTAGATGTTCTTCTCTTCACTGTTGAAGTATTCACTCCCTCCCTCCTCCCCATTTCTTTTCTCCTTCTGGATGTACATGTTCTCTCTCTTCTCCTTCCTAGGTTCATAGGTAGGTACTAGACTATTGGCCCTAGGGCCTATATAAGCCTAGCCAAATGGTACCCTGGCTTTCGCCACCCAAGAAAATTATTTTCCTGTGCCCCTGGACTGTCATTCCTCCTGGAGCTTTTTAGTTCTGAGGATGTTGCATCAATACTTCACCTTTGTCCCCTAAACTGTGTGTGGGAAGCATGTACCATGTCCCTTTTACAACCGAAGGCTTTGGTATACTTGCCAGACATTGGGCTGCCCTTGGTAAGGAATCCCTATTGTAAAGAATACTGCAACAGTGAAGAGAAGGACATCTCTACTGCTATGGTAAGATTTTACACAACTGTACTTTCATCAGCTGTTGCCATTAATATGTCCCTTTTATAAAGTTGGAAAGAAGACCAGTATATGTTGTTTTAAAAGTAGTCTGTTCCTAATCTTTTGAAGTCTTTATTGTCATTGCAAACTGTCTTGAAACAGAGACCATTGAATATTAGGTTTTAGTGGATGGAGCTGAAATTGTGATGTATTGTCTGTTTTACTTTTTCCAGGGCCCGCTTTTTATTTTTTTCTACCTCTTGCTAGCTGTAAATTAAGGGCTTTTGTCAGAAAGTGTTTTAATAATACATTTCAGTTATCTTGGAAACGTAGATTAGTAGTCAGAGTAAAACATGGCCAAAATCTTGCATCCTGTAAAATTTGTGTGCAAGGAGAATTTATAGCAACACTGTGAAATGTTTATATTGTTAGTCAATGAGTGATCATTAATAAGTATGTAGTTCTATGTCCAGCCTTCATATGTGACTTTTAGGACTTTTTCTCATTGTCTGTTTGCAAATAAGATGAGAGCTGTTTGCTCGAACATATATAAAGGACTTGCTTCCATTGATTGTTTTAGTTTTGAAAGACGGACACAGGCATAAGTTACTGCTTGTGATGCTGCTCAGTACAAGCCGTTATCTCTTGATGCCAGCTAATGTTTCAGGCTACGTATTTCGTTTGCGCTAGAATAAGTGTCAGGCAATATATACATTTTGGTTCAAAACTATATTTAATCTAGCAAACAATAAGGAAATTATGAACTAATTTCAGTTTTCCCTTTTTCTGTATAGGTTTTTCAGCACAGTGGAAAACATCTGTGCCATCATCTGAAATGTTTTGTTAGTGCTTTTTCTGGCATGTGCTTTAGTAAGAAGAGCTGCTGAATTTTTGCTAATCCACAGAGTTTGGCTAGTGGCTACTCTTCCTGTGCAATTCATCTCATTCTTTCCCCCCGTACAATAAGGCCAAGCATACTGAGACAGGACAGAACTCATCAGGCCTATACGTTCCCCTTCCAGAGAGTCTTATCAGTTAATTTGCTTTATTTGTAGGGAAGAGTCTTGCAGTAGAGAGTGGGACAGCCTGCAGATCCCATAGATGTCCCTATCTCCCATCTTTGCTGATAGTTCCCAGGGTTTCCAGTTGCTGCTGCTCATAGCACAAATGGCCAATGAGTAATCACCACACCACCAGTGCCATGCTGAGCCATCACATACAGTAAGAGCTCCTAATTAGTTTGCAAGTTACATCTAGTTTGAAGGTGCTAAACTGAAGAGGATACTAGCAAACCAGTTCCAAATCTTGAATCAGTTGATGTTGGGAAAGATGTCTGTAGCATGAAAGATTAAGGTATTCCATTGGTTCAGTCAAGGGGGGAAAAGAAAACCTATAGCAGAAGACTGTAAGTGTGGTGTCCCAGTGATGTGGAGCTGCTGTCAGCTGCTATTAGCATTCACTTCAGAGAGTAAGTATCAAAACAATTTAAGCAGAAGGAATAAGCCTTGATGATTTGGGTTGTCAATCCGTCCAGGTATGCTCTCCCTTGTAGAAGACCCTCAAACTGCAGAAGGGATTGAAGCAGTTTCTGTCCGTTGTACTCTGACTTATTCTAAGGAAGTGGTAACTCAGAGGCAGATTCTGGTTAGTTTTACTGCCTTAAACAGCAGTCTGTGTTGCATGCATTTTTTAAAGAAAGGTTTAATCCAGACTCTGCACTAATGACCAGTTTTATAATGCTGATGAAACTGGTTTATGTTGGGAATGTCCATTAAAACATTTCTAACCATGAATAAGAAATCTGTTCCTGGATTTGGAGCTTTTAAAACTGGATTTTCATAAGAGCACCACATAAAGCCATTGCATCCAATGTTGTCTTTTCTGTCTGACTCATTGTATGGGTTATAGGATCTGATCTTGGCACCTTTTATCAGGCTCTTGGATCCAGGGTTCAGGCACCGCCACTACCCACTTTTCCTTCTTATTCTTACAATACGTCAAATTTCATTTGCCACCTGTTCAGTCAAGATAAGGGCCGAGTGTTCAGCTGGGACATAAGTGGTTTATTTCACTTTGTTGATAGCACATCTGTGAATCCTTGGATTTGTCTTGCTTCTATCCCATTTGAGTAGCTATTGATGGTTTCTGCAGGTAGTTTTGCATTTTAGCCTACTTTCATGTTTATTAGGTGGGAGTTCTTCGCACCATTTACTATTCAGTGCAAAGAGAAGCGAAACAAAATTTTTGATTCTGTCCTTTTCTGTAGTAGCAGTCATATGAATTTTTCTATAAAGAATATTTAACTTTACTGCTAAAAACCTTTTTTTTCCAATGGTCTAGCCTCTGGATTTAAAGAAAGTAATGCCTGTGGGCCACAAGATAACCCACACACCCAGTGAGTATACTGTTTAGGGGTCAACTGTATGGACATTGAATGATCAAAGGTCTTTTCCCTGTCCAAGCAGGAGATCTGACTCAGTCAGCTTCTGTTTCTGCCTCCCGTTGTACTAGAAAAATCAAAGTCTTCTTAAGAAAAAAAAAATGACAAAGACTAGTAAAGGAAAAGGGAAAGAAAAGGTAGAAGGAAAAAATTCCCACTGGATCAGGGCCAGACAACCCAAGGCATTCGGATCCTACCATAGAAAAGAATCAACCTCAAATCCGATCTCCATCGTACACTTTCTAGCTGGAGATGGCCTGATATTGGCTCTACTTTCCAGTATTACAGGACAGACCAACCTACCAATCTTCCAGAGCACCTTTGGTAGCATCTTCGCTAGGGTCCTTTTGATTGTTGAGGAGCTTCATAGAAACTGACATTGATAGGATGATGATGAAGTTTCTCAGGATACGGATTCAGGAGGTGGTCCTCCCAGCACCATCTTTGCCAGGAATTCTCTGGCCCAGGTCCCAGCTGTTACATTACTGATCTGTCCTTCTCCCGTCTGGCCTTCAAATCCAGTGGCCATGGTTCCAAGTGATGCCTGTGAGAAAACCCTATCCAGTGATGTGGCTCTTGTCTGGCTTCGACTCTGATGGTTTCCTTCACCCTTTCGACTCTGGCTGTGTTGGATTGCAAAGCGCTTCAAGTCCAAGAGGTCAGGCTTGAATCCAATGTTCTTGGAGCCATCTCAGCCCTTAGGTGCTTTGGACGTTCACAGCTTGGCTTTGATGTCAGCTTCAGAGCTGAGCCAGATATTGGCTGAGGATGTTTCTTCCTTGACCTACTTGAGTTCAAGATGACGTTTTTTGGCACTGGTCTCTGATTCAGCTTTTGAAGGCTGTGAGAGAGTTTATCTCCAGGTCAAGAGATGAGTTATTTCATACCCAGTTGGCAGTGTCTTGACCACCCTTAGATCTTATTCATCCTATTTTCACACATCCTGTCAGACAGGAATCACCAACCTCTTTAAGCCTTGAGTGTTCTCACTTGGCTAGTTCCACCTTCAGTTCCAAACTACCTCCAGAGCCTCCCGCCAGAGAAATTCACAAGAAACGGGCTGGCAAGAGGAGCCACCCTGAGTCCTCCCAGGAGGCTTTCATCACAGATGCTGAGTTTGAGGAAGGGTAGGATCCCCAAAGTCTCCTCTGGAAGATATCTACTTCAGAGACATCCTAGAATTGATGGAGCAAGGAGGGGATTGGTTTATTGAAGCCCATTCCCCAAAGGAGTCTGTGTTCCTTGGATGCTTCAGGGCTGGCTTTTCTACCAAATGGGTGGTCACACCTGTTGATGAGCTCATTGACCTGGTGTCATAGCAGGCTTGGAAGGAATTTACTGTTGTGGAGTTGCTTTCCAGGAAATCCGATAAAATGTTTGTAGCGAACCACCAGAGAACATGGAAAAAAGTTTTATTAACTAAAGTGACACCCCCTCAAGAAAAGATGAATATTAATTTTCTGTCTTTTTTAAAACTTCTCTGTGGTAAAACTGTAAGACAGAAGCTTTATTCTCTTTTTCTAAAAACCTACATTTAGTATTATAAAACTCACCAGATAATACCTTATTATCAGTAGTAAGTCTAGAAGCCCTAATAAATTGATTCTTAGGAATATTGTTTTCAATATGAAATGGGTGATTACTATCATATGACAAATAATTATTTGCTACTCTGTCTTTTCTGAATATATAGTACTATGCAGTGATTGTTTTTCTATATTAATTTCAACATTTATATCCAAAAAATACACTGTCATACCACATCCACTTTTACTAAACTTTAAAAAAGCATAACACGGTTCACTAGACCCTTTGATAACAAAAAACAAATCATCTGCAAATTTAAAATAATATTTAACATACTGATTAAGTTGAGGGAGTATTTCACATTCCCACCATACTAAAACAAGGTTAACAAATGAGGGGGCCACAGCAGCTATGTTTGTTGATAGTAATTGTTAAAAATGAAAAAATATTATTCAAAGTAGCATCCATAAGTAAACAAACTGTACTTATCTTACCACATTCCCAGTGTGTATAATGTTAAAAATAATCTGAAATAATCTAATCCTTCTTCTATAGATATACAAGTAGATAATGATTGAATATCTACAGTAACAAAAATATTGTCCATCTTCAATAGTGAATTGTCTTAACTTGCATACAATTCTGCTGAATCTTTGATCTATGATCTTAACTTCTGTACCAGTGGAGCAGAGTATCTATATATCTGTATATCTATATATTTATATATATATATATATATATATATAGATAGATAGATAGATAGATATATCTGTATATATATATATATAGAGAGAGAGACAAAGTTTCAGTTACTGACCCATCAGCTGATAATTTAGGTCTAAAGGGGGGTGGGGGGAGTTGATCTTATTTTTATATGTCTTAGGGATACTAAACAATACTGCTATTTTAGGTTATCTGACACCTAAATACTCATATAATTGTAAATCAAAATAACCATGTACCAAAAGCTCAAGAATTGCATCATAAATATGATTGTGTTGTTTGTGAATATAATACAAATCACTTTTTTTATATTCAACTTCATTAGCTAACATTTCCTCTGTGGCATTGTTGTAATTTTTAGTATAACAACGCCCCCTCCCTTGTCAGCTTTCATAAAATGTAAACCTTTTCTATCAGACAATTCATATAAGGCTTTGATCTGAAGTAGGTACTTCATTTATCAGCAACCTTTGGGTATCGGATCTGATCTCGGATCCAAGCCGGCAACTTGTTTCACAGCTATCAGATCCAAGCTCCTAGCTCCTCCCCTTACCTATAATCCCCTGCCAACCCTGACTGACATCCGATCTAGTTTGCCGCGCTTAGTGAAAGCAGCTAGATTCAGAGCTCCTAGTATATGCAGATAAGTTTTCAACTTATTGTTGGAATTTTTTAGTAAAAGGATGATGCGAAGGTTCATCCAGGCCCAGCTTCAGATGGGAGTGCTCCTACCCCCCCCCCCTTCAGGGGGGAGCTCAACTCCTTTTTTTGCCCCGATAGCTCCTTCTCCGACCCACTTCCCGGGTTCAGGGCAGCATTGGAGCTGGGGGTCGGCGCCGACAATGCTTGGTACTTCAGCTCCGACCTTTCCCTCGAGTTTGTCGGGTCCGTCCTTGTCGGATCCGAGCTCTCTGAGCCGTGGGCTGAGCTTTGGATCAGAGGGATTCAGTGTGCCTTCAGCTCCATCCAGGTCGGAGCACACGGGTCCTTCGGATCCGATGGTCTCGGCTCCGGTTCCAATCCCCCCATCGGATCCGAGTGGGAGTCGGCTCTCGGATCCGAGAGAGAGCGACTCTCCCTCTGCCTTCGATGCGGTGGAGAGGGCTCTGTTGAGTGCATCCAGACCCCCGGCCCTTGCCTCGGCCCCATCCTGCACTCCCTCTCAGCTGGGTCTGGCTTCCATCGCCCGGCCACAGGGACAGCCTGCTTCGATGTCTCAGGTCGTTCCTTTGGAACAAGATGTTGCTGGTGAGACTTCCTCGGACAGCCCCCCCGAGGATGTTCCTCATAAGCGGAAGTGTAAGAGGAGGCACATGGACTCCCCTGAGTCCTTAACAGAAGACACGGACTTGGATGAAGGGGAAGGCTCCCCAAGGTCACCCCCCGAGGATGTCTCCTTCGGAGACATCATGGAAATGCTCAGGATTAGGGGGGGGGTCTGCCCCCAAGGCTTCCTACAATGAGTCCGTGTTCCTGGAGGCGTTCGAAGCAGGCCCATCTACCTCTTGGGTGTCCCCTCCGCCCGACCCCCTGGTGGACCTTATTACCACCAGGGCATGGAAGGAGCCGGACACTGTGGAGCCAGTTCCCAAACTCCCCGATAGGATTCTGAGCCCCCCTTCAGAGAGGTCCCACTGGAGCGAGGGTCCCCCCGTAGATGCCATGTTATTGGTGGCAGCCACTAAGAGGGAGTTAGCTCAGGAGAGCCCCTCGGTCCATCCATCGAGCAGAGTCCCGCTTGATGGATCGCCTAGGGAAGCGGGTCTTTAGTTCAGCAACCTTCTCAGTAAGGTCCCTGAACTACATGGCACACATTATTAGGATGCAGCGAGACCTTATCAAAGAGTACGTTGCTTCCCCCCCCGGAGTCCATGTCGGCGGAGGACAAACAATTGTACTCCACTCGCATGGCCACTCTAAGATTTATATCGAATACCTCTATGTGGCTTTTGTCCCATGCCCCATGCCACAGAGGGAGCCGCTAGAGCCAGCGGAGCAGGCCTAGTCATTAGACGCTAGGCCTGGCTTCGACATTGTGACTTCGCGGAACCATTCAAGGCATCATTTGCGAATGCCCCTGTTGATGGTTCTGCCTTATTTGGCAAGACAGTTCAAAAGACTTTAGTCCATAACGAAAAGGACGGGAAGACATTGTCTGCTGTCGGAGTCCACTTCTCTGCTCCCCAGAGGTCCTTCTCTAAGAACCAAAAGGGACAGAAGAAGATGTGGTTCCGGAAATCGCAACATTCCTAGCCTGCTCCGGACAACCAGTCCTTCCGTGGCAGAGGAGGACAGGGAGGACGCCGCCCTAGAGGCAGAGGGGGCCCGAAGAATTTTGGGTCCAGAGAAACCTTCTCTGATCGGCCCACGCAGCAACCTTGAGGGGTTGCCCGACTGCACCACTCTGGAGGCAGTCGGGCATTTCTCGAGGCACCTGGCAGCTTGGGAGTCCATCACATCAGATCGCTGGGTGCTTCGTATCATATCCAGAGGTTACCAAATTCCCCTGTATCATGTCCCCAAACTCAGAAACCTCCCTGATGTACCACTTGATCAGAGGGAGGTAGCAGCTGCAGAAATTCAGCAGCTCCTAGAAAAAAGAGCCATTCAACCCATCCCCCCAGACCAGCGCGGATTAGGTTTTTACTCCAGGTTCTTTCTGGTGCCAAGGGACTTAAGGCCAATTCTCGACCTCTCCCTTTTGAACCTGTCAGTAACCAAAAATTAAATTCTGGATGGTCACTCTTCAATCCATCCTCCCCCTATTGCAGGAAAACAACTGGATGTGCTCAATAGACCTCAAGGATGCGTACTACCACATTCTGATGGACAGACTATCCAGGAGGTTCCTCCGCTTCCGGCTGGGAGCCAGTCACTACCAGTTCAGAGTTCTTCCCTTTGGCCTCACCACAGCCCCCAGGGTGTTTACCAAAGTATTAGCAGTGATAGTGGCCCACCTGAGACTCCAGGGAATGCAGGTTTTTCCATACCTGGACGACTGGCTCCTGACCGCCCCGACAAGGCATCTACTTTGCTCAGCCAGGGACTACTTCCTCCGGCTTGCTCCCCAGCTGAGCATCAACATCAAAAGGGACAAATTTTTTCTTGCTCCGACTCAAGTGATAGAGTTTATAGGGACTAAGTTGGATACAAGAAACCTTCTAGCATTCTTGACTGCGGAACGACTACAAAACCTGAGGCTTCATGTGCGGGCCATCTTCAAATTAGAAGTCCCATCGGTGGAGTTGGTCCTGATGGCTCTAGGCTCCATGGCGGCAGCAATCACTCTTTTGCCATTGGCTCGTCTAAATCTGAGGGTCCTGCAATAGACCCTTCAAGTACAGTGGTCTTTTCTACATTACCCCCTAAGCCATCACATTCCCCTCAGCAGGGCTTGCAGGAGGGCTCTCTTATGGTGGCTCCAATCTCCGGACCTCCATACGGGACGTCCCTTCTCCACGCCTCCTCCCCTCACCATGGTGACCACGGACACCTCTCGCCTCAGGTGGGGGAGGCATTGATCAGGCAGGACGGTCCAAGGCGAACAACACAGAGACCTCTTTGCATATCAGTGTCCTGGAGATGAGGGTGGTGCTATTAGCGCTGCAAGCACTTCAGAACCTTCTTCCTGTAGGAACTATTGCGATCCAGACAGACAACATGTCAGTTGTCTGGTACATCAACAAACAGGGGGGAGCCAGGTCCTATCCTCTCTGTCGAGAGGCCATGAGAATGTGGGAATGGGCGACCTCCACCAACCGCTTTCTTATTGCGACGCACATTCCGGGTCGGACCAACATTCTGGCGGACAGGCTCAGCCACACCATCCTTTCCCCTTACGAGTGGTGTCTCAATCCCCAGGTAGCGAAGCGGATTTTTGCCGAATGGGGGCAACCCTGTTGCGATCTCTTTGCTTCTCCCTCAAATACGAAATGCAACAGTTACTTCGCTCTAATTCCCCACTTCAGGGAATCCCCGAGACACGCTCTGGTGCATGCTTGGCCTCCCGGTCTACTTTATGCTTACCCACCTCTACCTCTGATGCTGAAACTCATACAGAAAGCCAGTCGGTTGGGGAGCAGAATGATCCTCATTGCCCCATTCTGGCCTCGTCAAGCGTGGTTCCCTTACCTGTGGTCTCACCTGGTAAATCCTCCTTGGATTCTGGATCCCCTACCGGATCTAATATCTCATCCCCTAAAATCTCCCGATCCCGAATCTGGACAACCTCAAGTTGACAGCTTGGCTGCTCCAGTTCCACTCCTAATCAGGACTCCTGGAATCTCTTCCCCAGTTAAAGCCATCCTAGTAGCAGCACATAAACCTTCCACTAGGAAGGTCTATCGCAGTAAGTGGAAGCGTTTCTCCATCTGAGCGGAGAATCATAACTTAGATCCCTTCACAGCACCGTTACCGACTGTGTTGGATTTCCTTACATGTCTGTTTCATCAGGGGGCTAGCTGCTCTACGGTCAAGGTTCAACTGGCAGCTATCCCTTGATTACGGCTAAATTGTGTAAAACCTTTCTAAAGGGTACCTTCCTGCTCAGACCTCCTGTCAAGGAAGTTATACCCCCTTGGGATTTAACACTAGTACTACAGGCATTGACAGCTCCCCCTTTTGAACCTGCTGCTTCGGTTGATCTTAAGTACTTATCTTGGAAAACCGTGTTCCTTGTCGCTATTACTTCAGTGAAAAGAGTTTCTGAGCTTCAAGCCCTTTGTGTAAAACCCCCGTACTTGGCTTTTCACCAGGATAGAGTGTACCTCAGGACCAACCCCTCCCTCGTTTCTTCCCAAGGTGGCTTCAGAGGCCAATATCAATCAATCCATTAACCTGCCAGTCTTCTTTCCTAAGTATCAGAACAAAGGAGAATACAAACTGCATTCGTTATATGTGCATAGACAACTGCGCTTTTACATTCACAGGACTGCTGGTCATAGACAATCTGACCAGTTGTTCATCTCCTTTGCCAAATTTAACTTAGGTAAATCTGTCTCTAAGGTCACTTTATCATGATGGATCTCACAGTTTATTCTATCGGCCTATGAAAGTTCTGGGAGGCCCGCACCTCAGGGAGTTCGTGCACACTCTACTCGCTCTATATCTACCTCCGCTGCCTTTAGGTCTAGAGTGTCTTTAGATGATATTTGCTCTGCAGCCACTTGGGCCTCATCTCATACCTTTATCAACCATTATAAGCTGGACTTTATCTCCAGAGGGAGAGCATCTTTTGGCTCCGCAGTGCTCCGGAATATCCTTCCATGATGGCCGCCCAAGATCCAGGTAGCTGGGGACTCTGTCCCAAAGGTTGCTGACAAATGAAGTACCTACTTCAGATTAAGAAGTTATGTACTCACCATAACATTCCATCTGAGTAGGAAACTTCATTTGTCTGCAACCATCCCCCCTCCTTCCCCCTGACCTTCAGAAGTTTTAGTCCCTGGATGTCCTTCTTCTAGTGCCCTACAGGACGTATTTAACCTTTTTAGCTGCTTGTATGAGGGCAGACTTGATCTGAGGTCAGTCAGGGTTGGCAGGGGATTATGGGTAAAGGGAGGAGCTAGGAGCTCAGATCTGATAGTTGTGAAACAAGTTGCCGGCTCGGATCCGAGATCGGATCTGATACCCAAAGGTTGCAGACAAATGAAGTTTCCTACTCAGATGGAACGTTATGGTGAGTACATAACTTCTTATTCTCTTCTCTAGTAATATTAAAAGAACTTTCTTACTACTGTTTTGTAAGCCAACAATAATTAGCCTCGCAAATACTGGAGAAAACCGACAGGGTAGGGACAAGCGGGGATTGTAAACAGAAGGCCTATATAAAACGTTCCAGCTTAATTTAACGTTATTCAACAAAAATGCAGTATTTAATTTACAAACATAAATTTTAAATTCCTTAAGAGTGTTGGCTAAATTAGCCCTTCTGGCAGAATAAAATTAAATCCTCAAGATAAAATATTTGTATTCCAGAAAAGTGTTCTTCAGTCAAATTCAAAATATGTCCATTTTGTAAAGTGTCAGTCATAGTATTCAGTGCATTCTTCATCCATTTCCATGTCCTCTCCCCCTTACCTTGTAATTCCACTTGGGGCCTGCTGTTCCTTCGACTTTTGCAATAATATCGTTCTTGAGAAGTAGAATTTCTGAATGGGGGCTCTGTAGTTCTTTGCTCGCCGTTCTTTGCTGCTAATCGACTGGACCTTCTTAAAGGTAGAAACTTGTCTAAGCGAAGACAATGACATCAGACCATGGGACTGAATCAAGTCGTTAGCACTATAAGTGGTGCAGAATAAGAATAAGTACTACGCTTCTATATCTCTCTTAAATTTTTCTAGAGATCACAACTTTCATAACATTGTCAATTTTATAGAAAATAGAATCATATTGATTCTTAAAAACATTGAAAAGCAAGGATTGTTTTATCTTATTATCCAGTGTCCTTATTTCATGTCTGATTTTTAACATTTGCAACCCAGTATTGTTAACAAAAAAAAAAAAAAAAACTCTCTTGAATTCATTCAAAATAGGATCTGAGACATTTACACCCATAGGACATTTAATAATTCTGAGTCCTTTTGGTATGATTTTTAGAGAGAGACAGTGATTTAGATATAAATTCTCATAGACTAATGTCTAGTTTTTTTTTTTTTTTTTTACTTTTTTTCAAATTCATGAAGTAAAGGTATAAAAGAATCGTCTTGTCTGTTAATGTCATAATTAGAATAAAGTTCATTTGCAAAAGGGGTGATGGAAGAAGCAAATAACATTTCAGGATCCTTCCCGGCAGTAAAGCCATCAAAAGACAAACCACTTGAAATGGATCTTCCACCTCATTTATTTGAATTATTAACAGGTTGCCCCAAAGGAGAAAGAGTAATAGTTTCAGTTTAGATGTTAGTAGAATGTAATGTTAATAAGACCTGAGACAGCTATAAATTAGAAACTTTTTGAGAAGGTTGTGCAACTGAAGATTGTAAAGCTACTAAAACTTCCACAATAGATTGATGTCAAGTGGCCCCAGAATGTCCTTCGTTAACATTGTCAATACTGGCCGTTAGGAAGTAAATTGTAAAATGATAATTCAACACAAAACAGTATGACAGCCAACCATGTAAACACAAAAAACATCTACCAGAGAACATGGAAAAATATTTAATAACTAGAGACACACCCTTCAAAAAAGGTGATTATTCTTTTTCCACTCTTTTCTAAAACCTCTTTGCTATAAAACTCTATGACAGAAGCTTTATAACCTTTTTCTAAAAACCTATATTTAATATTGTAAAACTCATCAGATAATACCGCATTATCAGTAATATATTCTTATTAATAAAGTCTCAGGACATATTACATTAAACTAACAGCTCTACTGAAACTATTCTTCCTTTTCCTTTTAGGCAACCTGTTAATAATTCAAACAAATGAGGTAAAAGATACGTTCCCAGTGGTTTGTCTATAGATAGTTTTACTGATGGGAAGGATCTTGAAACGTTATTTTGCTACTTCCATCGACCCTTTTGCCAATAAGGTTTATTTTAATTATGATATTAACAGACAATAAGATGATTCTTTTACAATTTTACTTTGTGAATTTGAAAAGAAGTAAAAAATACAAGACATTATTCTATGAGAATGTATATCTAAATCACTGTCTCCCTCTTAAAATTGCACCTAAAAGACTTAGAATTTTTAAATGTCCTATGGGACTAAATGCCTCCAATCCTACTGTTAATGAACTCAAACAGATTTTTGTGACACTACTGGGTTGCAGATGTTAAAAATATTGATGAGACATAATGAGTCCCTAATTTCTACTCTCGGAGGTGAAATAAGGACATTGGATAGTAAGATAAAACTATCTTTGTCTTTCAACGTTTTTAAGAATCAATATGATTCTCTTTTCTATAAAATTGACAATGATATGAAAGTTGTGATCTCCAGAAACATTAAGAAAATTAAGAGAGAGACATAGAAGTGTATAATAAGGGTGCAGCCTATTTTGCACCCACTTATAGTACTAACAACTTGGTTCAGCCCCATGGTCTGACATCATCATTTTTGGTTAATGAAGAAGTTTTTTTGATTGACTAGACAAGTTTCCCACCTTTAAGAAGGTCCAGTCGGTTAGCAGCGAAGAATGGCTAGCAAAGAACTACAAACTCCCCATTCAGAAATTCCACTTCTCAAGAAAGATATTATCTAAAAGTCGAAGGAACAGCAGCTCCCAAGTGGAATTACAAGACAAGGGGGAGAGGACACTGAAGGGGCCAATGAATGTACTGAATACTATGACTGATACTTTACAAAATGGATATATTTTGAATTTGACTGAAGAATGCTTTAACACAACTAAATATTTTATCTCAAGGATTTAATTTTATTCCTGTCAGGAGGGCTAATGTAGCCAATGTTCTTAAGGACTTTAAACTTTTTATTATGTTCATAAGTTAAATATTGCATTTTTGATGCATAATGTTAAATTAAGCCGGAACATTTTATATAAGACTTCTGTTTGCAATCCTCCACATGCCCCTTCCATGTCAGTTTTCTCCAGTACTTGTGAGGAGCAAATTATTGCTGACTTAAAACAAAAAAAGAAAGTAGTAAGAAATTTTTTTTTAATATTGCTAAAGAAGAGAACAAAGCTTTTTGTGAATTGGCTGATAGAAAAGATTTGCGTTTTATGAAAGCCAACAAGGGAGGGGGGACATGGTTATTATGTATACTAAAGATTACAACAGTGGCTCACAGGAAATGTGAAGTCAAATAAAAAAATGCCTTTCATAGGTTCATGGGTAGGTACTAGGCTATCAACCCTAGGGCCTATACAATCCTTGCCAAAAAGGTACCCTGGCTTTCGCCACCCAAGAAAATTATTTTCCTGTGCCCCTTTCGAGCAGAGCCACAGAGGTGATCCCCGGGGTGAATTTCCTATTTATCATCCAATCATCAAGATTTTTCTTGAAGAGTGCTAATGAGCTGTGTTTAATACAGATAGGTAGTTTGATCCAGAGTATGGGAAGTCTCTGGGACAGGAATCTATCCCTCCAGCATGTTCTGTTTATTGTGGTGACAAGGTTTAGGTCCCTAGAACATGTAGCTTGGAGGGAATGGGATTTCTTTAAGTGGATCCTGTCCAACAGCTCTGGGTTTGACATAGCTTTGTATGTTAGGTGGAGATCGCCTCTGAGTAGGCGATATGTGACGGAGTAAAGCTGGAGTTTTTTGAGACGGTCTGCGTAGGGCATCTGTTTGAGGCAGTAATCCTCTTTGTGAGGTATTTCTGTGGCCTTTCCAGTTGTAGATGTCTTGTGAGGTACATAGCAAAAGGGGCGTTGTACTCTATAAAGGGTCTAATGAGTGACGAGTAGAGGGGAACAATGACCTCTTTTTTCCTGGATGAGAAACCTTTTGTGATGAGGTGTGCTACGTAGGAGGATTTCCTGACTACTGTTGCGATGTGATTATCAAAGAACAGACTACTGTCCACCTGTGTCCCAAGGTCTCTTATCACACTTTTGGTGTTAAGTAGACTACCACCTACGTAGTAGCTCATGGGTACAGAGTTTTTACCAAAGGGGATGACACTGCACTTTTTGGCATTGAGCTTGAGGCTATGGCTTTGACACCAGGCATCTGTCTCTGTGAGGCCCTTTTGTAGGATGAACACATCATTAGGAGTTTCATTTATGGCTCCTAGTTTGCAGTCATCTGCAAACTCCGTTAGCTAAAGACCTTCTGTGTTAGCCTGTACTTCAGAAAAGTAGATCCCAAACAGGAGAGGACCCAGGACTGAACCCTGTGGAACTCCACTTGTCACTGGTCTGAAGTCGAATTTGGAGTCTGCTTCTCTCACAGTGTGGGTTCTGTTAGTGAGCAACTTGGCAACCCATCTTGTGACAATAGGGATTTATACCTAGTTTAGTGAGTTTATCTCTAATTCCAGAGTGGGGGATGGTGTCAAAAGCCTTGGCGAGATCTAAATAGGCTGTGTGAACCACCTTACCCTCGTCTACGGCTTTGGTGACTGCTTCAAAGAAGTCATTCAGGTTTAGTAGACATGATCTGCCTTTTACAAACCCGAACTGGGTGGGGTCCAGAGTTTGGAGATTACCAGTGTCTTTGTTTATAAGTTCCATGATGATACATTCCATGGCCTTGCAGACCAGGCTCGTTAGGCTAATGGGGCGGTAGTTCCCGGGGTCCGTGGTGGCTCCCCGTTTGTGGAGTGGGATAACTGCTGCTGTGCTCCATTCAGTGGGCACAAAGCCTGAGATGAGGCTATGATTGAACATGGTGCTTAGGTGGGGTGCCAATTCATTCTGTAGTTATGTAGAACACGGCATGGGATGTTGTCAGGTCCCATGGATACTGTGTTCTTGGGTTTGGAGAGTGTGGTTTTTCACAAACAACACAATTGTATTTATGATGCTATTCTTGAGCTTTTGGAAATAGGTTATACTGATGTACAACTATATGAGGTTTTAGGTTTCAGGTTACCTAAAATAGCAGTTTTGTAAAAGAATAACCCCCTTTTAGGCCTATATTATCAGCTGCTGGGTCAATAACCGAAACTGCATCTATTTATACAGATGCTTCGATTAATCCACTAGTACAGAAGTTAAGCTCGCATATTAAAGATTCAGGAGATTTTTTATGTAAGTTAAGACAATTCACTGTTGAAGATGGACAATATTTTTTACTGTAGATATTCAATCATTATTTACTTCTATACGTATGGAAGAAGGATTAGATTGTTTTAGGTTAGTTTTAACACATTATACAGACTGGAAAGGTTGTAAAATTAGTACAGTTTGTTTACTTATGGATGTTATTTTGAATAATATTTTTTTCATTTTTATCAATTATCAACTGCTGTACCCCCCTCATTTGCTAACCTTGTTTTAGAATGGTGGTACTGTGAAATACTTACTCCCTCAACTTAAATATTATCAGTATGTTAAACATTATATCTGAAGTAGGAACTTCATTTGTCAGCAACCTGTGGGATACGGATCCGATCTCGGATCTGAGCCGGCAACTTCTATCATAGCATAGATCCGAGCTCCTAGCTCCTCCCTCTTACCCATAATCCCCTGCCTGCCCTAACTGACCTCAGATCTAGTTTGCCACTCTTCAAGCAACAGCTAGGTTCAGAGCTCTTGGCGTTTTGTGAGAAAAAAAGTTTTGTATTTTTTCTTTCTGAGTGACTGGTTGTGTGTGTGGTAGGTTTACCCTTACTCCTTTTTATATCTTACATACTTTTGATTTATTTTAAGAATATTTCTCCCTCCCCCGCTGGTCGTAGCATGTGTGTGTGACTGAGTGTTAGGGGCCTAGTGAGTGTGCTTTCCTACAGTATGTCGGAGGCCCCTAAGGCAATTTTTTCGAAATGCACCAAGTGTGGTCACAGGCTTTCACCGGCTGATGGCCACACTCGGTGCGTTAGGTGCCTTGGGGTTGAACACCTCTCTTCAGGTTGCGTGATTTGCGCAGCGTTCAACCCCAGGGCACTTAAGGATCGAAGGTCGAAGCTAGTTCTGGTGGGCCTTCTACCCCCAGACTCTGCTTTGGTGCCCGCTACCCCCCCGGTAGCAATCACCCCTACCTCCCTTCCTCCGACTGGGACTCAACCTCCCGCTTCGGCTCCGGAGGATAGGGAGGCCAGGAAAGAAGCGGGAGAAGCACCTGCGGGCCGAGGACTCTTCATCGGCCCCGCCCGCCAAGAGGGCTTCCCCGTCCAAGTCTTCTCGATCTCCTCCTCGGATCCGATCCCCTTGTTTCTCCCCGGGACCCGAGGAGGAGGTGATCCGGTCCCCATCGAGGCGACACTCCAGGTCTGCCTCGGTGGCCTCGTCGAGGTCCACTTTTAGCATGTCTGATGCGGATATGGACCGGATGATGAGGAGATTCATCCAGGCCCAGATGCAGACGGGAGTGCTCTTGCCTCCCTCCCCTCTGGGGGGGAACTCGACCCTTTTTTTCGCTCCTATAGCTCCTTCTCCGACCCGCATTCCGGGTCACGTTGGATCCGGGGGTAAGTCGGAGCCGACCGTGCTGGGCACATCGGCTCCGACTATTCCCTCGAGTTTGTCGGATCCGACCTCTCAGAGCCGTGGGCCGAGCTTCAGATCCAAGGGATTTGGTGTGCTTTCGGCTCCGTCCCGGTCGGAGCACACTGGTCCCTCGGATCCGACGTTCTCGGCGCCGGGTCCGATCCCCGCTTCGGATCCGAGTGGGAGTCGGATCTCAGATCCGTCTGAGAGCGGCTCCTGGAGAGGGCACTGTCGAGTGCTTCCAGGCCTCCGGTCCTGGCTTCGGCTCCCTCCCGCACTCCTTCTCATCTGGTCCTGGCTCCCTTCACCCGGCCCTCTGGGCAGCCTGCCTCAGCGCCTTTAGGAGTTCCAGTGGAACAGGATACAGCCCGTGAGGACTCCTCGGACAGCCCCCCCCGAGGAGATTCCCCACAAGGCAAAGTGCAAAAGGAGGCACATGGACTCCCCTGAGAGTCTCACAGAAGATACGGACTTGGATGAAGGGGAAGGCTCCCCTAGATCACCCCCGGAGGATGTCTCCTTTGGAGACATCATGGAAATGCTCAAAATCAGAGGTGGGTCGTCTGCCCCCAAGGCTTCCTCTGACGAGTCCGTATTCCTTGAGGCGTTTGAGGCAGGACCATCTACCTCTTGGGTGTCCCCTCCACCCGACCCCCTGGTGGATCTCATATCCTCTAGGGCTTGGAAGGAACCGGACACCATAGAGCCTATCCCCAAGCGCCCAGACAAAATATTGAGCCCCCCTGCTGAGAGATCACATTAGAGCAGAGGTCCCCCTGTGGATGCCATGTTGGTGGCTGCAGCCACCAAGAAAGAGTTGGCTCAGGAGAGCCCCACGGTTCATACTCCGAGCAAGGAGTCTCGTGCAATGGACCGTCTTGGGAAGCGGGCCTTCAGTTCAGCGACCTTCTCTATGAGGGCCTTGAACTGCATGGCACACATTATTAGGATGCAGCGGGATATAATTAAGGAATACGCTGCTCCCCCCCCGGGGTCCATGTCGGAGGGAGACAAGGATTTGTACTCTTCCTGAATGGCCACCCTCCGCTCTATCTCTAATACCTCTATGCGGCTATTGTCTCATGCTACAAAGGGAGCCGCTAGAGCAGGCGGAGTCGGGCTTGTCATGAGGATACAGGCCTGGCTCCGTCACTGTGACTTCTCGGAACCCTTTAAGGCGTCATTCGCGAATGCCCCTTTTGATGGTTCTGCACTGTTCGGCAAAACCATTCGCGACACTCTTGTCCAGAGCAAGAAAGACGGGAAGACCTTGTCTGCCGTCGGAGTCCGCTTCTCTGCGCCCCAGAGGTCCTTTTCCAAGAACCAAAAGGGTCAGAAGAAGATGTGGTTCCGAAAATCGCATCAATCTCAGTCTGCTCAGGACAACCAGTCCTCTTGTGGCAGAGGAGGACAGGGAGGACGCCGCCCCAGAGGCAGAGGGGGTCTGAGGAATTTTGGGTCCAGAGAACCTTTCTCTGAGAGGCCCACGCAGAACCCCTGAGGGGTTTCCCGACTGCTCCACTCTGGAGGCAGTCGGGAGGCGTTTTTCGAAGCACCTGGCAAAATGGGAGTCCATAACAACAGATCGCTAGGTGCTTCGTATTATATCCAGAGGTTACCTAATTCCCTTCATAGCCAACCCCAGAAACAGAAGCCTTCCCGACGTCCCACCCAGTCAAAAGAAGGTGGCCGCTGCAGAAATTCAGCAGCTTCTACAAAAAAGAGCCATCCAGCCCGTCCCCCCAGATCAAGTCGGATCAGGGTTTTACTCCAGGTTCTTTCTGGTGCCAAAAGACGGGGACTTGAGGTCCATCCTCGACCTCTCTCTCCTAAACCTGGCGGTACCCAAACAAAAGTTCGAATGGTCACGTTGCAAGCCGTCCTCCCTTATTGCGGAGGACGACTGGATGTGCTCTATAGACCTCAAGGATGCGTACTATCACGTTCTAGTGGACAGGCATTCCAGGAGGTTTCTCCGCTTCCGGCTGGGAGCCAGTCACTTTCAATTCAGGGTCCTACCCTTCGGTCTCACCTCAGCCCCCAGGGTGTTCACCAAGGTCCTAGCGGTAGTAGCGGCCCACCTGAGACTCCAGGGAATTCAGGTCTTTCCAAACCTGGACGACTGGCTCCTCACAGCCCCAACAAGGCATCTACTTTGTTCAGGCAGGGACTATTTTCTCGGTCTGGCTCCACTATTAGAATTAACCATCAACATGACCAAATCCTCTCTCATCCCTACACAGATGCTAGATTTTATAGGGGCAAGACTAGATTCCAGACAGATGCTTGCGTTCTTGACTCCAGATCGGCTTCGGAACCTGATGTTACACGTGCAGGCCATTCTTCAACTGCAAACTCCTTCGGCGGAATTGATTCTGAGGGCCCTAGGATCCATGGCGGCTGCAATCCCTCTGCTGCCGTTGGCCCGGTTGAACATGAGGGTTCTACAGTGGACCCTCCAGGTACAATGGTCCCTGTCTTGTAACCCTCTGTCTCACCCCATTTCCTTAAGCAAGGTTTGCAGAAAATCGCTCCTGTGGTGGCTCCAGTCTCCCAACCTCCACACAGGACGTGCCTTCTCACTACCTCCACCAGTCGACACAGTGACCATGGACGCTTCTCGCCTGGGGTGGGGTGGGGGGGCATTTTTCAGGCAGAACAGTAAAAGGCACTTGGAACGACGTAGAGACCTCTTTGCATATCAATGTCCTAGAGATGAGAGCGGTGCTTTTGACGTTGCAAGCACTACACAACTCTCTTTCGGTAGGGACAATTGCGGTACACACAGACAACATGTCGGTAGTCTGGTACATCAACAAACAGGGGGGAACCAGGTCTTACCCCCTTTGCCGCGAGGCCATGAGAGAGTGGGAATGGGCGATTTCCACCAACCGCTTTCTCATAGCAACACACATTCCGGGACGGTCCAACATTCTAGTGGACAGGCTCAGTCGTACTATCCTGACTCCTTACGAGTGGTCTCTCAACCACCGAGTCACAGAGCAAGTATTTGCCCGATGGGGGCGACCTTGTTGCGATCTTTTTGTCTCTCCTTCAAACACGAAATGCAACGATGATCCCCCTCCGGGGAAGTCCGCGAGAGACTCTCTAGTTCATGCTTGGCCTCCCGGTCTACTTTATGCTTACCCTCCTCTACCCCTGATGTTGAAATTGTTACAGAAAGCCAGGCAGCTGGGGAGCAGAATGATCCTCATTGCCCCATTCTGGCCTCGTCAGACGTGGTTCCCTTACCTATGGTCTCACCTAGTGTATCCACCATAGATTCTGGATCCCATTCTGGATCTCATCTCTCTTCTTCTCGGTCTTCCGACTCCGAACCTGGTCAACCTCAAGCTGACGGCTTGGTTGCTCCAGTTCCACTCCTCATAAGAACTCCCGGGATCTCATCACCAGTCAAAGCCATTCTTGTAGCAGCTCACAAGCCTTTCATCAGGAAGGTTTATCGGAGTAAGTGGAAACGCTTCACCATTTGGGCAGAACACCGTTGTTTAGACCCTTTTACAGCCCCGATATCATCGATTCTAGATTTTCTAACCTCTCTCTTTCACCAGGGGGCTAGTTCTTCCACAGTCAAGGTACAACTGGCAGCAATCTCATACTACCATGTGGGGCAAGAGTCTGGTCCTCTTATCACTTCCAAACTGTGTAAGACCTTCCTCAAGGGTACCTTCCTCCTTAGGCCTCCAGTTAAAGAGGTGGTACCTCCATGGGATTTATCCTTAGTCTTGCAGGCCTTGACTGGTCCCCATTGAACCGGCCATGGTTGATCTCAAATTTCTCTCTTGGAAGACAGCCTTTTTGGTGGCCATAACTTCAGCCAAAAGGGTATCGGAATTGCAAGCCCTTTGTGTCAAACCACCATATCTGTTTTTTCACCCGGATAGGGTTTACCTCAGAATCAACCCGTCCTTTCTACCTAAGGTATCTTCAGAAGCGAACATCAATCAATCCATCAATCTCCCAGTGTTTTTTCCCCAGCTTTCATAACAAAGGAGAGTACAAGCTACATTCCTTGGATGTACACAGACAATTACGTTTTTATATCCATAGAACTGCTGGTTATAGGCAATCCGATCAGTTGTTTATCTCCTTTGCCAAAAGTAATTTCGGAAAATCAGTTTCTAAGGTTTCTCTCTCTAGATGGATCTCGAGTTGTATTCTTTTAGCATATCAGAGTTCAGGGAGGCCTGCACCTCAAGGAGTCCATGCTCATTCTACTAGGGCCATTGCCACTTCTGCGGCCTTTCAAGCTAGGGTTCTACTGGATGACATTTGTTCCGCAGCCACTTTGGCTTCATCTCACACCTTTATCAGCCATTATAAAATAGATGTTTCCCGAGGTAGAGCGTCCTTTGGCTGTGCGGTTCTCCGGAATATCCTTCCATGAAGGCCACCCAAGACTTAGGTAGCTGGGGACTCTGTCCCACAGGTTGCTGACAAATGAAGTTCCTACTTCAGATTAAGAAGTTATGTACTCACCATAACGTTCCATCTGAGTAGGTATCTTCATTTGTCTGCAACCACCCCCCCCTCCTTCCCCCTGACCGATTTGATCGCTCTTGTGTTATTAGCATATGTTCCCATTGGGACACCTGTTATCTGTTGTGCTATGGGGCAAACTTGATCTGAGGTCAGTTAGGGCAGGCAGGGGATTATGGGTAAGGGGGAGGAGCTAGGAGCTCGGATCTATGCTATGATAGAAGTTGCCGGCTCGGATCCGAGATTGGATCCGTATCCCACAGGTTGCAGACAAATGAAGATACCTACTCAGATGGAACGTTATGGTGAGTACATAACTTCTTATTTAGATTTGTAAATGATTTTTTGTTATCAGTGGGTCTACTGGTTTGTTATGCTTTTTTATAAGAAATGAATTCTAGTACTACATTTTTAAAGTTTATTAAAAGTAGATGCGGTTCGGCAGTGCATTTTTGGGATATAAATGTTGGAATTACTATAGAAAAGCAGTCATTGTGTAGTATTTTATATAGAAAAAATACAGTAGCATATAATTTTTGTTATATGATAGTAATCGCCCATTTCATATTAAAAACAATATATTCCTAAGAATCAACTGATTAGGGCTTCTAGACTTACTACTGATAATAAGGTATTGAGTTTTATAATATTAAATGTAGATTTTTAGAAAAAGGTTATAAAGCTTCTGTCTTATTAGATTTTTACATCAAAGAAATTTTAGAAAAGAGAGAAAAAGAATATTCCCCTTTTTTGAGGGTGTCTCTTTAGTTAATAAAATTTTTTCATGTTCTCTGGTCATTGGGTTTTACATTTACACGGTTGGTTGCCATATTGTTTGTATTGTATTAAAATATTGGTAGCTCCGAGGAACAGGACCAAATGTGTCAGGCATGACCCAGTAGATGCCGTGATGGTTGCACCAGCTACTAAGAGTGAGCTTTCAGAAGAGAGAACCTCTGTCCATCCCCATAACATGGTGTCCAGAGCTTTGGACAGGTTTGAAAAATGCACTTATGCTTTAGTGACGTTTGCTGTTTACTCGCTGATGTATCTTGCTCATTTCCAAACATAACTCTTTTCTAGATGGATCTAAGGAACTATACAAATCCCTCTCAGGTAACTTGCCTGTTGACGAAGAAAAAAACTGTTGAATTGAAGCCATCTACCCTTCAGTCTATGTCCAATGTGTCCATGCGTCTTCTTTCCAACACAGCTGTTGAAATGGGAAGAGCAGCAGCCACTGATATCGCTATTCTCCTGAACACCTGGAATCATCTGTGCAATTTTGCAGAGGGCTTTAAGATGTCCTTTGTAAATGCTACATTTGATGGTTCAACTCCTTTTTGGACTGAAGGTCAAGGATACACTTACCAGAAGCAAACATGAGGGAAAAACTTTGTCAACCATAGGCATTTGTTTTTCCATTCCCCAATGGACCTTATCCTGGAATCAGAATGGTGAAAAGAAACTAGGGTTTTAAAAGTCCCAGAGATTTGCCCATGGCACTTCTACTGACAAACTGTACTGCCACGACTACCCCCCAAGGCGGAGGGGGGGGTAACTTCAATGGATGTCATCCCAGGACAGAGGCAGACCACAAAATCAGGGGTTTTGAGGTGCCTTTACTAAGAAATCCTTTCATTACTCCTAAACAGTTGTCACAATCTGGAGGCAGTCATGGGGGCGCTTAGTCCTACACCCTCACACTTGACTAGCCATCACTCAAGATTTGTGGGTGCAGAAGATAATTACCAGAGGCTGTATTATTCTCTATGCTCTACTCCAACAAACAAAAAAGAGAATCCCTGACATTCCACCCATTCAGTGTGAATTAACAGCAGTAGAAGTATCAAAGCTACTGGAAAATTGAGTCATCCAGGAGGTCCCAGCAGACCAGCAAAGATTCAGAGTCTGCTCATGATTCTTTTTGGTTTTGAAAAAGACAAGGTAATTCAGTCCCAATTTGGACCTCTGTCACCTCATTCAGTTTGTGAAATAGACCAAGTTCCAGATGGGCACAGTTCAGTCTATTCTACCTCTTCTGATGAAGGGTGATTGGATGTGCTTGATAGATCTTCAGGACACTTACTACGACATCAAGACAGTGAGGCAGTCCAAGAGATTTCTCCACTTCCAGCTGGGGGCCAGTCACTTCCTGTTCAGAGCACTGCCTTTTGGTCTCACCACAGCCCCCAAGGTGTTCACCAAATGCATGGCAGAAGTGACGGCATATCTAAGGTTGCAAGTGTGATGGGTGTTCCCGTATATAGATGAGTGGGTCCTCATTGCTTCCACCGACGATTTATTTGTTTAGTGCAGAGACATCTTGCAACACTTAGCTCCATGTTTGGTGATTACTGTAAATTTAGGCAAAAGCCATATGACACTGCCATGGACAATAGAGTTCCTAAGGTCCTACCTGGACATAATTTCAAAAATTGCCGAACTTCAAAAAGCAAGAGTTTTGTCTCTCTACCAACAAGCTTTCAAGGTCCTTTCTTCTTCTTCAAACCCTCCAGCAAAGCTAATTATTCATCTACTGGGATCAGTGGCAGCTTCTGTCGCCCTTGTACCCCAGCTGAGATTTTACATGAAAGTACTACATTGGACCCTATCTATCCAGTGATCTGTGATACTTCAGCCCTTTCATTGTCCCAGCCGACTCATGGCACTATGCAGAAATCCCATTCTTTTGTGGTTGACCTCTCCTCTAGTTACATGGGGTTGACCTTTCACTTTTCCACCCCCTTGACAGCCACTGTGCACACAGACACCTCCCTTCTGGTTTGGGGGGCGGGGGTACATTTCAAAGGGAAAGTTATTCAAGACATATTGTTGATGGCAGAGGCCAAGCTGCTCATCAACATCTTGGGGATGAGGCAGTCCTCCTAAAGTTCCAATTCCAGGACTTCCTCCCCAAGAGTGCCATCTCCATTCAGATGGACAACCTGGCTGTGGTCTAGTGTATCAACAAGCAAGGGAGAACCCATTCATACCGGTTATGCCAGGAAATCTTGGGGTGTGGCAGTGGAAAATGTCTTCCCAATGCTCTCTCCTAGTAATGCATGTCCCGGGGAGTTCCATTGTTTTGGTGGACAGACTGAGCAGATCGATCCTTTTGCGTCAAGAGTTGGCCTTATCAGTCAGTGGCAGCTATGATTTTCAGTCACTGGGACCAGCTATTCTGTGATCTCTTCATGTCCCACTTGAACACCAAATGTAGCAGACACTTTGCCCTGATCTCTCCAGAGGGGCAGTGTCAGATGCTGTAGTCCACAATTAGCCCCCAGGTCTCCTGTACGCATTTCCATCTTTTCCCATGATAACTAAGTTTCTACAGAAAGCCGTAAAACGCAAGGCAACTATGATTTTCCTTGCCTCCTTCTGATCTCATCTGAAACTTCCTCCTTAGTGCTGGACCCTCTTTCAGATCTTCTGTCTCACCCATCTGGCCAGCCTCACTGAGACTTGAAAGCCTTGAAACTTGCTGCATGGTTCCTACAATTTCAATTGTGGCCAGGGATGACAGGCTTCGGTATCAGTTATTTACACTCTATCTTCATTATAGAACTAAAACACAAGAAAAATTTTACAAAAGCAAGTGGAAAAGGTTTGCTGACTGAGTTTCTTTCAGTGGTCTAGATCCTTTTTCAGTACCACTACCATTTATCTTGCACTTTCTATTTGGGTCGTTCCAAGAAGGTGCTAGTTGTTTGATTATTAAGGCTCTGCTAGCAGCTATATCCAACTTTCATGTGGAAAAAAACAAAACTCCATTGCTGCTTTGAAAATTTGTTAGGCCTTTTTAAAGGGAACCTTCCTATAAGACCACTTATCAGAGAATCGGTTCCAACTTGGGATATGGCTATCATGCTTCAGGCTATAACAAGATACTTTTTTGTACCAGCAGTTTCAGCAGACCTGAAATTTCTGTTGTAGAAAACTACTTTACTAATGGCTGTCAATTCAGTTGGGAGAATCTGAGTTACAAGCTTTATTATGCAAGTCAGATTTGAGGCTGATTCAGATCTGTAAATCACAATCATTCCAGACAGACTAGAAGGCATCGGATGCCTGATGCTTGCCCATATTGGTACTCTGTTTTTAAATAACCAAAGGCTGAGTTGAGCTTTTGATTGCCTTAATATTGCACTTTGAGAAAAGTTTTAATCTGGTTGCCCGATTGCCTTAGTCACATTTTGTAAATATGCCTTGTTAATTGACAAGGAAATAAATAAAAAAAAAAACAAAGTAAAGCTTGCTTATCACTTGTTGTTTTCTCTTCATGGAGATTTAAGTGAATAAACATATTTTTTTGACGGTTGTGATGCTTCTGCATATAACTGTTTCAACAAAAAATGTGTCTTTTGCTGTACAGATATCCTATGTATTTTTCTGATTTGTACCAGGATATATCTGCATATATTAACTGCATCTCCAAAAGAAGCCTGCATGTTGAAGAGGAATCCCTACCTCGCACACTGTCACTTCCCTGTAATCTAACATAAACAACCCATAAGGATCACTTTTCAAAAATAACTTTCATCTTTGTGTGAGACACTGATCATTTAGGTTTTCTTTTGCACCGTTTGTCCCTTCTGTCTCTCAATAATCAGCCAGCTTTCAGAGATTCATTCCCATTACTGGGACATGGGTCATCTGGGTATGGCCATCATTCATGCAGCCATCAAGGATATATTGAGGATTTTGTTTTACAGTTTTCTCCAGCCCTTATTGACATGCACCCACCAGAGCATATGGGAGGGCATGCAGAGGGTTGAGGCGAAGGCATCTTCTCACTTCCTCAAGAGGTGTTGCGTATAAGTAGCCTTTTTCCTCCCCACTTCCATCAAATCATGGCAGCAAGCTCCTTAGTTTCTTCCAGGATGGTAGTGCCACTCTCTTTGCCCCCTGGTGGACACAGACCTATCTCTCACTCCCCAGGAGAGGTGAGTGGGCCATGCCTGTTTACTCCTCTACACCCCTTGCTATCTCTAGGGCATTTAATCAAAGCTGACTCACATGAGTCTCAGTCAGGAATCTATCCTGTGTGCCATGGACCCAGACAGTTATTCAGATTTTAAAAAAGAGACACAGTTTCATCTGAATTTATTTTGCTTCACACTCATCCAAAATGGCTTGGAAGCACAAGCCTTTCCAAGCATATTTTTATGCATGATACAGTAGGAACTGGAGTGATTAAAATGATAAATAAGGGACTAGATTCCAAAAGAGTGTGTCTCAGTTCACATCTGCCCTGATTTTGAAAGACCTGCTCTCATAAGTGAGTTACTTCGGTGTAAGGCCTACCTATAAACAGGCTTACACTGGAGGCCATCCTATACTGAGAGCAGGTGTTTTGGAATCTTGCCCATGATAACATTACATTAGAAAGTATCCTTGTGTTAATTTGTTTGGCCAATTCAGTGTGTTTTTAAGCAATTCAGCTTGCCATAGTTAGATCAGAGAAAAGCTTGCTTGGAAATCCAAATGAAAGGCTGAAACCAAATAAAACTCCTTTATTCAAAGCGAGTTACATTAACGCCACAAATGTTTGAATACGTTTTCGACCTTAGCGTACCCAGGTCTTCATCAGAAAAGCTAAATGTCATTGATAAAGTGCCTTTTATACAAAATCAGTTAATTAAAAACACCAATTATCCAATGACCATAAGTATTCCATTAAAAAGTATATCAGCCTGTTAAAAACAAGTAAACTCTTCACTAATAATAAGACACGTAACATGTTCTGAATAAACAACAGTTTAAAACAGCCCTAATATATAACTATGCTAACAAATAAAAAAATTTTTGAACATTATGTAATATATAATATTTTCTTTGTTTTCCATTTCTGTTGTGATAATAAATGTTAAATAACATTGCCCTCTTGTGGTAATATTAAAAAATGTCACAGTTTTGCTGCCCTAAGCTTAAGGACCGAAGAAGTAGAAAGTGTGTCATTGAGACCTGGGGGTTTAGTGGAATCCAACACAATTTGCCAAAAAAGTTCTTTATACTCAAGTTTGGCCTCCCACATACCACCCCTAATCTCCTTGGGAACAATTTCCAAGACAAAAAATAAAAAGGACGCTTCAGGACAATTTAAAATGTGTCTGTATAATGCATTTTTGTTATATTGTTTCCTAATTTCATATAAATGCTCATATATATGGTTCTTCAACTTTCTTTCAGTTTTTCCAACGTAGAACGAGCTACATATTTTGCACACAGCAATATATACAACTCCTTGAGTATTACAGTTAGAAAAGGTGTTACTAACAATATTTCTATCCCTAGAAGGTATAGTAATATAGGGTTGATTAACTACATAAGCACATTGTGAACATGCTCCACATTTAAATGTCCCATGCCTTCTTAAAGAACCTTTAGATTTATTAGGCCCATTAAACTCAAACATTTGTTTAAAATTTTGATCTCTCCTATATATAAATTTCAAAGTTTTATTTTTGAGTATCTCTAAATCTGAAAATTCAACAAATTTATTCCATTCTTTAGTAATAACTTCCCTAATAACACCTGTGTCCCCTGAATAATCTAAAATAAAAGCTTCACAAAAATTGTCAGCTTCGCTGTTTAATAAACCTGGGGGGCCTGTGTTTAATAAACCACTTCCTAAAATAGGGGAAAATCTATCATGTCTCCCCTGAACCACTACCTCCAACATCTGTTGTAGTAAATATTCAGGATATCCCCTTTATCTAAACATTTCTAAAACTTTTTCACTTTCAAAAATCAACATCATTGGAAGTCATCCTACTAATGTGGACCAATTGGCCTTTAACGAGGTTCTTTTTTTGAAAAAAAGGATGGGCACTTTTAAAGTGAAGATATGAATTAGAGAATGTTTCTTTACGAAAAATATTAGATGAAAAACCTTGGTTGGTTTTCGTAAGAGTAATATCTAAGTAAGTAAGCACATCCACATTGTAATTGTATGTAAAGTCTAAAAATGTAGTGGTGCTTTTAATGTATTGCACAAATTCTATAAAGGTATCATAAGAACCTGTCCAAAAAATGACAATATCGTCCAGGAATCTTTTATATAGACACCAATGTGTTGCAAAGGGGCTTTCCAGAACATATAGTTCTTCCCATCTAGACAGAATAATATTTGCATAGGTGGGAGCACATTTGGCCCCCATAGCCACTCCTCTGGTTTGCTTAAAAAATTCCCCTTGAAAGAACATGAAATTGTTTTTAAGAATGATATCCATAAAAAGTAAACAATTATTAAAGTCATTATTGGAAAAAAGTTTACTATCTCTCATGCTCTATTGTAAACCTGTGTCATGGGGTATAGACCCAAATAAATCCACCACGTCCAGTGTAACAAACACCAGATCTGGGGAGAATATTATTTGTCTAACACACACCCTAGAGTTCCATCAGCTTTTGGTATACCTAAGGTCCACAAAGATCAGGTTGATCCACCATTACAGATGATTGTTTCTTCGGATGGTTCAGCTACTACACCATTAGCAAAATTTGTGGACGAGAAGTTGAAAAAACTCTCACAACAGGGTGTTACTTCATTAAAGGACTCATGGGATTTTTTAAGATGTGTTGAATCCTATTTATTCTCCCCAGATCTGGTGTTTGTTACACTGGACTTGGTGGATTTATTTGGGTCTATACCCCATGACATAGGTTTACAATGGTTAGAAGAGAGCATGAGAGATAGTAAACTTTTTTCCAATAATGACTTTAATAATTGTTTACTTTTTATGGATATCGTTCTTAAAAACAATTTCATGTTCTTTCAAGGGGAATGTTTTAAGCAAACCAGAGGAGTGGCTATGGGGGGCCAAACGTGCTCCCACCTATGCAAATATTATTTTGTCTAGATGGGAAGAACTATATGTTCTGGAAAGCCCCTTTGCAACACATTGGTGTCTATATAAAAGATTCCTGGACGATATTGTCATTTTTTGGACAGGTTCTTATGATACCTTTATAGAATTTGTGCAATACATTAAAAGCACCACTACATTTTTAGACTTTACATACAATTACAATGTGGATGTGCTTACTTAGATATTACTCTTACGAAAGCTAGCCAAGGTTTTTCATCTAATATTTTTCGTAAAGAAACATTCTCTAATTCATATCTTCACTTTAAAAGTGCCCATCCTTTTTTTCAAAAAAAGAACCTAGTTAAAGGCCAATTGGTCCGGATTAGTAGGATGACTTCCAATGATGTTGATTTTTTTAAGGAAAGTGAAAAAGTTTTAGAAATGTTTAGAGAAAGGGGATATCCTGAATATTTACTACAACAGATGTTGGAGGTAGTGGTTCAGGGGAGACATGATAGATTTTCCCCTATTTTAGGAAGTGGTTTATTAAACACAGGCCCCCTAGGTTTATTAAACAGCGAAGCTGATAATTTTTGTGAAGCTTTTATTTTAGATTATTCAGGGGACACAGGTGTTATTAGGGAAGTTATTACTAAAGAATGGAATAAATTTGTTGAATTTCCAGATTTAGAGATACTCAAAAATAAAAATTTGAAATTTATATATAGGAGAGATCAAAATTTTAAACAAATGTTTGAGTTTAATGGACCTAATAAATCTAAAGATTCTTTAAGAAGGCATGGGGCATTTAAATGTGGAGCATGTTCACAATGTGCTTATGTAGTTAATCAACCCTATATTACTATACCTTCTAGGGATAAAAATACTGTTAGTAACACCTTTTCTAACTAATACTCAAGGAGTTGTATATATTGCTGTGTGCAAAATATGTAGCTCGTTCTACGTTGGAAAAACTGAAAGAAAGTTGAAGAACCGTATATATGAGCATTTATATGAAATTAGGAAACAATATAACAAAAATGCATTATACAGACACATTTTAAATTGTCCTGAAGCATCCTTTTTATTTTTTGTCTTGGAAATTGTTCCCAAGGAGATTAGGGGTGGTATGTGGGAGGCCAAACTTGAGTATAAAGAACTTTTTTGGCAAATTGTGTTGGATTCCACTAAACCCCCAGGTCTCAATGACACACTTTCTATTTCTTCGGTCCTTAAGCTTAGGGCAGCAAAACTGTGATATTTTTTAATATTACCACAAGAGGGCAATGTTATTTAACATTTATTATTACAACAGAAATGGAAAACAAAGAATATATTATATAGTTTTCAAAATTTTTTTTATTTTTTAGCATAGTTATATATTAGGGCTGTTTTAAACTGTTGTGTATTCAGAACATGTTACGTGTCTTATTATTAGTGAAGAGTTTACTTGTTTTTAACAGGCTGATATACTTTTTAATGGAATACTTATGGTCATTGGATAATTGGTGTTTTTAATTAACTGATTTTTGTATAAAAGGCACTTTATCAATGACATTTAGCTTTTCTGATGAAGACCTGGGTACGCTAAGGTCAAAAACGTATTCAAACATTTGTGGCGTTAATGTAACTCGCTTTGAATAAAGGAGTTTTATTTGGTTTCAGCCTTTCATTTGGATTTCCAAGCAAGCTTTTCTTCTTGGTTTTGGTATTTTTTAGCTCGCTTTACCATCGCTATTTGGTTTTTAGATCAGAGATAAGATATTTTTCTAATGAATTATCAAGGATTTGGCAGCTCGTGAAATTATTGATTGATTTGATATGATTTATTTATTTAATTTATTTATTTGTTTATTTTGAAATGTTACAAAATAACATTAATTATTATTTTTTAGTATGGTGGAGATATAACTCGGAAAATGAAACTTTTAAAGAGGCAAGCTGAAGGGAAAAAAAAAATGAGAAAGATCGGTAACGTGGAAGTACCAAAAGATGTGTTTATTAATGTTTTAAAAAGACAAAAAGATAGGTGAAAGACAACATTCAAAGAAAACTTGATTTTAAAATACTTTAAATTATGTAAACTTTTGTATATTGTTTCAAGAGCTGTGCTGTGATGTAAAAGATTTTTATACATTAAAACATATTTCAAAAAAAGATCTTTAATCATTTTTTAATATATCTGTGTCATACTGTTCTTTACTTCTGATTTTAAAAACATATAGACTTGATGCTTGTCTAATACCATAAAAGTGTACATTTGTTTGGTTCTCTCTTCCTTTTTGTGCATCATGGTAACAAGGGTGTAGAGAACAGGAGATACATGGGATGTATACAGATTATTTGTGAATTGTTTTACCTCCTCTCTAGAATGCAACTACTTCAGCTGAGTGAACCGGCACAAGTCCTGGAAATGCAGATGGAACAGATACATTTCAGAGGGGTATGATGTTACCTCATCCCCACCCCTTGCTTCCAGTTAATATCAATTTTTTGCAAGACTGAGCAGCATTCAGACATTAACATACAGATGATCTTCCTTTCCCTAAAACTTATGCTTTGCAACATTTTGTCCCCTAAAGCACATGCCACTTATGCAGAACATTCCTTGCACCTGAGTTTGCATATGCATGTAATTACATGCACATACCTGCCTGCCATATACCATGTACAAATGTGATTATCATCTCTAGCCATGTACAGTGTTTTAGTTTAGTCATTTTGTGGAATTTTGTACATTCTGTAAGTCAAAACTGAGAGGTTTATGATATATATCCATGTTGTTAATATTGTCTGTTTTAGAAAAAAAAACATTATGGAATGTACCTGTAGTCTAGATCCCTTTTATCAGTACTGAATTTAAAACAGGTGCTTGAGACCACCTTCTGTAGGTTATTGGTCATTGAAGTGCTACCTAGTATTTGGTTGGTCCTGGAGGCCTTATATTCTACCACAGCATAGACAGATTATATTTATTTTTAGTGTTTTAACATATTTTCCATCAGGCCCCTTTGAGCATCCATCTGCTTTCTCATTCCTCTTGTTAGACAGAAAGAGGCATTATAACCACCTTACTGTAGTTTACCCAGAAGTCTTACTGCAGAATGTCTCATAACAGTAGATTGAAACAGTGGAACAGTAATGGATATAAGGCATCATTTGTGATGTCACTTTTTAGCAGCCCTATCTATCACTAATCCATGACATCAGCCACATTTACATAATGAGCTGCTTCTCCATATTGACCACAGTTCTTTTACACCAAGGGACAGCCCTTGGTAGTGTATTGTTCTTGTAGAAAATATTTCTTTATATTTCAGTCATTTCAAATTTGAAGTCTACTCTGTTCCAGTTCTTCATCTTTGCTAAGTCCAAAGTACTTGAACAAATGTGAAAAGTTTATTTTGCAGGCCTCCTTTGCTTTTTGCTTCTGTCTGCCATCAGCAAAATAATCTTCATTGTTTTCTGTGCTTCATGTTCAGCACTACAACTACAACCAGTGAGAAGAAAAACTCAACTCTTTTCCAGGAGAAATGACAAATCAGTGAAACCTAACTTGCTTTGATCTGTCCCAGCTCAGCTTTCCTGTTTCTAAGAATAGGACATCTGATCTTTACTGGGCAAGAGATAAGATTTCTTCCCAGCCATAGTAAGGGGAGGTGGAGAAATTTCAAGACCACTTCCACTGGTAAGCAGCACAGTGGCTGACACAAGAATTCATCCATCATGAATCATCATGAGCAGTCTTCTTGCTTGCCAAAATCATTAAAATGACACTGAGATTTCATTTAAGGTTGGACTTGCTATGGTATACCTTCTACTGAAACCACTGCCACCTGTTGAATTGTGCCTGGATCTGCTTTTTCCATGATGCAGTGCAACAAGTTACTGTATGTTTAGACTGAGTGGCACCAGTTCCAGCTTTCATATACTCAATTTTATGTTAACAGTTATAAAACCATTGGCGATTCCATATTGTTCATTGGCCCCCATACTTGCATCTTCTCCTATCAGCAGCCACCCAGAGCCAACCTTGTGGAATGATTAAGACTATCAGTTGTGTAGATGCTTCAGCCACAAAGTTTAGATGTTGAGATGATTGACCTTAAGCTGTTGCTGGTCATAAACATTAGGTACAAACATCCATTCTATCTTTGAAAACAAGAGGCTGATCCACTTTTGCCCATTTCTTTTTTTTTTTTTTCTTTTCATTGTCTGTCTCTATATCAGACAAAGGCAAAAGAAAGAGCCAGCAAACAGTGACTAGAGAAATAAAACTATATTAGATAAACATATCCACAGCAAAAAATACAGACCGGTTTCGGCTGGCTAAGCACAGCCTTCCTCAGTGTACAAAAAAATCACAAAATACACAGCTGTTTTTAACTAATATGCAAGCAGTCTATTGGTCAAAAATTAAAGGTGTTCATTGAGCCCAGGAGGGAATAACCCTCCCAGTCTAATGATCCATTTCTTTTCCTTAACATTTAGTATAGAATGCCATCCTGTTTTATTAGCACGATTCCCATGTATCATATCAATAATAATAATAAACATGAACTTAGCTGTAGAGTGAACTAATTGATGTTTGTAAAGAGCATTGTGTATTCTTTTTTGTTTGATGTTACTAATGTGTTCAGAAATGCGTATTTTTAAAGGTCGAGATGTCTGTCCCACATAAAAAGAGCCACAATTGCAAGTGGCCAAATAAATAATCCAATCACTTGAACAATTTGCAAAAAAGTTCAAGTCAAACACTCTAGGACAGTTCCGGCTAGAAAAATGTTTGGATTTGTGAATGTATTGACAATTGGTACAATGACCACAAGGGAAACAACCATATAACGGCTCACCTGATAGTGTTGTTTGTAATAGTTCATTGGTCCCAGTGTCTCTGTGTTTATAATGATTGAAAAAAGAATTTAGGTTTTTACCTTTCCTGTAAGAAAACAGACAACTGTCCGGAATAATGTTGGTAATTTCAGAGTCACATTGAAGTATGTTCCAATGTCTGCGTACACTTTGGGTGAGACGGTTAGAATTCCTGGCATACGTAGTTGTAAACCTGATTGGTTGTGATGGTCTGTTGGTATGTACCCTATATGTAAGGAGGTCTGATCTCTCCATGGAACTAACCTGATGACTAGCCTCTGAAATATCACCAGTCTTATAACCCCGAAGTTTGAATCTATTAGTCAAATCTGTTTTATGCTTACCAAAAGTGGTACCATCTGAACAAATACGTTTAGCACGTATAAATTGGGACTTTGGAATGTTCCGTGCTATGTGAGGTGGATGATAACTTGAAGCATGTAAAATGGAGTTGTATTGAGGGAATTTCCTATATACTTCTGTACATAATGTATGATCAGATGATCTCTTGATTAGGACATCCAAAAATGTAGTAGTGTTCATATCAAAATTTGCAGTAAAATACAATCCCCATACATTATTGTTCAAATAGGTAACAAATTCCAATAATGAGCAATCATCACCCTTCCAAACTAGCCAAACGTCATCCAGATAACGTCTCCATATGTCAAACTGAGCTAAGAAAATGTTCCTGTCCTTGTCATATAGAATACATTTCTCAACATAGGCCATAAAGAGATCCGCATATACGGGGGCAAAAGAGGCCCCCATAGCAGTCCCTTTGGTTTGCCATAAACATTGCTCTTTGTAATAGAAAACATTACTGGTTAGAACGTATTGTGCTAGACCAACCAAGAAGGCATTAAAGTCCAAACTATATAAGTTTGAAACTTCTAGCCAATAAGCTAATGCATCTAACCCAGCTTGGTGTGGAATGTTTGTATATAAGGCACTCACATCCAATGTACATAAGAGCCAATCAGGCTCTAATTGTGTGTCAGAAATAATCTGCAAAAAATTTGTGGTATCCTGTAAGCGGGATCGTATAAGGGGTAACAAAGGTTTAAGATGTTTAGTCAAAAATAATGAAAGAGGCTCTGTAATGTATCCCCTACCCGATACAATCGGTCTGCCTGGTGGATGTAAAAGATCCTTGTGAATCTTTGGTAAAAAGTAAATGTACTGGGTGACCGGATCCTTGACTAAAAGCTGATGCATAATATCATTAGTTATGATAGCTCCCTCCTTGGCTTGTATAAGAAACCTTTCAATTGGTTTACTAAACATGGAGGTTGGATCCACAGACATTTGAGAGTAATATCTTTCATCCAGGAGTTGTTGCTTGGCCTCATTATCATAATCAACCCAATTGAGAATGACGACAGCACCACCTTTATCTGCTGAAATGATAACAATGTCTTGGTTGTTTTTAAGTTCCAGAATAGCTTGTTTTTCAATAAAGGTTAAATTATTATGTTTTAATGGAATATCTGAACCAAAAAAATGTAGATCCTTGAGAACGCTATTCTGGAACTGATGAACCATCGGGTGCATTGGAGGAGAGAAGCTTGATATATGAACTTATCATGATCAATTGTAGAATCTGATTCACCAAAAAACAATTTGAGGTTCAAAAGTCGACAAAAACTAAAAACATCCTGGGCCAATAACTCTTCAGAAACAGTGAAACCAGGTATGAATGTAAGCCCTTTATTTAACATTTTGATCTGTGTGGGAGACCATTCAAATTCAGACAAATTTAAAACATTATGATATAATGTATTATTCAATTCGCCAAAGCCATGTTCAATAATCCCTGAATGTTCTCCACCTCTGTGGTGTTTGCGCCCACCCCGCTTATATTTAGGCATATATTCTCTAGTCACTGTTTGCTGGCTCTTTCTTTTGCCTTTGTTTGAATTGTTTCTCTTGAGCCGTGCAATTGCCTATGCGCAGGAGGTTCGTTTATTGTGTTGCACTTCTCTTCACATCCTGCTGGGGCCGGTGACTCTGAGATTGCCGCATGGATTCCAGCGCAGCTTTTCATTTCCTTAAGCTTTCGCTTTGGATTTAATATTTACATGCTCACAGTCGTTGTTGGGTTCGGAATTTGATCCGGTTCATATTTGCCATCCTTTAGGAACTATTAAAACGTTCCATCATTGCCTTTTATCTTGCAGCGGATTCACGACGCTTGCAGGCCGTTTTTTGGTGACCACGATTCCATTTTCATGAACAGCAGTTTGTGGATTAAACTATCCTGTATTTTGCAGGTTTGACTTTCAATTTATTTGAACTTTTGACATTCTTTTTTTTGACTGGTTCGTATTTACGTAACAACTTTTGCAATGGTTTTGTTGCCATTACATTCATATCCCTATATGCGAAGCCATTAACTGGGTCGGATGTCTATATTTTTTGGCTGAAACACAAGGCTCCGCACGCTGGCTGTTCTGCTCCATTACATCCATATTTTTTCGAGTTGGATGCTTGTGACTCACTTGGGGCACAATTAGATGTTCGTTTAATACGGACTGGTTGTGGTTGGCTCTTCGTGTACTATCTTTTACATGTGGGCACAATTATTGTATGTGCTTGACTATCATATTTGCATAACATATTTTGGACTAATACATCCATCTTTGGTCAACTTTTGCACTTGATCTGCATGGGATTTACGTATTGGATCATCTAACAGAAATTACTTCTGCATATGGACTGGTATTGTTCGGAGCATTGATTTGACATTTATATGTGTTTGCATATTCTTTACTGATTTAATTGTCAGTTTGTCATTCGAGATTCTAGTCAGGAACCATTCTGTTTGTAATACAGATCAACATATATTTTGGTCTTTTGGATTTACATGTATATTTTTTATTTTTGGATTTTCTCAGTTCTTCTATTGTTAATATGATTTGAAATATTTTAATGTATGTTAATGTAGGCTGTTTATATTATTCTTATATGCCCAATTTCTCACTTGGGGACCTATATACATATTTCTTTGTATATAGTTTAGACTAACATCTAAGTTTAGATGTATGGTCTACATTTGATGTTTATATATATGTCTTTCTGACAAACATTGTGCTCTTCCATTCTATGTTATCTATTTGGTAACAGTGTTCCAGTTGTATTGCAGTTTGTGATTATTGTTTTTTATTTTATATTATTCACAGACCATATTCAATATATTTAGTCTGACCAGTTGTTGTATATCACATGCCTAGGACATTATCAATCCATATTTTCATGGCTTATTGTCAAGTATAGTTGGCTTATGAGTCCATACACTGGCTTTTGAGAGTACTACATTTTCATTTACTTTTGTACATTCAGATGTCTTTTGTTGCTTTATAGTTCATCCAATTTTCATGTACATGGTCATGTCCTTTAGTTAATTAACTAATGGGTACTAAATAAAACAGCATATTAGCTGTTTCAGGTTTACATTTTTCTTAACTATTTAGATATTAGGTTGGGTTTGGTGGATCGTTTATTCATTTGCCTTCTATATTGTAGCCTCCTTTCGCCATTTTAATTTTATGTTCTCCATCAATAATGATTGATATTATAATATCATAATATTTTGACAATTTTGGTTGTCACCAACAATTTTCCTGTTTGGTTCAGCATCATTTGCTTATGTTATGTCTATTAACATCAAACAATCTGGACTTGTTTTTGCTAATATAATCATTGCTGGTTAGTAGTTATTTGGATTGTTCCTCTCGATATTTCTCACATCATTTATTAATATTTTGGCAAATATTTCATTTTCTACATTCTGAAATTATCAGCCTTAGGTCCTTGGACGCAGCCGTGGAAACAATTATTGGGTTGCTGTTATTGTCCAACTACCTATTTGAATTTACATATTTTTGGGCTGACGTAGTTGTGGTGTTTGTGACTATTATTGTCAGCCTTTTTGATTTTTGATTTTGGATATTTTTTAGGGATAGTGACTCCCCTCTTTTGTTGTTCCGAGATGGACCTATCCAGTTTCATTATTGGTCTGGCTGCTGATAGAGAAGACCTTGGGGCCTTTGGACTAGGTCCCTTAAATCAGGGCAGTACTAATGAGCCTGATTTGATTTGTCCGGAATCTAATTGCAGCATGCTTTTTGATGATTTAAATAAACACTTAAGATCATTACGATCTAATATCTGGCACAGTAAACTATTCAAAGCTTATCAGACTGCAGGAATTACTCCAAGGGGCTTGCGTATACGCACTATTCCCCATGTGACAAATGCCGATGAGGAACTTAACCAGCGATGGTCAAAGATTCAACAGGAAGCCACTATGGCTTTTGTTGTTGAATTATATAATTTTCATAATTGGGCTATTGACAAGGAGTTGGAAGAGATCAATGTTGTAGTTGTCAAATTAAAGGCTTATGAGCAGGAACCACTTTTTAAGAAATTATTGAATAATGTGGCCTCAGACCTACGTAAGCTTGATGCTGAACTCAAATCAAGAAAAATTTAAAAATTTGCTAGGGATCAGGAGGACTACAAAAGGGGCACTCCATTTTTATCCAACACCAAACATGTTAGGTTCACCACTTCTTCCAAACCCACAAATAAGAGGAAACGACCTAGATAGATTCTCAGGAGGCATAATACTGACATGGCCTCCTCTTTTGAGGATACCTCTTTGTGCACTGATAATGAATCCCCAGCAGTCTCAGGGTCACCATCCCCAAAAAGGACTCCAGGGTCTATCCTTTTAGGCCTAAATATAAGCGGGGTGGGCGCAAACACCACAGAGGTGGAGAACATTCAGGGATTATTGAACATGGCTTTGGCGAATTGAATAGTACATTATATCATAATGTTTTAAATTTGTCTGAATTTGAATTGTCTCCCACACAGATCAAAATGTTAAATAAAGGGCTTACATTCATACCTGGTTTCACTGTTTCTGAAGAGTTATAGGCCCAGGATGTTTTTAGTTTTTGTCAACTTTTGAACCTCAAATTGTTTTTTGGTGAATCAGATTCTACAATTGATCATGATAAGTTCATATATCATAAATCAAGCTTCTCTCCTCCAATGCACCCGATGGTTCATCAGTTCCAGAATAGCGTTCTCAAGGATCTACATTTTTTTGATTCAGATATTCCATTAAAACATAATAATTTAACCTTTATTGAAAAACAAGCTATTCTGGAACTTAAAAACAACCAAGACATTGTTATCATTTCAGCAGATAAAGGTGGTGCTGTCGTCATTCTCAATTGGGTTGATTATGATAATGAGGCCAAGTGACAACTCCTGGATGAAAGATATTACTCTCAAATGTCTGTGGATCCAACCTCCATGTTTAGTAAACAAATTGAAAGGTTTCTTATACAAGCCAAGGAGGGAGCTATCATAACTAATGATATTATGCATCAGCTTCTAGTCAAGGATCTGGTCACCCAGTACATTTACTTTTTACCAAAGATTCACAAGGATCTTTTACATCCACCAGGCAGACCGATTGTATCGGGTAGGGGATACATTACGGAGCCTCTTTCATTATTTTTGACTAAACATCTTAAACCTTTGTTACCCCTTATACGATCCCGCTTGCAGGATACCACAAATTCTTTGCAGATTATTTCTGACACACAAATAGAGCCTGATTGGCTCTTATGTACATTGGATGTGAGTGCCTTATATACAAACATTCCACACCAAGATGGGTTAGATGCATTAGCTTATTGGCTAGAAGTTTCAAACTTATATAGTTTGGACTTTAATGCCTTCTTGGTTGGTCTAGCACAATACGTTCTAACCAGTAATGTTTTCTATTACAAAGAGCAATGTTTCTGGCAAACCAAAGGGACTGCTATGGGGGCCTCTTTTGCCCCCATATATGCGGATCTCTTTATGGCCTATGTTGAGAAATGTATTCTATATGACAAGGACAGGAACATTTTTTTAGCTCATATTGACATATGGAGACGTTATCTGGATGACGTTTGGCTAGTTTGGAAGGGTGATGATTGCTCATTATTGGAATTTGTTACCTATTTGAACAATGATGTATGGGGATTGCATTTTACTGCAAATTTTGATATGAACACTATTACATCTTTGGATGTCCTAATCAAGAGATCATCTGATCATACATTATGTACAGAAGTATATAGGAAATTCCCTCAATACAACTCCATTTTACATGCTTCAAGTTATCATCCACCTCACATAGCATGGAACATTCCAAAGTCCCAATTTATACGTGCTAAACATATTTGTTCAGATGGTACCACTTTTGGTAAGCATAAAACAGATTTGACTAATAGATTCAAACTTCGGGGTTATAAGACTGGTGATATTTCAGTGGCTAGTCATCAGGTTAGTTCCATGGAGAGATCGGACCTCCTTACATATAGGGTACATACCAACAGACCATCACAACCAATCAGGTTTACAACTACGTATGCCAGGAATTCTAACCGTCTCACCCAAAGTGTACGCAGACATTGGAACATACTTCAATGTGACTCTGAAATTGCCAACATTATTCCGGACAGTTGTCTGTTTTCTTACAGGAAAGGTAAAAACCTAAATTCTTTTTTCAATCATTATAAACACAGAGACACTGGGACCAATGAACTATTACAAACAACACTATCAGGTGAGCCGTTATATGGTTGTTTCCCTTGTGGTTATTGTACCAATTGTCAATACATTCACAAATCCAAACATTTTTCTAGCCGGAACTGTCCTAGAGTGTTTGACTTGAACTTTTTTGCAAATTGTTCAAGTGATTGGATTATTTATTTGGCCACTTGCAATTGTGGCTCTTTTTATGTGGGACAGACATCTCGACCTTTAAAAATACGCATTTCTGAACACATTAGTAACATCAAACAAAAAAGAATACACAATGCTCTTTACAAACATCAATTAGTTCACTATACAGCTAAGTTCATGTTTATTATTATTGATATGATACATGGGAATCGTGCTAATAAAACAGGATGGCATTCTATACTAAATGTTAAGGAAAAGAAATGGATCATTAGACTGGGAGGGTTATTCCCTCCTGGGCTCAATGAACACCTTTACTTTTTGACCAATAGACTGCTTGCATATTAGTTAAAAACAGCTGTGTATTTTGTGATTTTTTTGTACACTGAGGAAGGCTGTGCTTAGCCTTGTCTGTATTTTTTGCTGTGGATATGTTTATCTAATATAGTTTTATTTCTCTAGTCACTGTTTGCTGGCTCTTTCTTTTGCCTTTGTTTGAATTGTTTCTCTTGAGACGTGCAATTGCCTATGCGCAGGAGGTTCGTTTATTGTGTCTCTATATCAGAGTCATAAATCTATGCATTTTACTGCATTTGATAATGAATTATTTGCTAAGGTCACTCTTGAAAAGGACAGTCAATTGTCAGCACTGGTTATCTTTACTAGGTTCATATCTGTACTGCCATTGTTCAAGAAGTCTGTACAAGTGGAGGAAAGTTGGAAATAAAATGACATCACACCCATCTTTCTCTTCGTTCTCAAGGTCATTTCACTAAACTGCCAGGTGTAGGATGATGCCCCCTCCTAGGCCAAGAATAGTGATCTTCTCTGACAGTAGATTCACCAGATTCTTGTAATCCTGAAATTAAAGAACTGGCAGGTAAGTTTTTTCATCCTTAGAACTGACCCAAATTTTCCATCCATTTTAGGAGTTTTTACAGATGACACTGACTAAGGGTGGTTTGCCCATAAAAGAGATTGATGCAGCTAGGAAAAATTTCCAAAAGTTAGATGATATTGTGGATTTGACTGTATAGATGATACTTGTATGAATGACTTGTGCTGGGATGTGTCCACTAACAAGAAGGTTGAAAGGCTCTTTATTCCTTCAGAATAAGTTCCTTATTTTTTCTATAAATTGTGTTGAATGGTATTTTGTTGTTCAGGAATTTGAGTCCAAGCTACAGATTTTGAACCCACCCATCACAGAGGATTCTGGAGCACTTGATCATCTTTATGAGCTTCACTAGAGCTACACTGAACTCTAGATCCTAGAAGTATATGACACAAATAAGCAAGCTTCATATATCCCTTAATATTTATGCTTTATATAAGTTGGAGGCATCTTCATCTTTTGAAAATCTATTGATGTTCATCATTCCCACTGCTGCAGAAGCCTTTAGGCCATATGGGCTGTTTCCCTACTCAGGAAACAACTGGCCAGCTTCACAAATCCCTGGCTCCCCCACATCTTCACTGTGACTGCTGATTGAATAGCCTAAGGTGGAGAATCAGCAATCAGACTGAAGAGTTCTTTCAGACTTTCCTCCTCAATGAGAAACATTTCTGGGATGTCACAGGAGCAGCAATCAGCTAAGAGCTTCATTTTTTGTAGATAAGTCCCCATTGGGAACCCCTTCACTCAGAAATTGTTGCCCTAGATAATATTATTTAATTTTATTTTTAGTCTAAAACTGTATTTCCCCTTTAAGAAGCCTGATTTTTTTATATATATATTTTTTTTTTTTATTTATCAATATCTGAAGTTTCATGTCAGTGGCCACTATTTTTAGATATTGGTATTATTTAACTACGTGAAGGATGTCTTTGTAAACAAAAATGTGTACTTCCTGTGTAAATTTTTATTTTGCGAATAAAAGTTGTCCATACAAAGAGAGAGGAGATGGGCAGGGTTGTGTTTAGCAGTATAGTGCGTATGTTCACTTTGTGACAAACTACCTGGCATTTGTTTTTTTCTCTCAGTGCGTTTAGGAGTTTAAACATAGCCCTGACAGGGAATTTATGTGTTGCTTGTACTTTTACTTTGTGAAGGGGCTGGGGTAACAAGTGTAAGTTTGCTACTTGCATATGCTCGCTGACAACTTACCTTCTGACCAGCTCGCTTCAGAAATACTTAACTGTTTTGGCATCTCCTCATTGCTTACAGCATGAATACTTATTTCAAGTCCTGCAGGCTCAGTCTATGCCTCAACTGATAGTGAGTGAAAGTATAGTAGCATTCAGCTCTTCCTCAGTCCACTCATTCACCTTTCTGGCTTCATCTGGTATAGTTCTTTTGGCTACCCTGAACCAGGGATCAGACTTGTCAGCTGTTTCAGTGTCTGATCTGGGCATAGGAGAACCATCTTCGCTGGGCCTGGGAGACACTCCAGGAGATTCTTCAAGGGGTAACTGAGGCAAGAGACCATTAGACTGTATTGACATCCTTCATTAGGATCTGTCTTCTTTAACAAGGACTGCTTTGAAAAATAATGGAAGATTAAGAATTGTTTATCACACGAATGTGTTACAGTTAAGGAAAATAAACTTTTTACTGTAGCATGGTATGCATTACAGGCTATGAATGCTGGCATCCAGAAATCATTACTTGTGGACATTCCCTGTAAGGAAACTCCTGAGGACAAAAGGTCTAATGTATTGTTTGACAGAGTTGGGCTTCTTCTCCTACAGATTCACAAGCCCTATTATCTGATTGTGTGGAAGGTATTAATTCTTACCCTCTTGGGGTGACATTTTCTTTTAATCTTTTAAGCAGATCATAACCAGGATAAATAAGGTATTTTTATGGGCACAAATACGTGCTCTTCCTGACCTGAGAAGATATCACAATGTGTAGCAAATGGGTTTTCATCATTTTTGCCTATCCTTTCTATATTGCTTGCCTTGGAGTATGTGTTGAATGCTACTTGTAATCATCCTGATAGCTAGCCATCAGTCCCTAAAAAGCAGATAAAAACTATAAAGTGCTTCAGACTAATGCATTTCTTTTCTCTCACCTAAAATTAGACCCAGCAGCCATATCCATTACTTTGTCTGGTGGTAATAGGTTGATCCTGCACATTAACCCTTCTCCTGGGGACAAGAATGGCAAGGGTTTGGACTACCTAGGTAAGAAAATGTTTATTCTTCCACTTTAGATTTCAGAATTCTCAATTTTCAGGCATACATGTGTAAGTTCATGCTTTTTAGGTGAATAGTTTGAGGGAATTTTCTAGCACACTTCCCACAGAAGGTAATACTTTTCTGAGTCATACTGTTTCTACCTCATCCCATGTTGTGAAGAGTGTGTATAATAGTGCAGATAGTGGATGTAGGGCTGTTGCTACTGCTACAGTATTGAGAACATATGTAACCAAAAATTTGAGGAAAAGTCTGAAATCTTAGATTCTGCTTTCAACAAGGAGGTAGTGTTTGGTTTTCTACTTCCCAGGTTCTCAAACAATTTGATAAAAGGAAACTGTTTTAGGGAATATCTAAGATTTTTCATGTCAGTAATGCAAATATTTTATAGATTCATAGATTGTTACTAGGCTAATGAACCCGGAAGGGCCTTTCTAAGCTTAGCTAAGTTTTTCTGAAGGAATAATGATGTCCTATATCCAAATAGGACATTGAGGGACAAACATTTATAAATTGCCTCCCTCTTTCATTATAAAGCCAAATAGGCAAAAATAAGTCATATTCTGGCAGATGAGGTAAAGCGAGATCCCCTTTGGCAAAATATTGTCTTAGATTCTTGGGTGTTAAAAGTGGGGCAGGAGGGTTACAGAGAGTACTGGATACAGAACCTCCTTTCAGGAAAATTCTCCCCACTCTCCTAACCAAATAAAATATCTTTCTCTGCCTCTTCAGTCTTTATACACCCAGAGAGTCATTGAACCATTATCAATAAGTCAGAGAGGCAAAGGTTTCTATTCTAGCTTGTTACTGGTGCCAAAGAAAGAGGCTTCTTGGAGAGCAGTTCTAGTTCTTTCGTTTCTAAACCTGCATATGAAAGTATTGAAATTCAAAATGTTGATCTTACAGAACCTGTAACCCTTCATTCCTCCCATGAGTTACATGGTAACAGTAGACTTAAAAGATGATTAATGTCGCATTCTCCTAGCCACAGGCTTCTTGAAATTTCTGAGGTTCTCTGTAACTAGATCACATTGTCAGTTCTATGCATTACCCTTTGGATTGTCTACAGCTCCAACCGTATTTACGAAATGTCTAGCACCAATCAGAGCTCATGGCAGACTGAATGACATTCACATATTTCCTTTAGATTACGTCTGCACAGTCTTTATCCAGATGTCAAGCGTCATTAACCTGGGTTACTGCTTGTCTCTTGTGTCCAATGTAGGCTTCCAGATAAATGTTACAACATCCTTCTTGATTCAGTCTCACAGAATTGTGTTTCTTGGCTTCCTTCTAGATGCTTCTTTTCAAAAGGCCTTTCTGACAAAAGAGAGAGAGGAGTTTTATTTAGAAACTTTGCTGTGCTTCTCCAGTCATTCTCAAAGTTTGGCAGGAAAATTTCTCAGGATCATAGATTTCATGGCTTCTGTGATTCTCATAATTCCTGTAGCCAGGTTACACATAAGAAGGATGCAGTGTTTAATAAAATAGACCTACACATCTTCTGTAACTATAGCTGTGGAGAGAACAAATTCAGCTAAACGCAGGTTTCTCTTTCTGTCATCAGACCCCAAACCAATTTCTCACAACAGACACTTCAGATTTTGCTTAGGTAGCAGTTTTCAAGGAGGTACAGGTTCAATTAGAGTCATTCAGAAAGACCAAAGCAGATTGGAGATGTTAGTTCTCCAAGCAGTGAAATCTCTTTATCACCTATGGCCAGAAGGACCTCTACAGTTGTTTGCAGACAATACCACAGTTATGTGGTATATACAAAGTTAGTGAGATTACAAGGTCATAGCCCCTAAGCAGGCTGGCTGTGATGGCTTAGGCGGTAGCTTTTCAGTATCCCTTAACCCTCCAAACATCTTACCTTCCATCAGAGCAAATCATAGTGGCAGATAGGCTGAGTAGGACCTGGACAGACCCTCTTAAATCGAATAAGTGAGTTTTCCAGGAACTGATCTGGTTGCAGGGAACACCTCATATAGATTTTTTGCTTCCTTTCAAAATAGTCAACTAAATAAATCCTGCAGCAGAACTCCTTGCAAGCAAGCTTGGAAAGCAGGTGCATTTTCATTCCCATGGACGGGAAAGTTCCTTTATGCTTTCCTACCCTTTCCCTCGATAACCAGGGTAATTCTGAAGATTCAGAAAGACTTCTCTAAAACCATTTTGGCGACTCCCTTTTAAGCCAAGCAACATTGGTTCTCCCATCTTATTCAGTTAGACAAGGGCAATTACCACAGGTTTCCTCACAGACTGGATCTCCTCACGCAAGACTGGGAGTTTGATAAACCCTCAATCAACTTCAACTGACTGCGTGGATGATTCACTTCTAATACTCTTTGGACACTTATTTCATGAGGATGTGCTACAGTTACTAAAAGAGGTAAGAAAACTTGCTACTAGAAAATCATATTGGTAAGTGGAAGGGATTTTCTAGCCAGTGCCTAAACAATAACCATAAGCCTGTTAGGTATTTTGTACCACTGGTACTCACATATTTGTGTGTGTTACTCTCCTCTAGTGTCTGTAGACAGCTACTTGGTCCTCTGTACCTATGTTTTCAAAGAATTACAGACTGGATTCCTTTACAAGGTCCTGGTTTTCGAGTATCATTCTCCAGTGGGTTCTGGATCCACATCTTCCTTCCAAATTGGATAGACTTTGTTAATCAACCCATATAACCTAGTGAAAATGATGAAATGATGAGCATTTCAGTTGTGTAAGTTGCACTTAACCAAAACAGTAGATGTTCTAATTCCTCACTGCTGCAGTAGTCACACCCACTCTCCGTCATCCAACTCTTCTGTGTAGTTGTAGTTGGAATGTAAATTATGGTTCTTTGTGTTTATACCTTATACGTTTCTTTGTTGTTATTGTTTTTCAGTTCTGTAATTTTTAGGCTGTTCTCTCTCTTTGTATGTGCAAGAAAGTCTGGAAAAAATGTTTCACTCTGCCTGCTGATTTCTCTCCTGTAGTCTAGTCAGTCAGAGTAAGGTGTGGGGGAACCAGAGCTTTGTGAAGCTGACCAGAAACAACTAATATATAGCCTAAAGGCGTCTGCAACAGTGACGATTTCAAACATATATTGTTATGGGTAGGTGCAACTTACACAACTGTACTATGCTCAGCATCTCTTAAAATGGTTAAGAAAACAGCTTTAAACTCACTCAGGAGATTGTGACACCAGTGATGTGATCATTAAATGTCAGCTGTAGGAAGTATGTGTGTTCACAGACATTAAATGATTTTAGCTAACATACTTTATAGAGGATTTTAAAACTAGGCATACAGAAATTGCATTTATTTGGGTCTTTCTTGTGTGTCAGGAGAATGCATGACATTATCAGAAATCTGTGTGAGGCAAAGTAGGATATCAGAAAAGTTCAGAATATGTTCAGGTCCCCTGCTTTGGAGCATATTAGGTACTTGGGTGCCTCACCTATTTCCATCTTAATAAGGAAGGTAAAGCATTTTCTTTTACCTAGCAACAGTTGCCATTTCTCAGACTGGGTGAATCTGTGATGCTTGATGCCACTAGACTGTCATTTAAATGGCGACGGTAACCTGGAGTTCTGCCTTCTATCTGTCACTGATCTCCTCCATGGGAGGAGGTAAGAGAGTGGGCATCTTTCCTCTTTCTCCTTTCTTCTTAGGAATCAAGTAATAGCAGGTAGGTGGATAATAGAAATGATTGAGAAAGGTCATTCCATAAAACACTTGCAAAAAACCCATTCTCTTGTCCATTATCTTCCTCCTGCTTCCTTATCAGAAAAAGTACGTGAGAGGCTCAAATCTGCAGACCTCCTACAGTAGACAGATATTCAACAATTTCCTGGTAACATGGCCGCAATTTATTCTCATTTCTTTTGTGATTGTAAAAATAGGCCTGTTTTGGGACTCACCTGCCTATTCCAAGTGGTGAGCTTACAAATGATTCGGTGAATTTATTCTTCATATACTCATTCCCTTTCTGATAATAATGTACTTTATGTGTTGTCTTCACTTGTGTGATGCCAGTCTGCCCATAAAAAAAATCAAGAAATATCACAGTAATATGTTCATTGTAAATACCAATTTTGTGATGGTAGTCATAGCATGTGTTTGGTTGTGTCTGACTTCAAAAGCTCTGCACAGGGCCAGCCTCTTCCATGCCACAGCTGTCAGTATGGCATATAGTGCAGATAACAAAGGCATTTCTGTCATCTTTAGTTCTTTATTTTTGCATGGCTGAGCAGAATTTAGTCTTTCAATACCTCCCTCTACTCTAGTTGGCCTTCAGAGCTATGGTAAGTACCCATTTGGGATTTTTTTTTTTTGTAGTGGAGTCTTTTTCCCTTGTTCTGGATGTGGTAGAGGATGTTTTGCAGAGGCTTCCCTGAACCCTGATTCTTTGCCTCCTGCCCCAGTTAAACGGACAGGTATTATAGGGTGCCTGGCTCATAAGTATCTTTTAAGAGTCCTAGGGCAGACCCAGAAGCTGTTTGTCAGGGCCCTAAAGGTGATAAGGCTACAGTAGTTAAAAATCCTGTTCCTTCTGATAAAGAGGCAAAGGCTTTGGATAGATGGGGTAAAGGTGTATACTTCTTCCACTTTAGCCATGAGGGCTTTGAATTGCCAGTTTCACGTTGAAATACCAAAATTATCTCCTTTCACAATTGAAGTCTAAGGTAGATGCTCTGGCGGAAGGTATTGAGTGTAAGGAGTTGCAGGATTTGGTTCATGTTTCTGAACAGGTGGGTAAGCATTCCTTGCAATGTGGTTTTGATGCTGTACAGGCCTCTTCGAGGGTGGCAGCCACTGGTTCTGTTCTTCATGAATGCAGCCTGGCAGAGGATCAGAATTTAGCTGAACATGTAAGAGACAAGGATTTTAGATGCTCCTTTACAATCTGATGTGTTATTTGGTGCGCCTGTGGAAGCAGTTTAAAGAAAATGGAGGATAAGGCTAAGTCTGCAGACTGTTAAAGATTTTTGCAGGTCCAGCCTCCAAAGTTTAGTAGAAATTGGCCTACTAAGGGGTGGACTTACCCTTCTTATGATTCTCAGTCTAGGGGTAGATCTAGACGTGGTAGGGGCAGAGCTCAAGGTTCTTTTAGGCCTAGAACAGGCAGTTCGCCTGCCCAGTCTTCTGGTGAGGGCAGGGGTCAGTCCTTTCGTAAGCAGACCCAATGACTTGCCTTTTCAGCTGCCAGAGCCTTCTCGTCTGGCAGCACCTTTGGGAGGAAGGCTGGCACTTTTCAAAGAAAATTGGAGTGTTATTACCCAAGATAGATGGGTATTGGATATCGTTCACCACGGTTACAGGTTTCAAAGGCATGCCAGACATTCCTCCTATACAAAGAAAAGAGGCTCACAAGCAAATTTCTCTGTTGCTCCAGATAGGGGCCATTCAGCCGGTTCCTGTGCCAGAAAGGGGCCTGGGATTTTATTCTCGCCTGTTCCTAGTACCAAAAAAGGGGAACACGTGGAGACCAATTTTGGATTTGTCTATCCTCAACACTTATTTGGACATTCCCAAGTTCAAAATGTTGACGTTACAACAGCTTTTACGTCTGCTGGGCAAAAGATCACTGGATGGTAACTTTAGATCTCAGGAGGCTTACCTTCATGTGCCTATCAGACTCAGTTGCAGGAAGTATCTGCGTTTCGAGCTGGAGATTCACATTATCAGTTCTCTGCATTGCCCTTTGGCTTATCTACTGCGCCCAGAGTATTCACAAAGTTCTGGCTCCAGTTGTAGCTTTTTCAGGCTGAAAGGAATACAAATCTATCCTTACTTGGGCGACTGCCTGATTCTGGCTCAAGAAAGGGACGAGCTTCTTCAGCATCTGGAATATGTGATAGCAGTGCTAAGATGCCTAGGGTATTCTGTGAGCGAAATAAAGTCCAGTCTAGTACCCTCTCAAGACATGTGCTTTCTGGGTGTGAGACTGAATACAGCAGCCAGATGGCCTTTTTAACCCCGGACAAACAAAAGAGTCTATCCCTTTACTTCCAACAACTATCTCATCAGTCCGTGCTGACTGCAAGGACAGTCCTTCAAACATTAGGGTTCATGGCATCTTGTATTCTAGTACTTCCCAATGCCAAACTGCATATGAGGAAGCTACAATGGTATCTCAAGAATGTATGGACACAGCACTGCCAGGATCTGGACACTGTCATTCAAATAATACCTTGCATTCAAAAGGAATTTTTGTGGTGGGCTCAGGAATGTCACCTAAACAAGGGACTCTCTGTGACCCGCCCAGAGGCGAGTCAAATTCTGGCGACAGATGCCTCAGACATAGCTTGGGAGCTCATCTGAATGGAAAGTGGATACAAGACAAGTGGCCTGCCAGACTACAGCATCTACATATCAACATGAAGGAGATGTTAGCAGTCCAGTTTGCATTGATGGCTTTCAAGGAGTTGCTTCTCCCAGGGCAGGTGTTGATTCTAACAGACAACACAACTGTCATGTGGTATATCAACAAGCAGGGGAACACATTCTTATCCTCTATGCAGGCAAGCGATGATTTTGTGGGAGACTGCGCTCAGCTTGCAGCTTACTCTTCAGGCAAGGTTTCTGCCAGGAGCACAGAACTCCTTAGCAGATGTGTTAAGCAGGCAAATCATGGATCCCCACAGTGGAAACTGGATCTTCATGTATTTCGACAATTGACAGTGTCATGGGGAACTCCAGACATAGATCTGTTTGCTTCTCCACTAAACCACCAGCTGCCAAAGTTTTGCACGAAAAGGTTTCATCACACAGCTTGGAAAGTGGATGCTCTTCGTTCAGTTGGGAAAATCTTCATGTGTATGCCTTTCCACCTCTGCCTCTCCTCCCAAAGGTACTCCTAAAGGTCAGACAAGACAAGCCAAGGATGATTTTGATAGCTCCAGATTGGCCTCGGCAACACTGGTACCCATTACTGAGGATCTGGTCAGGAAGCCTCCATGGCCTTTGCCTTTAATTCCACACCTTTTGTCTCAGAGGACGGTCATCTACTCAATGTCAAGCTTCACTCTCTTCATCTAACAGCCTGGCATATTCTGTTTTGAACCACAGCAGGTCTCAGCTTCCTCAACAAGTTTTGAATGTGATTATGGAAGCCAGAAGGCCTAGTACACGTAAGGTGTATGCAGAAAAATGGAAGAGATTTTTATTTTGGAGTGCAGCAAAGGATTTGGATGTTTCAGAGCCTAATTTGAGTGTGGCTCTTCAATATCTTACTGAGTTATTGGACAAAGGTTTGTCTTTCTCCTCCATTAAGATTCATGCTGCAGCAATTTCAGCTCACTATGATTGTGACCCACCATTATTTTCTCATCCTTTGTTCAAGCAATTTCTTAGAGGGCAAAGAATGTAAGACCCGCACGTACAGCTCCTACTCCTGGTTGGGACCTCAATCTTGTGTTGGAGGAACTTACTCTACAACCTTTTGAGCCTCGGCTACTGCTGAATTGAAATACTTGTCATGGAAGACTGCTTTTTGTTGGCCATTACTTCTGCAAGAAGGGTTTCTGAATTGCAGGCCCTTATGGCGGTTGAGCCTTTTTGATTTTCCATAAGGATAGAGTATCATTACGTACTAATCCTTCCTTTATGCCTAAGGTGGTTTCTAGTGTAGCTTTAAACCAAACTATTCATTTGCCTACTTTTTATGCAGATCCCCAAAATAGGGGAAAAGATTTTGCACACTTTAGATGTACACAGGCAGTTGCGTTATTATTTAAGCAGGACTAGGGATTTCAGGCAGTCTCAGCAGTTGTTTGTTTCTTTTGCTTTGAGTTCTCAGGGTAAGCCTGTGTCAAAACAAACTATATCTAAGTGGATTGGGTTTGCATTACATTCTGTTATTCACATCAAGGCAAGGAGATTCCAGCTGGGATTAGGCCTCATTCCACTAGGGCTACTGCCACTTCAACAGCATTTCTAAGGGGGTGGCAACTAAGGACATTTGGAGGCAGCTACTTGGAGTTCAGTGCATACTTTCTCAAGCATTACCACCTTCCTCTCTATTCTAAATCCAGGGCTGGTTTGCCACTGCTGTGTTGCAGGGCATTTTGGCGCTCCTGCTTCACTATAGTTTAGCCATCCTCCTTACCTCTGCTTTGGGATTCTACCCAAGTGTTAGGACTGCAGCAGTGTGGGATGAAGAACATAGTACAGTTTTGTACCTACCATAAATGTAGATGTTCGAAGATCCACATTGCTGCAGTCCAATCCTCCCTCCTTCCCTCTGTATTTTGGGTTGTCTGGGATGGGTTATACATCTGAGGTATATTGTGTTTTTTGTATATATTGTATATATTGTACATACTCTTGGTGTTAGGCTGTTTGATTGTTTAGCTGTTGCCTATGGGTTTGGACCTTTTTCTTTAGGGTCTTCTGACATCTGGGGCAAGAAAAGACTGAGGATATGACGTCGGTCATGCGCATTTGTACCCTGACGTCCTGATGTCAGACAAATGCGCCTTGACCGACGTCAGCCTTATACTTTGGTATTCGGGCCGACTGGGACAGCGGACTACCCAAGTGTTAGGACTGCAGCAATGTGGATCTTCGAACATCTACATTTATGGTAGGTACAAAACTGTACTTTCTCCCATCTTATTCAGTTAGACAAGGGCAATTACCACAGGTTTCCTCACAGAATGGATCTCCTCACACAAGACTGGGAGTTTGATAAACCCTCAATCAACTTCAACTGACTGCGTGGATGATTCACTTCTAATACTCTTTGGACACTTATTTCATGAGGATGTGCTACAGTTACTAAAAGAGGTAAGAAAACTTGCTACTAGAAAGTCATATATTGGTAAGTGGAAGGAATTTTCTAGCCAGTGCCTAAACAATAACCATAAGCCTGTTAGGTATTTTGTACCACTGGTACTCACATATTTGTGTTTGTTACTCTCCTCTAGTGTCTGTAGACAGCTGCTTGGTCCTTTGTACCTATGTTTTCAAAGAATTACAGACTGGATTCCTTTACAAGGTCCTGGTTTTCGAGTATCATTCTCCAGTGGGTTCTGGATCCACATCTTCCTTCCAAATTGGATAGACTTTGTTAATCAACCCATATAACCTAGTGAAAATGATGAAATGATGAGCATTTCAGTTGTGTAAGTTGCACTTAACCAAAACAGTAGATGTTCTAATTCCTCACTGCTGCAGTAGTCACACCCACTCTCCATCATCCAACTCTTCTGTGTAGTTGTAGTTGGAATGTAAATTATGGTTCTTTGTGTTTATACCTTATACGTTTCTTTGTTGTTATTGTTTTTCAGTTCTGTAATTTTTAGGCTGTTCTCTCTCTTTGTATGTGCAAGAAAGTCTGGAAAAAAATGTTTCACTCTGCCTGCTGATTTCTCTCCTGTAGTCTAGTCAGTCAGAGTAAGGTGTGGGGGAACCAGAGCTTTGTGAAGCTGACCAGAAACAACTAATATATAGCCTAAAGGCTTCTGCAACAGTGACTATTTCAAACATCTATTGTTATGGGTAGGTGCAACTTACACAACTGTACTATGCTCAGCATCTCTTAAAATGGTTAAGAAAACAGCTTTAAACTCACTCAGGAGATTGTGACACCAGTGACGTCATCATTAAATGTCAGCTGTAGGAAGTATGTGTGTTCATAGACATTAAATTATTTTAGCTAACATACTTCATAGAGGATTTTAAAACTAGGCATACAGAAATTGCATTTATTTGGGTCTTTCTTGTGTGTCAGGAGAATGCATGACATTATCAGAAATCTGTGTGAGGCAAAGTAGGATATCAGAAAAGTTCAGAATATGTTCAGGTCCCCTGCTTTGGAGCATATTAGGTACTTGGGTGCCTCACCTATTTCCATCTTAAGGAAGGTAAAGCATTTTCTTTTACCTAGCAACAGTTGCCATTTCTCAGACTGGGTGAATCTGTGATGCTTGATGCCACTAGACTGTCATTTAAATGGCGACGGTAACCTGGAGTTCTGCCTTCTATCTGTCACTGATCTCCTCCATGGGAGGAGGTTAGAGAGTGGGCATCTTTCCTCTTTCTCCTTTCTTCTTAGGAATCAAGTAATATCAGGTAGGTGGATAATAGAAATGATTGAGAAAGGTCATTCCATAAAACACTTGCAAAAACCCATTCTCTTGTCCATTATCTTCCTCCTGCTTCCTCATCAGAAAAAGCACGTGAGAGGCTCAAATCTGCAGACCTCCTACAGCAGACATATATTCAACAATTTCCTGGTAACATGGCCGCAATTTATTCTCATTTCTTTTGTGATTGTAAAAATAGGCCTGTTTTGGGACTCATCTGCCTATTCCAAGTGGTGAGCTTACAAATGATTCGGTGAATTTATTCTTCATATACTCATTCCCTTTCTGATAATAATGTACTTTATGTGTTGTCTTCACTTGTGTGATGCCAGTCTGCCCATAACAAAATCAAGAAATATCACAGTAATATGTTCATTGTAAATACCAATTTTGTGATAGTAGTCATAGCATGTGTTTGGTTGTGTCTGACTTCAAAAGCTCTGCACAGGGCCAGCCTCTCCCATGCCACAGCTGTCAGTATGGCATATAGTGTAGATAACAAAGGCATTTCTGTCATCTTTAGTTCTTTATTTTTGCATGGCTGAGCAGAATTTAGTCTTTCAATACCTCCCTCTACTCTAGTTGGCCTTCAGAGCTATGGTAAGTACCCATTTGGGATTTTTTTTTTTTGTTGTAGTGGAGTTCATTGCATTGCTGTTTTGGCATTGACAGTTGTTCCTTCTTGTGGTCCTGGGAATTGTTAAGGAGATTAGGAAACCTCTAACACAAGAAAATCCTGGTGGACTAGGTTTAGGTTTTGGGACAGATGAAATGGTATTTAATGTTAGATGGCTTCACCCAATCAAGCCTTCCTATCTCTGTCTCTATCTTGTTTATCAAATGCCTTTTTAATGTATCAGTCATTAATATCTTTCTCCACAGTGAACCTGTAATTGAAGTAAGCACCTCATCTCATGTCCCCAAAGAAATCCATTGCCTCTTCTGTGGAACTGGAGGTTTGTTTTGAACCAATAGGTTCATTGCCCTACAGTTAATCTTTTTTTTTTTTTTTTGAGAGACCAATGCATCTGGGAGAATCTCAGATCCTAATATGCAGTTTCCTTTACATGGTCTTCCACAAAGATGGAAAGCCCTTAGGACCAGTCACTCATTTATGCCAAAAGTGATTTCAGAAGTAACCTAGGCCACTCAGCTTTTGTTTTAGTTTATTTATTTTTTTTGTTTGTCTTTTTTTTTCAAAATCCATCCTTTCAGTTGTACACCATCAGTTAAGAAATTATCTGGATTAGACTAAAATTTTCAACAGGCATACCAGCTTTTTATATCATTCATTCCAGGCAAACAAAGACAACCAAACTCTGGCTATGTGGTTGGCAGAATTCATTGCAGTCCTTTATGTTCAGCATAAAAAAAAAAACTTAAAAAAAAAAAACTCAAAAGGCCATATCAAGGTATGTATGCAAGCAGAGCATTTACTAGAGGTGTTTTTTTTCAGGAATGTCTAAGCAAAAGATATGAGTGAGGCATCTAAATGGATATCCATTCATACTTTTTGGAGACATTGCAATTTGGACATTTTTCCAAAATCAGAGTGAACTTTGCCACTCCACTTCTTTATGGATTCTGTTCTCCCTCCCTCAGTTTTATGACCTTTACTGTGTTAACAGTTTTCCCTTTCATTCTGAGTGATACTGTAGTGGTGATTTTTATGAATGCACGTGGTACAGTTGTGTGAGCATATCATTGTAAATGCAGACTACATATGTTTTAGCAAGATCACTTCTGCATTGTAGATTGGCTGCCTCAGGGCCATTGTCTAGCCTTGTTTTAATTTGAAAGGGGTATCCTTCCATTTTCATCAAGGTACCCCTTGGGGAAGGCCAACTTGGGTTAGCTAGATAAGCACACTTGTTAACCACCTTTGACGTGAAAAGATCTAATGAAAAGACCTAAATATTGTACGGGTGCCTTCTCCCTTTAAACCATGCACCCTACTGATCTTTGAGGCATGGGAGAGGATGGCTGTATATAGTCAGCTGTGTAAGTTAAGCCAGATGATCAGATATCTACCCGTGGTGTGATTCACTCTTCATGACTGATAGCAGCAGTGGTCCTTCTCAAATAGCTACAGTTAAGATGAATATGCTAACATAGCAGTACTTCTGGTAGTAGTGCAGTCATCGTCAGTAACCTATAGTACTAAGGCTATAGGCATTAGGACCCCACAGCTCTCCATTTGTTACACCCACACTATCCATTATGCATTGTATCATCATCTCTTTTCAAGTCTTAATTGTCATATTTCACTAAACATTGATTTATGAAGTGATCCCAGTCTGCCTGGCATTTTTGTAACCTTTTGTGTGGTCATTGGATATATTTCCTGTCCTTGTGTCCACAAGATTATAAGTGGCTTCTTTTAGCTTTTCCTCCTCTGTAGCTTCTTTTAAGTGGTGTTTTTGAGAGTTTTATTATTTTAGTTTTCTCCCTTCCCCAACCCCTGTTTAGGTTTCATCCCGTAAAAAATGTTCTTTATCTTTTCTTGTCCTTTTTGCCTTGGCTGAGATATATCACTTTGCTCACCAGGAATGTTGATAATGATAGTGGTAGTAGTTTTATCCACTGCTAGTTCAGTGCTTCCTTCCTTCTATGGAATTCCTTATTCTACTTGTTTTCTTTGCAGGTGTGCTGCCTTGTATTTATTATTATTGGGCTTGTTCCCATTCTGTTCCATAAGTGTCTTATTTTTAGAATATCCTGTTAAAAGACGGCCACATATGATGCTTTTATTTTTGTTACTGAGAAAAGCCCATCTGGAGGACCATATGAAGTTTGCAAATACTTTACATTAGTCACTCATCAATATCAGAGGAAGAGTCTAAGGCTTCCTTGCAGCACCAAGCCCTAAACGCCCAGTCTTCAACCTCACTATTGACTGATTTGTCATTAGTCCCAAGTTCTAGTTTTTCTTTCAATCCCTACAAACTTGAGTGCTTTAGCATCACCCTTGATAACTCCACCTGGGACCTTGTGGCATCAGAATTCTTTGACCTTTGATGGTCTGGAATCATAGATCTCATCATTCAGAGTCTGAGGCAGCTTCCTGTCAAAAAATGGTGCTGTGGGTTGAAGATTTTCCAGTCTGCAGTTTCCCCATATAGGTGCTAGAGTTAGTGGAGCAACCAACCTCTGCCTGTCTTTTAGCTGCATCCTCTGTTGAGTCAGTGTCTGACAAGGAGGTGAGGGTTATATTCGAGTCTTCAGTTTCCATGGCCCCAACACATAGATGGCCTCCAGCCCTGTTGGTTCTTCACATAGATTATATGAAGGTCGTCAGGGTAAATATGTTGTCCTGACCTTCCACCTGGTACCATGGGTCTGCATCACCATCAATTGTCAGGCGAGGGCATTCATCACCAGAGATGATAAAATTCTCATTTTCCACCCATTACCCCCCCCCCACCACCACCACCACCACCAGACACCCCACATAGAAAGTCAGCAAAGTCAACAGTGCTTCACTTCTTGTACAATACAGCCATCCCAGGGTGCCACCAGGCAACACAGGACAAGGTTTTACCTCCAGGTTCTTTTTTGTGCCCTGAATGACCAGGGACTTCAGACACATTTTAGATCTGTGTGACCTGAACACCTAAACAGCTTTCTGCATAGTTTAAATTGGTAAACCTTCCTTGTCTAATCAAAGCAGATTGAATATGTTTTCCATACTTCCAGGATGATCTTTGACTTACAGCTTTAGGATCCCAGGTGCATTTTTTTACTTCTGGTCACTGTGTTTGGCATTTGTTGTGCTCTGGCATTTAATTGTTTTTTTTTTCTGGGTATTCTGGATTCTTCCCATCATCCAAAAAGCTGCTGGCTGATCGGCTATGCTATGTAGTCCATATATTATGTTGTATTTACCTTTGCCATTATTTTTGGGGGTAAATTACAGTAACTGCCAAGTAAGTGCACTGCCTGGTTGCCAGCAAAAAAAAAAATCAGAAAACCTGAAACAAATCGAACACAAAGGGTGAGGAAAAAAACTGACTGGGAAGAATTCTGCAGCTGTTCATCAAAAAGTGGTGTGAGCTCCAGAATTGGTCCAAGACATGACCTCCAGTAGCCTAGTGGGGAAAAAAAGTCAAATGTACTCAGAGCTGATTAAAATAAAATACTGATGGAGTATATAAACTCAAATAACAAAAGACTGAATAAAATGGAAGAAGCTTTAAACAGATATTCAGATGAGGTGATGAAACTGCAAAAAATCATAGGTTGAAATGAAGAAAAGGCTAACTGAATATGAAACTGCTCAAGAAAAGGTGTTTCAGAAAATAATAAAATTAGAGGACAGAGCATGCAGGGGAAACCTGAGATTTTCTGCTATACCAGAGAAGCTGGAAGGAACAGACTGTATTAATTTTATGAAAGCACAAACAAGCAACTGGACTAGTATTCCACAGCAGGAGTTGTTACTTGAAAGGGCACATCATGTGTATGCTCCAAACCTGTCCATGAGAAAACAACCTAGACCTTTATTAGTAAAGATGCAATCCTACCAACAGAAGGAGTTGCTTCTGACAAAACTGTGGCAGAAGGACAAATTACTAAAAGTGGGAGAAAGTAAAGTGTTTGTGGAAAATGATTACTCACTGTACACCAGGCAGTAGACAAGAAATTTATTCCACTAATCAAGGAATGTCAAGAAAGAGGTGTGAGATTCAAACTGCTATATCCAGCCATCTCCAGAATATTCTCATTTTCTGATGCGGAACATGCTAAGGAGGAAATACACAAGTTTGTCTAACAAAAAGTGAGCTTTGAAATAGAAGATTCTGCTCTACTTCTTCTGGTAATAAAGACCACAGAAAGACTGTGCCAGTAAATCTTTTCAAGTGTTTCAACAGAAGATGCTTAAGAGTCCGGAAACATCACAGTAACTGACTAGAAGAACCGAGAGCATGTTGGCAACAAAGCAAAGACTGGGTTTGTGAGACAGAGATAAACAGGAATAAAACCAGCAAGTTGGAAATTGATAAATAAATGTGGGATTATACAGCATTAATTATATTTGTGAAATGTGATGAACAAGAAACCCTGGAAATATTGAACTTTGTTGACTTTGTTAAACTTGTAGGGAACTCTAAAGCATATGCCCAACGGCATGTCACTAATGGTTGTATGAATACTTAGCAGATGGGAAGAGGATGGAAAGAGTTAACTGTAAGTAAAACAGGCTTTTGTTCTTAGCAGTAATATTGTATAATGCATATCTGCAATTTATAAAGTACATTTTCTCAGTTATTTTCAAGAGTAATGGGCATACTAAATTAACAGGTGTCCCTTTTTTTCCTTCTTTTCTCTTTCTCCTTGTTCAGTTTTAAGAAATGTAGGCAGTGCAGTGTAAGAATAGTCTGTTCAAAAGAGAATGATACAAGAAAAGCAATGCACTTTTTCTCATTCTTGCAAAGAGGAGTGGTTGGATTAAGGGCCTTGGCTTTATCTAGTAACACTTTTGAAGAGAAAGTAAATAAAAAGAACATTGAACATAATAAAGCTTTTATCTAGCAAATAAATACTTGTAGAAGTGAGCCTGTATCTTGTTCTCATAAAGAATAATAAAAGCAGAATACTTCTTTCTTTTAATGGCTTTCTTTCAACTCCTGAGAGATGATGATTTCTAAAAGCATTCTAGTGTTTTTTTTTTTATTTTTTTCTGGGAGAGCAATAAAGATAAGACAAGACCAGACAGTGCCTAGTAGAAGTACAGGTTGTGCTATTTGTCTTGGCATGGATAACTTTCCTTTTAGGTTAACCCATGTTTGTGAATGTGGCTGACAGTTTGGGACAGTTGTTCCTATTAGAATATAAAACTTCAGTAGTTTCAGTTTTGTGTGTTAATATTAAGTTAATAGGTTTTGAGAGCTGTTTTTTTTTTGAGGGCTTTCATTAAAACAAAAAGTTTTGTAAGATGTGACATGGGCTCAGATAGTTATGACAAGAAACAACTGCATTAAAGGTCAACTTCTTAAACATTGGTGTATGCATGTAATACAAAAGCTAGAACTAGATAGTTAACAAAAAACTGTTACAAATCAAAGGTGAGAATAATAACTTTTCAACAACATGAGCCTTTTGATATTTCTTTCAATGTTAGTGGTCTCACAGATATATGCAAAAAAGAAAGAGTGGTGAATTGTATTAAAAATCTAGGGTGCAAATAGTTATGCTACAGGAGACACCTTTGGAAAGAATTGATTTGATAAAAAAGGTTTTCAGGATGATTATTCAGAAATACCTGGGGCAAACGAAAAGAGGAATACTTATATTAATTGCAAGATGAGATACTATAGTGATAAAAGGAGATAAAAATGGTAATAATGGTAGATACGTAGTACTAAGGGGGCTATTGGCAAGGGAGGAAGATTACAGTGGCATGTATTTATATTCCACCTAAAACTGCTATAATGGGGCTTAAGTAAATTCTGGGAGAAGTAATCAGTTTTCAGCAGGGAATATTACTTGTAGGTGGGGACTGAAATTTGATTTGCAGCAGGGAAGATGTGTCTGAAGGTGCCCAAAAGGGAGAATATAACAAAGGAGTGTAGATTTCTGAAGATATTTGGCATGGAAGATGTGAATTCAGTAGTAAGAGTTTGGAGTGAATTTACTTATTCCTCAAGATACAAAAACTGGGCAAGGCTAGACAGAACTTATATTTCACTGAAACATATGCATTTAATTGAAAGTTTTGATGCATATCCAATAACTATTTCAGATCACCCACAAATAACTAAAATAAAAATGCAGGGTAATGAAACAAAAGGGAGACGCTTGTGCTTTCCCACCTATCTATTGAAAAGAAATTTAAGGAATTGTAGTGGAATTATTCAGGAGTTATTAGAGAAGACAGAAATTTCTTCTGAAAATATAGCTAGGAAGTGGGATAAAATTAAAGCGGAGTTTAAAATTAGGGTGGAAATAAAAGAAAGAGAGATATGGTTAAGAAGCAACAAGAATTAAACTTAGAGGGACTGGCAAATGTTAAATTACTGCAGAATAGGGGAGTCTCACAGAACAAGAAGAGGAGGAATTGCAGAGTGCTAAACCGAAAATAGAGGATTACCTCAATATACATGAGGTTAGAAAGGTTGCTGTTAAGCAACTGTTTTTTTTTTATATTAATGCCAGAGGACAACAACTCAGGTAACAGAAAGTAGAAAGAGTTGTTGCCAAGCTTAGGGAAGCCTATAAAAAGGAAGACAAGATTCTGTTGAGGTACTAAAACTATTTCAGAAAATTTGTAAAGGTCTGTATAAAGCGGAGAAATATGGAGATCAAGAAAGAGTACAAATGGAAATCTTTATGGAAGAATTAAGGGTCTATGTCTGAACATCGAAGTATTAAAACTTTGAATGTTCTGATATTGAACACTATTCAGCAAACGCTAAGAATAGTGAAGCTGCAGAACAGCAAATTCTTTCCTCAGGAAAGAATTTGGTTGGCCATTTCTGTGGCTTCACTATTCTTAGTGCTGTGGTGGAAAGTTACGGGTTGGGTTCAGGTAAGTGTGCGATTGTTTGTACGTTAGGGTTAGGGGTGGGTTAAGTGAGTTAGGGGTAGGGCGCGGGTTAGGCGTGTGTGCGATAGTGACAGACTTTAGGGTTAGGGGTGGTTTAAGTGAGTTAGGGTTTGGGCACGGGTTAGGTGAGTGTGCGATAGTGACGGACCTTAGGGTTAGGGTTAGGGTTTGGGTTAAGCTAAGTGAGTAGATAGTAGTCTATGTTTAGTTTAGTGTAGCATTAGATGTAGGAATTTAAGTGTATGTGTGTGGTTGCTGTTTGTTTGATGTGCTTGTGTTGTGTGCATGTGTTTCGAAGCAGCAAATTTTTTCCATGGGAAAAAATTTGCTGTTCTGAATGTTCGATATTTTCATGTTTAGATGTTTTGGGGGTGATGAAATAGCGTTTGCTATTTTCATCTTTTGATAAGGTGATATAAACGCGAATTAAATATGCTAAAGCTTGAGGTAGATGAGGCTCAGTTATTAATAGAATAGGAGGAGATGAGGTAATAAAATGGTGATGTATAACCAATCAACAGGATAGATGGTATTCCTTTGAAAGTTTGGAAGCTAGGAGGAAGAAATTATGTACACACACATGAATTGGTTCAGCAATGTCCATATTTATGGGGACATGATAAAATGAAGTACTTTGGAGTATGGACTAAAAGGGATTCTGGCATAGCAGCTAAGGAAATGTGCGAAGAGACTTAACAAAAGATAGCACAAAAAATGAGAAATTGGAAGGTCTGTTTTATGGATATGGTTAGCAAAATACAAGCAGTTAAAATGTTTTTAGTCCCTTTAGTTTTATACACAAGTAAGGCATATTTGTATCAACCAGAGAAGTTGTGGATAGCAATTAATAAAGACCTGAACGATTTTATCTGGGAGGGGAGACTGCAAGAGCCAAGTGGGATAAGCTGATTCTTCCAATTGAACAAGGCAGTTTGGGATTACCAGATTTGAGGGAGTATTTCAGAGGTGCACAGTTTAGGCTCCTATACATAGCACAAGTAGAAATCTGTAATTCAAAGTGGAAAGGGATGATGATGAATCAGGGGGTCAGCTCAAGAAACAAGGAGATACTGGGATTTTGGATGCAAATTCTTAAGGAAAATAGAAATAACCATGCAGAATATTATAGTTTTACAGTAAACAAATGTATTGTAAGAACTAAGCCAGCATGGAAATTGAGAAAGAGATTTCTGCCAACAGGGATGACTGCAACTAGGGATACAGACAATAGGCAAGAGGGGGCTGGAATTTATTGGAGGAAACTGCTAAAAGAACCAAGATATTGGGAGCAAATAATTAGAGAGGGAAAGGTAATAGAATGGGAAGAGGCCAATAATTTATTTGGACTGCAGGACAGAGATTGTCTTCCTAATCAAGGATTGATATCAGAGTATAGGCAAAGAGAAAGAAATAAGGGGATGCTAAGCGAAAGACCAGCACTTGTAGAGTTTTTAGTAGAATCTATAACAGAAGCTGCTGTTAAAAAAGGAATAATTAACAGAGCATGCAAAATATTGCATGATAACTATAAGAATTAATCAGAGGAGTTTAGAAAGGATTTGAAAGAGAGATTGGATAAGCAAATCACAAAGAAACAATGGTGAATTATATGTATGTCTCTCCAACATGCAACAAAGTCTAAATTTAGGATTTTTGCTTGGAAGTGTTTACATAGCTATTTTTTATACCCCAAGTACACTCTAAAGAATTTTTCTTCAGGTAGACAGAAAATGTTGGAGGTGTGGTGGGGACAAAAGTGGTAACTGCAAATATATTTTTGGGGAATGTAGTGAGTTGGCAGACTTTTAAAGTTTGCACTGTATGCAGAGTCGGAAAAACCAGATAAACTTCAAACAACCACAATTTAATTAGCGCTTTCGGTAGGATCAGTGTCCTACCTTCTTCAGACAACTAAAAACCAATTAACAGAGTATTTAAAACATAGGAAACATCACAATTAAACAATTAATAAATTACTATAAGTAAATACCTGTCCTTAAAGAAACAATGGTTTTCCTAATGCTATACGCTATATAAATATATGCATATCTTGCATATAGAAGCCACAGATGCTTTATTCTACACGCAAGATATGCATATATTTATATAGCGTATAGCATTAGGAAAACCATTGTTTCTTTAAGCACAAGTATTTTCTTATAGTAATTTATTAATTGTTTAATTGTGACATTTCCTATGTTTTAAATACTCTGTTAATTGGTTTTTAGTTGTCTGAAGAAGGTGGGACACTGATCCTACCGAAAGCGCTAATTAAATTGTGGTTGTTTGAAGTTTATCTGTTTTTTCCGACTCTGCTTACAGTGCTACCCACCTTTGTGGTTTACCTAGTTTGCTGTCTTTCCCTTGAGGTTTTGTTTGTGGAGGCTTTTAAAGTTTCCCTGCAGACTGCTCTGTCAGAGGTACTGGGTGAACAAATTGGGTAACTAAGGAATTTATTTTTTGAGCAATGTAGAGAATTGAAATTGCCTAGACATAGTAAGGCTTTGCTGAGTCTAATTATGCCAGCTGCCAAAAAAGCAATTACTGGAAAATGGAAATCAAAGTCTAAACCAACTCTACTAGAAGCAGTGAATATAGTAACAGAGGTAAAACAACTAGAATTGGGATCTTTAGAAAAGGGTAAGAGCAGATTACATAGGAAAAACTGAAATTGTATGAACAATACATGCAGAGGAGGAATGAGGTTTTTAATGAGCTATGTAATGTTTGACAATGACTGGATTGATTGTAAGTGATATATTAGTGTTTGCAACTACAATTATGTCAACATGGTTTGTGATGTATGTTTGCAACTAAAAAATGTTAATATGATCTTCATTTATATAAATGTATGATTTCCTATGTTATACATGGCAATTTAATAAAAATGTTTGTTTAAAAAAAAGACCAGTGCAAAATGGATGGATTGTTTTTCTCCCTCATCCTGTCACCAGGGAGACATTTGAGGGGTGGTGTGTCTTATGTTTAGTGGAAGAGGTTCCTCTGTGCTTTCCTCCATTTCCTTTGATTGTGAAGTTCAACTACAGGGTATGGCTATTAAGGGCCAAGGTCATCCTTGTAGCCCCTTATTGGCCCTATCAGATCTAATTCCTTGTTCTTCTGCCTCATCTACTTGAATGACATTTGCTTCAGAGATCAACCACAATTTTGCTGTCTTATCCATCTGGCAGGTGTTAGATGGGTACACATCGGCTGCAACTTTTGGATTGGTTACCTAATTCCAGTAGTTGCTTATAACCCTTTCTTTTTGGATTGGGTAGTTTCTGTTATTTCTTCTCAGGAGCCCAGTACAAGGAAAGCACACATGGATGAGTTGACTTGATATCTGTTTGGGCTGACTCTAAAGGGTTTGATCCCTTTTTCTGCTCCAGTCCCAGATGTGTTGCACTACTTAGCTGGCATTTTTGATTCCGGCTTGTGTCCATTCAGCCAACATTTTTAGTTAAATTCAGGGCCAGGACAGCTCTTCATTTGTTTCACTGCAAGTTTCTAGGACCTTCTTCAGAGGTACTTTCCTCCCGAAGCCCCTGTTCCATAATCCGTATCCTCTTTGAGACCTTTTACTTTATTTTGGAAAGCTTGCTTGGGCTCCACTGAACTGACTGGTTCATTAAAGCTAAAATTTTTCAGTTGTAACATCTTATTTCTTGAAGCTATTACCTCTTTCAGGAGAATTTCTGCACCTCATAGCCTCTCCAAATTACTTCCTTAAATGATCTACTGCAAAACTATGTTTCTGTTCACACCAACCTTTTTGTTTAAGCAGGATATGGCTATTAGTATGGGCTTAATCAGTCTACTCACTTGCCCTTTTTCACCATATTATCATTGGGTGTATGTTTTGCTTTGCCTCGTATTTTTAAAAAGTTTTAAAGGTTGTGCTTTTCAGGTGGTTTTTTTTCCTGTTTTATTCACTTCTGTTATACCTTTCATAGCAAATCATTGTCTGTTCCACCAAAGGCTCATTTTACAGGACTGTGGCCTGATTGTCAACTTTCTTCAAAAGTGCCTCAGTTCATGATTTGTTTTTAGCTGCTACTTTATTACCCTTGACTCTGAGCACTTTTATCAGACATTATTATTCAGATTTGATTTCCAGGACAAGGGCCTTATTTAGACCCATTGTGTTATGGCATGTTCTCTCCTAGAACCTCAGAGTTGGAAAATTGCAAGTCTGCTGTTTTAGACATTACTGAAGATGGTGCATCTCCTGTCATATACAAAAGTTATATACTTATAATAATGCTAGATCTGTTGTAATGGGATTACAGTCAGACACACCCCATCCCGCCATCCCCTGCCTTGATGCTACAGGATTTTATTCTTCTGTATTCTTGGCCTTGTTTAGCCTCTGCACAGAATCTTCATATCTGAAGATGGGTATATTAGTGGATAGTAGGGAGGGGATGTAGAAGCCTGGAAAGATTTGGAATGGTGAAGGATTTAAATGCCTATGGCTGTAGTCCTTTAGGTTATGGAGAATGACCTTACATTAGCAGATATTTTGCTAGTAAGTTTATAATCTTCATATCCTGTGGGTCATTCAAGGAACCCATGATTGCTGTTCTTCAGTGCCATGTGTCTAGCAGTGGCAGCATCCTTTAGCTAAAGGCAATCCAGTGAAGTATGATCTTACCTGCAAGTCTTGATTCATGCTGACCCTCTAATGTGCATAAGCAAAAAAGGAAGAGATATGAGTTAATCTCATTTTCAGTACTTTGTTATGGTACACATTACAGAATTTACTCCTTTTCCATCATAAGTTCTAGAATGTATTGGAGTAAAACCTTGGACCAATGTTGTTCATCCTTAGTGGCAGACAGAATCTGGTCAGGTTTCTTAGGGATCAGTTCAATGGAGTCAGGAATCTTCCATGCCCACTGAGCGATAAGTTTAATAACCTCATCAGTGGGTGGAGAGATCCAAGAGGTAGAGGGCTGGACATGAAAAGCCTCCAGGTATAGCGATTCCTCTGTGGAAGGTTGGAGGGAAGTCCAGCCAACCCTCTGCTTCAGGATTTCTAGGATGTCCCTAAAGGAAACATCATCAGGGGGTGACCTTCCCCTTCATCGAAATTAGTATCCTCTGTGAAAGACTCTTCTGGGGAGTCCAAGTACTTCCTATTGCACTTTTTCTTCAAGGTACCTCTTCAGTATTAAAATAGAATGTGTGAATATGGTTCATATTGCATGCACAAGGACCTTTTGGTTGGACTCTCTCAGTGGGCAAACATCTGAATGCCATGAATGCAATGTGAACTCCTATAAGTTTAATTCCATCTTTCAGGTTTGAAAAGTCCCACTTGTTACATTTTGCGCCCCTGTCTGATGTCAAGGTGTGACTAGAGGATGTGCTGCCTCGTGTTCAGTAACTGGAGCAGGTGATTGGATGCCTTTTTTTCTGTGTTAGGGGGAAATCTGTTCATTTGTACTTCTCCCATAGTTTTAGTGTTGCACAAGGATTTTCCTGAAAGAAAAGGTATATGAAACCAGAATGATTTTGATAGCACCTCTTTGGCTCAGATAGCACTATCTCCCAAATTAACAGTGCAGATGAAATGTCCATTGAGTTACCAGTGGTGCTGCACGTTCAAAAAATGTTGGGATTAATTTTGAAAGTTTTAAAAGCAGTGAAGAAAAACACATTTCACTAGGAAAAAATGCTCTGCAAAATTTAGAAGGTTTGCTTTCTGGTTAATAGAATATAATGACATCCTTTGTATAAGCTACTTTGTTCAGTTGTTAAGTTGTTTAAAACAAAGTTAAAGTTCATAACGTTGTGCTTTACTGCACTGTTTGTATTCATGCCATCTCCATTTCTAGTTTCCATCTTGGCTGGGGCAGTTTGTCATTTACTTGAGTGGAACAAATCAAGGTACTTCTCAGACTTCTCCCTGATAAATCCTATTAATATGAGGGATCCTGTTCTTCTGCAGATGTTTTTTTTAAGTTTTCCACAAAATGTTTGACATATCTTTTAAACCAGTGGCTGCTGTGTGATCTCGTATGGTTGTCTTTTTTATTGGCTAAAGCATCAGCTAGTCATTATTTCATAATTTTCAGCTTTGCCTGTATAGGAGTGTAAATCTGAAAGCTAGTCCTTAGATATAGTTTTAAAAGTATGACTAATCATAGCTGTTTCCTCTTCTTGTTTTCTATTCTTGGAGAACAAGGATAAAAAACAGTTCCGCTGTCTATATGTTCATAAAAAGTACAGCCAGATGAAAGCACTCAACTACAAGTTTATTCAGTAATGGAGAACACTTTACTTCATTTCTCTTCTTTGCTATGGGTGTTCTTGGTCTCATTCCCTACACAGGATAGTTTATTTTTTCATCTAAATTTCCCTTCTAAAACCTTACACTCATTGGTGGAAAGTTTATGATCATGCTGATCCCGTGTTATGTACTGGATTTTGGAGTAAGAATGTCCTTTTTCTTTGGTAGCAGCGTAGGGGCTGGAACAGATAGTAGAAGAACAGAGATCCATGTGGGGCCGTTATCAGTTTTGTAAATTCATCTAGTGAGACGTATATCTGATGGTATCTCTGGTTAGGACTTCCTAAATGTAATACCATGAACTCACCGTGGCTGGTGATCATTCCCCTGCTTGAATGCACTGCAAGAGAAAGCATTGAAGATCAAACATCACTGTTCCTGTTACAATTTTGATGTTATTGTTGCTGCTGTTATAATTAGGAGGAGGAGGAAGAGTTGTAGCAATAGTAGTAATATGCTGTAACTTCCTTTACTTGGTCAGGGGTGACTTATACTTGGTATTGTATTTAATACAAACATTTGCATATGGCTTGTCCTTTTATGTTATGCACCCATAAACATTGCAGTTGACCTTTGAATACTTCCTGTCCCTCTTCCTGGGGCTGTTGCTTTTGATGTTAGGAGTTTCCATCCACTGTTTTACACACCTTCATTCTCCAGAAATGGTGAGCTACCTTCTGACCACTCAATCCTCCCCTACTGTCCCTCTAGCACCTGGTCTGTTTATCTAACTCCATTTACACATTTATCTTTTTCCCTTATGCTGTTAACAGTTAATGTATCCTTTTTTTTCCATGTAAGACTACACACAAAAATGCCTGTTTTTCGATATGATACTTCGTTTTCTTAAGCGGTTTGCTCTCTCAGAGTATGGAAGTGAAAGTAGAATTTGGGGAAATCCTGTCTGCACTTGCTGGATGTTTGAGATAAACATGTATATCACAGAGAATAAACTGCATCTTCAGATTAACCTCTAGTGAAACAATAGTGGTACTGGGTCTGTTTCCTTTATTTGTAGCTTGTCATTCCCTTGCTTTGTGCCCTAATCTGTCCTCTTCTCCACCAACAGCTTTAATATGTTTGTTGCCATTTGTGACTGTAAGATTTTCTAGGTCCACTAAAGGATTAAGAATTTCCCTGGAGTACTAATTCTTACATCTGTAGGCCAAGGGCTATAGAAAACATTTTGCCTACTTGTCTAGTTCCACATAAGTAGGAACACAGTATACAGGATTGCTGATACATGCAGTACATATTACCATGTACTTAGTGGCAAGGAAAGATGTGCTAAGTCACTTTGGGTCATTCTGTTACCTTTTTCCAGGAAGCACTGAATCATCTTTTACCTGAGCTACCCATAACCTCTCCTAAACTCAGAAATGAGAGCTGAGGCACTGGATGCTCAGTCTTTCTACCCTGTCCATGTGTTTGTGTTTCTAGTGATTAGCTGTAAAAACTGAACCCAGGTCAGATGTGCTGCATTCATAGCTGTATCCCTCTCTGCCGTGAGGCTGTCATGCCACAACATTGTTGAGATGTTTTTCCATGTTTGCAATTTGTGATATTGATCCATCCTCAGCATGATTTTAGAATGTTAAAAGATCTCAGCATGCAAACACATTTAAGAAAAATATATTGCAATGCATGTGTGACACTGTGACATACATGGTCATCATGTTTCCACGAAAAGTGCTGAAAAAGGTTCAGTTGGATGACAGTGTGCTCAGGAATTTTGAAAATAGTGAAATAGGCATGCTTCTCTAAGTATACCTCCACAAATATTATGCTGTCTTGGTACGCTGAAGTTCAGTAGAGTAAAGAAAAGTTTCACAAGGCAATGCAGACTACAATAACTGTTGCAGAAATCTTTTGAAGAAACATCATCTCTTGGATTCATTAACAAATTTAAACCTTCCAGCAGTCGTGCCAATGAGGTCTGACATACTTCTATGCTGACAGGCTTGTCAGCAGTCTCCTGGATCTCTGGGAGAAAAAGAAAATCTTTGGCAACAGAGATGCTTTAAACTCTGTACTTCCTGCAGCTTTTGTACTTTCCTTGTTGAAATATTTTTATTACATTTAAACTTGCCTGTTTATGGTACTAGATACTGCAAGTTTTGTACCATGATTATGATTACAACATAGCACTATATGCTGAGTTTGATGGCCTGTAGGGTACAGTGCACTCACTGGTGCTCACACAAGCAGCACTCCAGCCATGGAGCTGAAAAGAGCTTATTTGCCGCTATCAATCAGAATTAATTAGAAGAACTAGTTGAATCAGTAAGTCAGATTTATGCTACATGCTTTTGTTGAAAGTGACAAGCACTGAACCTTCAGCCTTGCTGGAGCTGTGTTAAAGCATTGGGTGTGTAATATCATCCATTTAAGATGTACAACTGCAGCCAACTGGGACTGAGGTATCAGTGGTAGTTTGTTACAGAAAAGTGCCAAAGAAGCTGACAAGTAAGGTGTACAAAACCGTGACATGACCACTACTTCTGTATGACACAGAAATTTGGACAGTGAAGGCAGATCAGTTGAAGAAGCTAGAGGTGATGGAGTGGAAAGATGCCTGTGGGATAGATGAAGAAGTGAGGACATTGGAGCAGTAGCCAATGTAGCCCCAGTTGCACGATCAAGAAAAAGAGTTTACAGTGGTTCAATCATGTGCAGGAAACCAGAAGACAATTTGGTGAACAAGATGTGGGAAAAACAAAAATAAGGCTAAAGAAAATGAGGACATCCCGGAAAAAGAGGGTCCGATTGCATGAGAGAAGTCCTGCAACATGGGCATGGCTGGAGAAGTAGGAGTGTGGCACTGAATCAAAAGAGGTGGTGACAGTGTGCAACACCCCAACCCCATGTAAAAAAGAAGGTTGCCACAGATCTGTTTTTTTTTTTTTCTAGACGATCCTGAAATCAAATTGATTATCTGTTAGTCTGGAAAACACTGCACAAACTCTGGTATTTTGTTTCAAAAAAGGAAACACCCGACTATCGGAGTTTGTTAAATCGGTTGATTTACTATTGTTTTTTTTTACAGAAACAGTAAATCAGCTGAAAGGCATCAGAAATGGGAAAAGAGGGGGTTCCCGTCTGCTGACATCACAGTGACATTACAACATAGGCAGGGAGGGACAGGAATGGGTGGGGTTACGGGTGATACGAGGGGTGTGGCCTTACTCTGGTTTTATCCACAACAAAAGGTGGCAACCCTAGTAAAAAATGGAAAGAGGGGATGACGATGATGTCTCTTCACCATGTAATCATAGTAAACTAATAATCTGATGTTGTTAAGTCTTCACTCGGACCTTGACTGTGGGCTTGATTCTGAGCCAACTCAGTCATTTTCTGCAGCTCGCTCCTCCTAAAACTCTTGAGCTAGGATCTACCCATAATGCTGCTTCAATAAATCACCTCAGATCTCGTTTGCCACTTAGTGGTGTTAGATGCATTCAAGCAATCTCATCTCCTCAGCCTTGGCAGTATATTATTGTGAGTTTTTTACTTTTTTTTTTCCTTATCTCCCTTTTCTATAACTATATAATTTTTTTCTATATTTCTGCCCGCACTTGTATCATATTTAGTGTGTGACTGTTTTCATCTCCTTAGCTCGCTTTCTACCATTTGGTAATCTAACATACCATTGCTGATACTTTCTTTCCCTTTTATTTTACCATAGGATAATCTCTGTTACTATTGCTGGCATTTTTTTCCTCTTTCCATTCTTTAAAAAAAGGAGACTTTTTCTCTTGTCTCTCTTTCCTGTGAGTGTGTGTGTGTGTGTGTGTGTGTGTGTGTGTGTGTGTGTGTGTGTGTGTGTGTGATAGCGTGAGTTGGGCTTCTGTTTTTTACTGTGGCCAATAAGTCTACTGAGGGCACCTCTGGGTTTAAGAGATGCCAGAAATGCGACAGAAAAATGCCCAGCTTGGATGGACACACCCTTTGTGTCCATTTGGGTGTTGCCCATCTCCAGGCTCCAGGAGGATTGTGCCATTTGTCATGGCTTCTCCACCAGAACCTTAGCAGAGCAGAAAAACAAACTTACTTTAAAGGGACTACAGAAGGGTGATTTTGAAGAGATGATATCTGGTCCCAAGACTGAAGCTAGCTCTTCCTCTTCTACTTCTTCTTCATCATCATCCAAAGCTAAAAAAAAATCCTATTCAGTTCCGACAAGTTCCTCAGAACCCCCTTCATAATTGACCAGACCTCCTTTGGTGTCGACTGTTTCTTCAGCACCAATAGGCAAAGATACCTTGATCTCGACCGAAACTTGGGTGCATACAGCTGAATTTTCAGTACCAACTGAATCCTCAGTACTGAAGCAGCCTCAGCTTATTGCATTGCCAAGCATCTCTTATTCTCCATCAGTGGACCAATTTGTCGACTATCCGCCAAGTCCTTTTTTGAAACCAAGACCACCTAGATCTCTATCAGCATCCTCAATTTGGTCTACTAAGAGCATTTCTGAATTGGATAATATGAGACTGGTCGACTAGTTCCTGATGGCGAGGGGAATGCCTCAGTCCTCGGTTCCAAGCCAACTCAGCACTGGAGCTGGTCTTTCCTCGGTGCCCATTCAGATTCCTCCTCCAACTCCAACCAAGATTTCAGAGCCCCTGGTACCGCATTTCCTGGCTCTGACAGCCTTGGTGCCTATTAGAGCTCCTTTTCCAGCACCGATAATTGCCTTGAGCTCCTCCAGTTTGTCAGAACTGGAGACCTCATGGGGTCCAGAATTCATTGCTGATTCCGAGGGGCAGGTTCGCCTTCAATATTTTTGGAGCCCTCCATGCCCCTCGGTGTCTCGGTATTCATAAGCTCGACCTTGGCTTCTACCTCATAGGTGGCTTCCTCAGTGCGGTGTGGAACCACTGTTCCAAAGGAGTCTATTTTGCTCCCATCCCAATGTGGGGGGCTGCCTTTCAGGCCATGGGGAAGGCCTTGCCCATTGTGGACTCACAATCTGTGCCATCCCTGTCAGGCCAAGTATCTTGTACATCCCCTCGACCAGGGTTTCCTCCAGGCTCATCCCTGCAACAAAGGGCACAGAAGCCTCAGGAATGATCCACCATGGTGATTTCTTCTTCAGATACCTGTCTGGAATGTCCCACTGAAGAGGTACCTTGAAGAAAAAGTGCAATAGGAAGCACTTGGACTCCCCAGAAGAGTCTTTCACAGAGGATACTAATTTCGATGAAGGGGAAGGTCACCCCCTGATGATGTTTCCTTTAGGGACATCCTAGAAATCCTGAAGCAGAGGGTTGGCTGGACTTCCCTCCAACCTTCCACAGAGGAGTCGCTATACCTGGAGGCTTTTCATGTCCAGCCTTCTACCTCTTGGATCTCCCCACCCACTGATGAGGTTATTAAACATCGCTCAGTGGGCATGGAAGATTCCTGACTCCATTGAATTGATCCCTAAGAAACCTGACCAGATTCTGTCTGCCACTAAGGATGAACAACATTGGTCCAAGGGTATTCCCGCCATGGTGATAGCGACAGCCACCAAAAAGGAACTTGCAGAAGATAGTCCTACTATCAATCCTCCTAACAAGGAGTCTAGGACTATGGATAAGTTTGGGAAGCACGTATATGCTTAATTGACCTTTGCTCTCAGGTCCTTGACTTATATGACACACACCACTAGATTGCAGAGAGATATGAACAAAGAACTTTCAGACACTCTCGCAGGAGCAGTAGCTGAAGGGGTCCAAGACAAAGTTACCTCTCAGCTCACCACCCTTGAATTGATTTCTAATTTGTCCATTTGGCTAATTGCTCATACAGCTGAAGAGACAGCAAGAGCCGCAGGTTCAGGCTTTGCATCAGGAAACATGCCTGGATGTGCTTGTGTGACTTAGTGGAGCCATTTAAATCTTCTTTCATCGATGCTGCATTTGATGGATCATTCCTAATTGGACCCAAGGTTAAAGACACACTAGCCAGATGTGAGAAAGATGGGAAGACACTCTCTGCCATAAGCATACACTTCTCCACTTCTCAACAGCCCTACTCCAGGAACCAGAGAAGTGGGAGGCTATGGTTCAAAAAGACCCAAGGGCCTTTCCTCCCTCCTTCCCCCTGCCTAAGACTCTTAGTAAACCAAATATTCCCAAAGACTGGCTTCATAATAGGGACGCAGATATGGTCTCTTCTTTATTACTTTTTGTCTGTCTGTCACTATTATAGCCAAACTCGATGTGAGTTAATTTAGTTGAGGAGCATTATGGATAGAGCCTAGCTCACGAGTTTTGGGAGGCACAAGCTGCAGAAAATGGTCAAGTCAGTTCTGAAGCTCGGAACCGAGCCCACAGTCAAGGCTTAGTGAAGATCAACAGCACAGATGCAACGTTATGGTAAGACATAACTTCTTTTTTACTTGCCTTTGTCCTTGTACATTTCCCATTGTAAATCTTCTCGCAGTATATTTATCCCATAAAGCCTTTTTGGTGATATGATTTCCATTGAATTGAAATGGATCTGTCTGTGCTCTGTATTCCTGAAGTTCTTTGGAAAAATATGAAATGATACAAAAAAGGTTCTCTAACGCATTGTTACCATATAATTGGAAAGCAGTCCCACTCTCCCTTCCTTTATGTGAAATTGGACAATTTTATACTCCACATCTTGAAGTCTTGTAGGGCAGAGGTACTCAGAGGAATGGTAGGAAATGGATGACTTTCGATTATGTACTAACATATGCTCTGATTTGCTTTGAACATGTTTTGGGCACAATATTTGATCCTGTAGTGTCTATGAACAGTCTATTTCCAAGGCAAAAAAAAGAATATTGTTTGTTGTTATCAATACAACTATCCATTACTTCATTATCACTAATTACAGAACAGATGATATTCACATTTAACTACAAAAAGCACACAGGACTACAATTTATCAAGAATACCAAGAGTCTTTATTAGATACTTGAACGCTTAAAAGTTCGAATCACTAAAGAACGAACTTTAGTGATTGAGCGCTTAAATGTTCGAATATAGATAAAAATTTAAAAAAAAAAAGGAAAACTAAAGGGTGTAAGCAGGGGGAGCAAGCCCCCCTGTACCCCACACACATCCCACTACTTAAATATACTAACTCCAAGATTGCGCTACAGTGTAGGAAATGGGAAATTTTCCATTCCACACTGTAGCACACTGAAGTGCGATCTCGGAGTTGATATATTTAAGTAGCAGGGGGTGTGGGGGGTGCAGGGGGGGCTAAACCCTTTACTTTTTTTTTTTTTTTAATATTCTTTTTATCGATATTTGAACTTTTAAGCGTTCAATCACTAAAGTTTGTTCTTTAGTGATTCGAAATTTTAAGAGTTCGAATATCTAATATAGACTTGAATGCCAGCATAAGTTCTATCACATCACATCATTTGTGGTCAAGGATATTCTTGATGGGCATTTCTTTGTTACAGTAAAAATAATCAGAGTTCGAACAGGTTATATTTTTTTATAACATCTGTGTATGTTTTGTTTGTTTCCTTAAATCTCCTATCACAGTGTTTCCTACACTTGCCCTTAATGCTGTTAAATGTGAAACTGGCTAAAAATTAGTTATTGTCTCTTTAAAGTCATTGATTTATATAAAGCCATTGAACCTTTACTGACCCTTTCACTGATGGAGTTTCACCTCTCGTTTCTTTTATCAAATCATCTACTTGAGAGGGTATACCACCCATTAAGAGCTGCCTTTCTAAATTGGTCATTCATATTAAATTCTTCAATAATTTAATAGTTCAAATCATTGTTGAGCCTACTGACAAGTATCCTGATTTGAATCAAGTCTTAACTGTTCCCAAAAAGATGCACTGTTTCTCTTTTTTTCCAGTTTTTTAAAACTGTCCCCATTTGTAAGCCAGGTATTTGGCTCCACCTTTACAAGAATATTATGTACAGTCGCAACTGCCTGCTTTGATACACAGGGAGATCTAATCTCCTAGCATAAGTACAGCTGTAATGAGCTTTTCAAGTCTAGTTACCTCTCTAATACGTAAACCTAGTAACTTGTTTCCATTTAATGTTGTAATTGTCCTAAGCACCAGATAGAGTATTTTCATCTGTAAAACATCATAGTGCAACTCAGTGTCTTGAACCTTTTTCCTCCTTTGGGTGTATATATTTTTTCCCATAACACAAGATCTATATATAACCATCCCAAATATAATCTCATGTCATACTTTTAATTGACTTCTAAAATATATATTATATATTATATATATATATATATATATGTGTGTGTATATATATATATATATATATATATATATATATATATATATATATATATATATATATATATATAGGTTACCTTCATTTCATTGACAGCTCATTTCACTGACAACCAAATCAGCAAGACCTATTCACTGAAAGTTCATGTCACTGAAACCTCATTTCACTGACAACTCATTCCGTCGACAGTTATGATGGCCTGTTCCCCCCTGTAGTGCGATACTGGAGTTAAAATATATAATAAGGGGTGTATACTACAACTGCTTTGGATTCCAAGTAGAAATCAAATAAAAATTGCGAGAGTGGACAATGCTGCCTCATACCACTGGATGGCCTAAAGAACAAAGACAGTCCAGCATGAGTTTTTAAGTCTGCCACCAAATTGTTATATAAACTTTATTACAACCACAATTTCCCCAGAAAAAAAAAACACTGTAACAGCATTTATGTTAAGTAAGTTAAGTCTACTATTCCAAAGACCAGACTTGCTCTCTTTTGTGACTGTTTGCAGCATGCAGTGTTATCCATGTTTTGAAAACATTAAAGTGTGCCTTCCTCCAACTATACCTAGTCAACCTCTTAGCAGTGGTCTCCATAAATATCTTGTTATTGATTTATCTCAGAAATAGGTCTGCGGCAAGACCACCAAGCCCACATATTTTCTGTATTTAGGAATAAGACTAACCAATGCATTTTTACATAAACAATATGTAACTCCGATCTGCAACACTTGCAATATATTAAGTTAGCATATTTTTACTTTATGTAATGCCCAGACCTGTACTTGAATTCCATTGCTACATTTTGTTTTACATATTACTTGCCCATTCGAAACTAACTCCAACACTTCTGGATAATTGAGATCATCCTTGTTGCTGCTGCTTTACTAGTAACTTAAGGTAAATGCAAATTTCTAAAAATAATTCCATATCCCTGTTTTATACTTTGTACCTTCATTTTGCAGTAGATACACAAGGTGGTAATATTTGCAGCTCTGTTACCGTAAGAGGATATCTTCTAAAGTTTTATCTGTCTTCATTTTTTGAACCTAGAATATGTTTTGTGACTTTTGCTAACACAAGGTGGTAGCTGTTTTCTGATAATGCAATGAAATTTATCTTTCAGCGTTTCCCTCTCAATCACAAAATTCAGATTTCCTAGCATTAGCTCTGTTTCTTGCTTTACCTTTGTTACTTTGTCTTGTATTGTCAGAGCATCATTATATAACTGATTTTGCAGTTCTGCTATCTGGTACCTCTTCTTAACCTGGCATGTTTTGTTCCCCCCAAAACTGTTTGTGCAATGTCTCACCTCATGTTTCAGTTTCACCTTTATGTGAACATGCTGATTTTGATCCATTTCTACCAGTTTGTCTTCAATTAATTCTTGTATCTTGTAACTAATGACTCGTGTTTAAGATAGAATATGTAAAAATGTATGTGCCTTACTGAACATTATGGCACTAACAGGCACAAAATATATTCGGACTGTGCATGAGCCATTGTTACTGTGGGAAGGATCTTTAATGCACTCACTAAGCAGATATACTCAGTAGCAATGTACACTTTTGGTTTATAACTATTACAATAGAAAGTATATGAAGTATCCAAGATTGTATTATCCACAGCAGAGGTTACTCCATCATCTTAACTTAAGTACTCACATATTACCCAAACATGGTATATAAAACCCATTTGGACCGCTTCTAACTTCTTGTCTACTTGTTAACAGATTTCTGTCCCCCAGGTAAAGAACTAAGCCTACTTGAAATGCCACAATTTCCATCATCGTCCTTCAAAAATTTGCGTGTTTTTTGTACTTGTGGGGTAATAAACACTGAAATTGAGATAAATGTGCATCTGTGTAACCGTTCACCCTCAATATAACATCCTTCATCATCTACTGTTATGTCTTCCTAAGTCATAGGTCATTGCTTGGAGACCTGCAGCATCTCTCTACATCTTGTACCCTGCTGAACAGATGCCACTACTCAAGACCAGTATTGCTTTACTATTGTGATACAGTAATATTCATCTAAATTAGTCTTTTGCAGGGCTACAAATCAGGGGGCATGTTTATCTAAATAACAGAAGACTGTTCCATAATATAAAACTCATTCATCCTTAGCAGAGAAATTCACCCAAGTCAGCCTTCTAAATGCAACTAACAAACACATGCTTAAAAATGTAGATATCCCCATTCAGATGTTTTCAGTGCCTTAAGATGTACAGACCACTTGAACTTTCTACATTATTTGCACCCAAACAACTTATTGGCATCATGTCAAACCCACCCAGGTGGGAGCATGTTCATTAACTATGAGCAGAGTTTCCTGGGTTTATGCAAATTTCTTAAACCAGCTTGGAAAATAAATTCTGACAACAGGTGGATAAGATATCTAAAACTGCAAATCCTTTTAGTGTGTATTCTCTATTGCAAACCAAAAAATGTTGCGCTTTGTCGCTCACTGGCAGCACAGGGCACCTTTATCTTCTGGTTCCCAGAGCACTAACAAAATCTCATCTTTAACCAAAAAATAAAGAATTAGAGAGACAAAATATGTATAGTCTTAAGTTACAGTGCAAACTTTGAATAGTATTTGGTCAGCTTTGCATTATTCAAATAAATATTACCAAATCCCATTCAGTCAACTTCTAATCACAGCAAGAAAAGCACGTGTCTCCTGTGTAGAATCCATGGTAGAGCCCATTTTGATGACTTGCTAAAACTCTTTCATAGTTTTGCCATTCCGGATTACAGAAGTAAGTCTTGGTCTGCTTCATGCTTATTGCTGAAAGTGGAAAACATTTTTGTACATTGTTTCAGTTCTTTAGCCGTTCAGTTCATATAGCCAATTTCTGTTAAACATAAGCCAGTTTTTAGCTTCCTTTTTCTGCCTGTCTGTCTGTATCTTCATAATTCACCTGTTTCTCTATAAAAATCTCCAGCTCAGAACACCGACACCATGGATTACCGAACATTTACACAGGGAAAACGGACAATTGTCCAACATGAAAATAAAACCACAAAATGCATCATGTCAAACCCACGCAGGTGGGGGCTGTGCCCCCCACACCCCCTCTAACCAAATATACCAACTCCAGGATCGCACTATGGTGGGGAAAAGGGCATAGGTTCATAGGTTGGTACTAGGCTATCAGCTCTAGGGCCTATACAAGCCTAGCCATAACAATTCCCTGGCTATTTCTTCTCACATTATTTACTTGCAAATTTCTCAGTTTAGCTAACTTAGTTTTCCCTCAGAAAACATTTGGTAATCCATGGTGTCAGTGTTTTGCCACTTTGGCGATGTCATCTCGATCATTTCACATTCAGTAATATGGGATTTCAGCCTTTTCAGGTAGATCCGTGTACACAGATATGTGGACATTTATATGCATACATACACACACGCTCACATTTGTGTATATTTATATATATATATATATATATATATATATATATATATATATATATGTGTGTGTATGTGTATGTATAATATATATCTGTGTATGTGCATAGATAGATATAGATGCACACACATACTTACCTACATATATGCAAGTAGATAGATAAGTGTGTGCATGCATGTATATATGTATGGGTATACTTACTATGAGCAAAACACCTAAGCATTGATGGCAGTAATGTCGACCATAAAAGGTTGAAAATGCAAATGACTTAGCACTACGCATGTGTGTACCCCTGCACCCACTGCCAATTGTATAAACTAATTCCGAGATCACACAGGCCTGGGGAAGGCACATATTCCCCAGCTTTGGAGATTGTTGCTCTCACACACCTGTTGAACAAAGTGTGTCTGCAAAACTTATGTTGACATTTGTAAGTTTTGACACTTTTGCCAGAGATATATATATATATATATATATATATATATATATATATAAAAACTAGTTATATATATTGTTTACTGTCATTATGTCGATATATATATATATATATATATATATATATATATATATATATATATATATATATATATACTAGTTGTATATATGGTTTACTCTCGTCATGTCGACTTGCAGAAGGACTTAATATCCTACATCCCGAACAGTGAAATTTCAAGCACCGACATTCCTGACTGTCCTACCTTGCCCCCATTTGGTCCCAAGGTAACGCTTCTTCCTGGGTCCAGAGAGGTAGGGACTTTCGATGTTTAGTATTTGTGTCGGGTAAATTATAATTCAATATTCTGACTTTCGTGGAAGTGTGTCGACCATACTTCAACTTGACTGCCTGAGAGTCGACTTAATGATAAGTAAACCTGTATATGAGACTATATAGACTCTTGAGTGTGTGTATTTATATATCTATATCTATATATAGATATATAAATATATGTATATACAGGATATATATAATACACACACACACAGGTCAACTGAAATTCATCGGTTCTGCCTGTGGTCGACATCTGTTTAACTTTCAAAATTCAGTTTATTAAACAGATGGTCAACAGGTGTGCGTGATTGAACAATTCTTAGGGTAGGAAAATATGCCCTTTTTCCATGATTGTGCAATCTCAGAGTTAATATATATAATTTTGAGGGAGTGTGGAGAGTACAGGGGGGCTTGCCTCCATGCAAAAAATAATGTTTTAATATAATTTTTTAATTTGAAGTTTTGCATATGCAGAGATGGTCAGTCTGTGAATACATAACTGTGTGCTGATTTTGTAAACATCAATATTTGGGTGTTTCATTTAATTTCAGTGCATCTATATATACACACACAAGTGTATACCTATATGTGTGTATGTATATATGTGGGTCTGCTATCATTTATCAAAATTACACTAACTCGAATTCTACATTAGAGAGACCACTTGTACGAAAGCCTTGGATCACTGACAGTTATTCACAGGGTAAATAACCGCATGATTGAGAATTGGCTTAGTTTCTCATGTCACAACAAGGGGATCCAATATCTGTTGGCCTGGGCAGATGTGATTGACAGACCATGATGCTTTACCAGAGATGGTTTGCACTTGTCACCATATGGCTTCTGGATACTGGAAAAATACTTTATCTATCCCCATAGTTCCTCTTTTAGGCCATGCCCAGCTGCTAAACCCTCCAACTTAACAAAAATCACTCATGACTACCTAAAGGTATTGCTGCTCAGTGCTAGGAGTTTAAATAAAAAAACTGTACTCCCTGGAAGCATTTCACACACACTGGAGAACACAGACATATGTACAGTCACAGAAACATGGTTCAAAAACATTGAAAGCATCCCTACAATGCATTTCATACACTTTGATCCCCCTCAGCTCAGGATAAAACAAACAGAGGAGGTGTCTCAGTATTCATAAAAGACAAGTACTCTGCTAGACTGTTCTAACAACATAACTTGCTTGAGCTGCTCTATGCCCAACTAACCATAGGTGCGCCCCCCTATCATATCCTTGCTAGCTGTAGACCCCTAACATGAGTCTGAGAAACCACACCTCCTACCTGAACCTACTGGAATCTCTTAACTTTTAGCCTAATACCATATTTATGGGTGACTTCAACTACCCCTCCATAAAATGAGAGACTTATATGACCCATAATTCACCTGTTGAGAGTTTTTTGGACTTCATCAATTCAAGCACTCTGGAGCAACTAGTTAGCCTCCCAACTAGATATACAAATATCCTAGACCTAGTACTTACGAACTTGGGGGATTCTGCTCCCTCCCATGCGTTAACTATTGGTCAGCCATAGGGCTCCTTGTTTCTACTTGAGTGGTTGCCTCCTTCCCCGGTAACTGAAGTAAATTGACTCTTACATTAAGAGCTGTAATACTTACCTTATAGCTTTAGGACACCTTAGGAAACCTTGTAAACTGCAATAGCCCCACTACGTTCGCCCTCGCTATGCTCAGGCTCTCTTCGCTCCCCTCCCTGCCCCCAATTTCCTCCCGCCCCCAGGACCTCTAAATTTATAGTACTATAGCCACTCCTCCACTTTCTAGATCCTATATGCTTTCATCTGGGATAATTCCACCCACCCCCATTCTACTACCTACATTTTAATAGCACCTATTAGCTTTCATCTGGCATTCTCCCATCCCCCTTCCAGTACCTTTACCTCACCACTCTATCTTCTGGTGTTGCATCACCAGGTAAAACAGTTCCTTAACTCACTAGCTGAATCACAGTAATGATATACTACTCTTTAGTACCCCTCTTGTTCACACCATACCTCCTTACCTTGTATGAAAACCAGTTTCTCACGGGATTTCAGGTCCCAAAAGGCCATGCTATCACCCCAGCTGTATATCCTTCCACCTTCAACCTTACTTACAGTAACAGATCCTATCCAACATCTTGTTCAGTCTATCAACATCTCAACCCCAGGCACATTAGCTCCAGATCCAAACACTGCCACAAACTAATAAACAAATTCCTGAAGTTCATCACCAAGCATAGACTCAACCTAATATTTGGTGGTGATACTCACCCCAACCCTGGCCCACTCACTTTAGATACACATACCCCCTCTACTTGCACTCTAAGCTACAAACCTACAATTAATAGGCCAACTAACTCTCTCCTAGTCTGTCATCTCAATATTAGAAGCATTAATAACAAGGTACATGAACTGCATGCACTTCTGGATGTCCACTCCCCTGAGATTCTCTGTTTATCTGAAACCTGGTTAAAACCTAACACTAAAGACAATGAAGTGTTACCACCTGGGTACAACATACACAGGCTGGATCGTGCTTCGAGGAAGGGGGGTGGGGTAGCTGTACTCTATAAATCTGAGTTGAATGTCACCATAGATGTAATGCAACCAGCTTGGATTAATAACTCAGAGATTCTTGCCACCAAATTGCAACTTAATAAAAATAAATGCATTAATATCATCTGTATGTACATTCCCCCAGGTAACAATATATCTACATTTGAAGATATCCTGCACTGGCTATCATGTCAATACCCCCAAGAAACCCTACTACTTGGAGACTTTAAAATAGACTGGGGCACCTGTTCCTCAGAATCCCCAACCACCCATATTAACCTGCATGCATTTACACAAATCATATCCACCCCTACCAGGATAGGTAAACCCAACCAAAAAGAAAGTATACTTGACTGGGTACTCATAAATAGTCACCCCCAACTGTACACCTCTGGTATCCTCCTTAATGGCCTAAGCGATCACCTTCTCACATATGTAATTAAGCACAAAACCAATAATTCCCAACAACCCTTACTCAGAAAGGTTAGAAACAATAAAAACTTTGACCCTGCCAAATTCCAACAAGAACTAAACTCATGTAATTGGTCTATTCTAAAACACCTCCCCTTAGAAGAAGCAGTAGCATACTTTAACAACAAATTCCTCGAGATCCTTGATTTGCATGCACCTGTTCGTTCAAAGAGAACCAAGGCAAAAACTGCGCCATGGCTTTCTATGGATTCTGTCTAGATACTGGAGCCCTCCAATGGTTTCAGTCCTACCTGAATGGTCGACAGCAGGCTGTCCTCTGGCAGAACAAGCTCTCTAACCTTCTACCTAACACCCTTGGAGTACCACAAGGCTGTATAGTAGGGCCCTTGCTGTTCTCCATCTTCATTAATGACCTTTATACTGTCATCCCAAAAGTCAGCTGTATCCAATATGCTGATGACTCTACTCTGATTTGCTCAGCCACATCTCCAGTAGAGTTATGGTCAGCTACCCAGACCACCTTTAATACAATAGAAAACTGGCTTTCTGAACATTGTCTGATCCTAAATCCCAAAAAAACTAAAATGCTGTTATTTTCACCAACACATAGGTCTACCGCTTTCACCTTTACCATAAAATCAAATGATTGCACAATAATCTCCCCTGACCCATCTACAAAACTATTAGGTGTCATCATAGACAATAATCTAAAATTTGACCTACATGTTAACCAAACTATCAATAAAAAACTAGGGTCACTTTACAGAATAAAAGCCTTCCTAACCCCTCCAGCTAAAATTGCCATAGCTCGATCTCACCTTCTTTCAACCCTTCTGTATGCATCCCCTCTACTCTCGAATTTAAACAAGACTGTCCTTAACAAACTCTCAATTTGCTACAACCACATTGCCAGGTTTGCCACTGGGCTGCCTTTTAGGACACATCATTGTATCAATCTAAATCAGATTGGGTGGCTTGAACTACCCAGCCTAATCCAGTATAACCAACTGATTATGGCCTATAAAATCCTCTATAATCCGGACAATACTCCTGCACTTAAAAATATTATCACCCCCTATAACAATCCTAGACCGCTTCGATCCTCTAACAAACTACTAATTCAGACTAGCAAAATTAATAACACAGCCAGTGATTCTCTCTTTGCAAACTCTGTAAGTAGATCCTGGAACTCTCTTCCAGCTGGTATTACCTTACTTTCCACCTTAGGTCAATTTAAAACTAGACTCAAACAATATTTGTCACTTAACTGGCTATGTCAATGTATCAAGCCTGGCTAACTCTCTCTAGAATATGTAAAAATCTGTTAACCAGTTTACTGTGTAATTTAATTTAATCCTGGTGCTCAGGATTAACTGTAACCTGTGGAACTTGTTTAACTTGCTTACTTATGTAATCTCTGTAAATAGTCTGTTTGTAATATGTAATGCTGTATCTGCTTACCCTTGGAGCTTTTCTCCCCGGGCCTCCGCTGAAAATGGACATGCATCCAGTCATACTATCCCGGTCAACAAATGTAAAATAAATAAAAATAAACTACTCCCTGGTAAGATCTGACCACAAAATGATCTCCTTTAGTATTAAAACTAACCTAGAACCCCCATCAAACTCCAGACCTGTTAAGAAGGCCAATTACCTCAAACTAAGTGACAGTTTATTAAACTTCCAAGCCCCTCTGAACCCATGTAACACTGAGGTCTACTCTGAGCTGTACACAAATGCACTGTACAACCACTTTCATAGCTACATAAAGGAGGCAGTACCTGTCTGAGTCAAACCTATAATTAATAGCAAAAATAAACTGCCATGGTGACCCCTAGCATAAATATGCTATTCAACAAAAGGAAAAAAGATCTTTTCCAAAGCCAAGAAGGAACAGACAAAACAGTGCAAAAAGACACTCACTAGTCTAAACAAACAAATTAGAGAGCTGGTGAAATCTGCCAAAGCAAGCTATGAGGCGAACACTCAGGGGAAACACAGCATTGTGCTGAGTTAATCATGAATTGTAACACTTACACCCAGCCTGAAACTATAGTAAACCTGCTGGCCAACAAGTTCATTTCAAACACCCCCCATCACCTCCCTCCCACCCAAAGAAATAACTGCAGCCATCCCCCCACCAGTCATTACGAGGGAACAGGTCCTTAACTGCACTCGCTAAAGCCAAAAACACAACTCCTCCATTGGTCCCCACAACATTCCAGGATGCTTCTTAAATAGCTTAAAACAGAATCTATCAAGATCACTAGAAACCTTCTTTAACCACAGCCTCCAATAGAGCTTTGTCCTAGGATAATGAAGGACTCGACAGTCGATCTTCTGCTCAGGGGGGGGGGTCCATCAACTAACCCAGGGAACATCATACCCATAAGCTTGACCAGTCTTATCTGCAAGGTCATGGAGAGAATTATTGTGGACCTGATCAATAATGACATAGAAACTCCCCAAAAATTGGAACAGACCCGACTTGGCTTTGTCAAATGGAGGTCTTGCTTGCTCATTCTGGTGGACTTTGAGAAAGTCACCAGAGCTATGGAAGAGGGTAAAATGGTACACACCACTTATCTAGACCTGGCCAAAGTTTTCAACACAATCCCTCACTCAGGGATCATGGATAATCTTACTAAGTTACACATCACCATATGGCCTCTGGATACTGGCATCTTCAGATGGATAGCTAACTGGCTCAGTGACAGGACACATGTTGTCTGTATAGGTGAATCCACTTCCGATAAGAAACCTGTTACTAGCAGTGTCCCACAGAGCTCAGTGTTGGGACCCCTCTTGTTTGGTATATACTTCTCTGAAGTGAAGGATAATGTTGGGGGCACCTGGCTCACCTAGTTCACTGATGACTGTAAGCTGAGAGCAATTACTGAATCGACAAATGATGCTAACATCCTACAATCAGGCCCTAAAAATGACAAACAACTGGTACCAAAATCATGGTCTGAGACTAAATGCTAAAAAATGCTTAATCATATAATTCGGTAAATCAGATAACCCTACAAATTATAATATTGATAGCACACCCTAAAAATCAATCCAGTGGTGAGGGACCTAGGAGCACAGATACATAGTAACCTAAACTTTAACCACCAGGTAGCTACAGCAGTGAGGAAATCCTTTTGTGTGGCTTAACGTATAAGTAAAGGCATGGCATCAAGATCAAAGGAAGTCATAGTGCCATTGTACCTTCCCCTCATCAAGCCCATAATTGAGTGCAGTGCTCCGTTCTGCTTATACCTAACCAGGCACTTACACCAAATGGAGTGGCCCCAGAGGTTTCTCACTAAAAGTACAAAGAGTAAGGCACATGTCATATGCAAACTAAACTAAAGGCCCTGTCCCTGTACTCCGTCTCATATTGTTTATTGAGAGGGACTTGTGCCTGACCTACTAGGCATTCCCTGATCCAGCCCTGATGAAAATGTTACATATTCACAAGAAACATTATACAAGGGTCAAGCATTCCATGGACCAAACCATTTTTTGTGACTTGCTGGAGGGACAGGTTCGTATCCCAAAGGTTGTCTCTTCTATGGAATGGGTTCCCATCTTCATAAAACAAAGCCCATCCCTCACTCTCTTCAAAATGAATTTGGATGAATGGATGGGGAGCTGTAAATTCACTCCTTGAATACTGCCCATGTCTCTTGTGGACAGAGGCAGTCTGTAAAATGACTCAGGGATCCAACAACCAAAGACCCACTACCCTATCCCACATCTGGGGAATTAGGATATAGTACTGTCATATCCTTTGAAGGTTGAGTGTCGGGCTGGCAACTCAGCACCGGAAAAATCCACTGCCAATCATTAGCAGACTGGAGTTCTGCTGTGGTGACCCTTAACTGGGAAAAGCCGAAAGACAATTATACTGTCATGTCCTGGGTATTATAGATTCATAGGTTAGTACTAGGCTAACTGCCCTTGCGAGCCATTGTAAGCCTAGTCAATTATCTCCTGTGAGACTCAAAGCCTGCACCTTGTCTTTGTAAGGCAAACACCTTAACCACTGGGCCACCCTTCTTGGCTAGGCTTGTAAAGCCTCTTGTGTCATTAGCCTAGTAATCACTTATGGACCTGGGAATCAACTTATTTACATGTTGACATAAATACAGCTTGTTCTTTGTTGTTTATTATATTTAGAAAATACATGCTCAGTTGTTTACACCACATGATCTTTCTTCACTTTTGTAAACTCAGCATATTAATTTAAATAACTTTCACCTCTCCATTTCTTCCTTTTCCAAACTTTAAAAATGTCCCATTTCTTTCATACTTTGTATATGTATGTATGTATGTGTGTGTGTGTGTATATATATATATAGAGAGAGAGAGAGAGAAAGAGACAAACAAAGGGTAAAAGGTCACACAGATAAACCATTCAGTAAGAACTGTAAGAAAATCCAGCCAAGCTACAGTTTTCACAGTGTGATACCTTAAACATTCAGTAATGATATATGCAAATGATTCCTTATTGTCTGAACATCCCATTTTTTTTCTATGCAAAACTTTTTAAAACACACACCTGCATGCATTTACAATCATGCACAAAAATTAAATGTATTATATCAAAAAAACAGCTTGATTCTACATTTTCATATTCCATTTTCTTTAGTATTAAATATTCTGTCTTTTTTTACTAAGATATAATTTAGAACCCTCAAGACAGTAAAACTTAAGTTTGTCATTCATTTATATTCATTTAGGTAAAGAATATATACTTCCATGTTTGCTCATCATAGCCATTAACAGTCCATGTATTAAATATTGCTTCTTTCAAAAGGACAATCTGGGATGTTACTGTCCCTTTTATCGTCTTGTCTCTTTTTTGTGCCACACTAGCTACTCGTGTTAGCTCTAATCCTAGCACTATTTCTTATTCTGAAAAATAATTTCCTTCTCTCTGCTGCCTGCCCCCTATTCCAGTCTGCGTTTCTTTAACTTTAAGCATACTTTCATTAGTTGAAATTCTGTTTCTGTTCTCACTTTTTTGGTATTTAATAACCACATCATCCATATAAGATATAAGTAAGGGGCTGTATCTTCTACTATTTCCACCTTTCCTTTGTCTGTTTTTCTTGTGTGGTTCTCTAACATATTATTGATTACAAGACTATAAGTAATTCCACTTATGGAGCAACTATAATCATAGACCCATAAAGCCCTGGTGACCCAAATTCAGTTACTTGCTCTGGGTATTGCTGGAGCTGGCACAGAAAAAAAGAGAAGTGAACAGGCTGTAACCACACACCTCCCTCGGGGGGGGGGGGGGTAAGGAGCAGGGGCAAGTTCAGTGCATGCAGCTTGCACAAATTTCCCAGGTTGCAACTAGAGAAACATGCATAATGTACCTGTTATAAGAGGTGGAATCTTTTGTGGGTGTGTGCCAGATAAGGAAGTGAATTAGTCCCAGACTACACCCATTTGCATATCCTTTAGAGAATGCTCATTGGGCAGGTTTGGAGCATTTGAGAAATGAGAACAAAGACACCCTGATTATTTTCTTAGCAATGACTCTTCCTAACAGGTTCTCACCCTGATGAAGAAATGACCCAAACAGTCTGAAGTGGGTAATGAAGGACAGGAAAAAAGTCCAACAAATCATGGGATAACCTTATCTCACTCCTTTTTTCTATTCTTATTTTTCTCCACAGTATCACTGGGTTTTCCCATGAAGTATATTGTACTGATTTAAGTAATCTGGTTATTTGCTTCCTAATTCCATAATGTTCCATTATTCTTAACCTTTCCTTTTTGGAAAACTATAATTAATTTCATTTCATCCAGGGTACTCTGCTAATAACATTGTACAATTTTCAGTGAATGCATATAATAAACATTTTGTATTTAACTACACCTGCTCATTTAACCTTTCAAACAAATTTTGCCTTTTCATTAATTAATTCAATTTTTTTTCTTTGCTACTCTTACTAGTCTCTCTGTTCTAAAATCAGTATAATTATGCTCTAATAACTCATTTCACTTATTAACTAACTTTACATTTCTCTTTCTTAGACCAAATTATATATTTTTTCAACCCTGGCGTTAACATTTTTACACTTTTTTAAAGGCTACTCACCACTCAGTCCATGAAATATAGCATTCCTTCATGACCAAATGTTCCTTAAAAAGTTGTTTGTATTATTCTTCCAGATCTCTTGTTGTAAAATGTTCTCCAGTCAACCTATTTACTTCTTTTCTTATTTGTATTTTCGCATGCATAAAGTATTGTCATATGATCAGAAAAATATCTGGCCACAACTTCCTTCTGTTTCTAAGTAAATAATGTCAGTTTTACATGTATTCTTTTATAAATAATGTGTCTTTACATAGTCTAACAACCTGACTTTTCCCTTAAATTACAGTTTGCACTGTTAATATATCAATATATTAACAAAGACAAAAAAATGAATACAATTTACCAAAATATAGTCCTTAACTTTCTTAAAAACAATTCCTTCACTAACGTGTGTATGCATAAATCACAATAAGTGATATTGGTCTTTTTCTGTTTTTTAAATCCGCAGTTATATATTCTCTTGGTTTTATGATCATACAATTTACAATATTAACTTTTTCTTATCAATAATTGCAGTACCTGTACATTTTTGTCAACCCATAGACCGGTCTATTTCTTCGTAAAACTTGAAAATGTTTCCTGTGTTTTCCTGTTAGAAATCTCCATCCTGAATATGTATTACATCATTAACTAATTTCTGATCCCATCTTAATATAACTAGTATGGACTCATTTTTAAATTGTTGACATTCATTGTTAAAAGACTTACATTACCGCTATGCTACTTACTTATTTGCTGATTTTCTTTTTACTTTTCTTACACTTTTACTAATAGTACCACATTTTTCTCAATCTGTAACTGCTGAAATGCTGACTAATTTGTCTTCTGTTTCAAAACATTTTGATGCATTACTTAGCATTTTAATTTCAGAACAGTGTTCTACTGTTATTATTTAAAGCATCAGTACCATTTTTCTCAGCAGTTTGTACTGTGCCACTTTAATAGCTTAATAATTTCATTACTTGTATTACTTCTCCGTATTTTCATTTTGTTGCTTATCTTTTTCTACCACTTGCATTTCACTGCCAACACACAGGAAAGCCAAAAAATCACCTTTTTTATTGCACTTAATAAAAATCAGTATAGCTTTGGGGATACCACAGTGATTGGTTGGTTATATATATATTTTTTATTACATGCTATCTTTCTTCATATGGTAAACATCTTCTTTTATGGCATTCATTTAGTAAATGATCTACTTCCACAAAGAAATAACTCTTAGGTTGATTCTACCACCTCAGTGTCCCTGTAGTTTGTTGTGTAAAATAATATTAGATACAAGACCATGTTTATATTCACTGAAATGCAGTGTAGCTTACTGTCTTTGCTTTGTGTACTGAAGGACCTTGGTTCTTTAAGAAGATTTTTGTCCTTGTAAATCTTATCTGTCTTAAACTGCATATTATTTTTTCTTTGATTTCGTTTTGCCCCTGCCTGTTGATCATCTGACCTTCTCTCAGCCAATTTACTCACTTGATCCCCTTAGCAGGATGAGAGCTAACTGAGATGAGGTATCACAAAGGCAGAAATTTTTCCTATCATTAAGTCCTAATTCCTGCATTTGCTTGTCTTCCAAGTGTGCACCTGTAACGGGCCTGTACAGTGTATGCCACAATTCCACAAGACATTAGCAAAAGAGGGTCTATATTATAAGATCGACGTTTGAAAACATCGAGCAACATATGGTCGACACATTCAAACATCGACCTTATAAAAAGACAAAAGAAAAAGAAAAAAGTACCCTAATGGGTTTAAGCAGAGGGGCAAGTCCCCCTGTGCCCCCACACCCCCGCTACTTAAATATACCAACTCCGAGACCACACTACATTGCAGTAAATGGAAATCTCCCCTTATGAAGATTTCCATTTACATGCTCAAGATTCTGAGCATTTGATATTCTCGTGTCGACAATGTCAGATTCTACATTGTCAACTTTTGAGAATATAATATAGACCCTCAAAAGATACCCCCACCCCATAGAGACAAGTATCTTCATGTGACTCCCAGTCTCCTGAAGGGATTCTTCCACAGAAAGTGTTGTCATGAACACACACACCCCTCCCCTCCCATACATAGCCAGATACATTATTTTTAAGTGTTGTAATACCATATATAACTCTGAGGTAATTTCTAGGTTAATCTGAATATGAGGTTTATCACTAAAGCAGATAAGGGAGTAGAAAGTAAATGGTTGTGATGGTGGAGCAACTATACTACAATGATACAGAGAGTGATCTGTTGTCACCCCCCCCCCCCATGTTTATACCTAGGTTTCTGGAGCCTGTTGAAGTGTACTACTTTGTCCTTGCAGCTGCTTTCTAAGTCATATATATTGGTGAGTGTTGCAGTGGTAGCTAGCTGAGCAGGGCAGACGACCCTTCTCTATCATCAGCAACAATCTCCAGATCCTTCTAGGGGATGCTAAGATATAAAAAGCCTGTCAGACGGATTTAATCTTTCCAGCATTTCCTTTTTCCAGTGAGTCATGCCTGGAGGTGTCCAGGGGACATCTTCACTAAGCATCCATACCACTTTTGTTGGCTTCAGTTAATCTTGAGGAGCAATGGCTGTATTCTCTTATCCTTCTATAATGAGAAGCTCCTCAATCTGTCACAGACAACTAGCACAGCAACCCTGAAAAGGACCTTGAGTTCCACCGTATGTAGCCCTGACTTCATCCTTTCAGTTATTAGCCTAGGTTAATGACCACAATTGAGGATGGACACATAGACTGACTGAGAGTTTCATCCTAGAACTTTCTCCAGGCTTTACAGTACTGTGTGGCACAGTGCCTGTAGTACAGCCATATCTGGCCCTCCAGTGGTCTGTCTCCTAATTACCTGTACACTTATTCATGAGTAAGACCCTGAAATATTAATGCCCCACCACACATACACACACACATGTACGCATACATACACATTCTCACTCTTGGGGTAGTATGATGTATTGCATAATTTCATAAGTACATGTAAGAAAGGAAATCTTAATGTCTCACTACCAATCTAAAAAAAAAACTTACATCCCATAGTATTTGTCAATTGCTCCTGTAAAGGCCTTCACTCTAAATCTGTCTATTTTTACTCAGTAGCCTTTTTCGTACTTCAGTCATTCTTTCCATCATCAATGAACTGCATTTCTTATTTCTGCTGGATAGATTATTCTGTAAGTCCTGTAACCATGAGTAGGTTTTGCAGAGAGGCAGTCTCCCCTCCTGCCCCATCCCAATTACCTAATACATAACTTATTTCATCAAACAAGCATTTGGGAAAGACAGCACCCTGGAAAGGGTGATAATTGCTACTCTGATGGTATTTTTTAGTCCTACTGAAATAATTGGAATGATGACTAGGGACCTCTAACATTTGAGAAATAAAGCCATGAGAGTATCTTAAGCAGCTGCCTTTCATTGCGTCTTCTCAGGCCTACTGAATTTTCATTGCAGTACAGAACTGTAAGAATGATAACATTTATTTGAATGTAATGAGATAATAAATACCCAGATCACGCCTCCCAAATCTCAATGATTTTTTTCCTTATATTTCTTAACTTGTCACCCTTAAAATGTTTGATTTTTTTGGTCGGTCACAGGATTGCATTCGTTCAGTAATCCCAGGCATTAGAGTTTCATACTTTTTGTTAAGAAAATACATTTTGATGCAAAGTCTGTTGTTCTGTTAACTTTTATGTGAATTAAAGTAATATTTATAAATTGTCCTTGATTGTGAGCCTTTGTCTCCCCACCCTCTTATTATTTTTGGCTGATAACAGGAAACAGATCTTCATAGTCCTAAACCAAATTATTAACAGTTTACAAACTTTACATGCACATTATGAATTATTTTCAAAATGCATTGTCAAGCTTTTGAGAAGAAAAGCAACCCACTGTAGAGGAGCCTGTAATCTAACTATCTCAAATTGAATAACGTCTACAAGTAAGAAGCTTCTGATCCCGTAGCTTCACATGATGACTTGAATAATTAAGCAACTTGCACATAGCAGGATTAATGTACTGCATTTTTTCAGTACTTCCAGATGGCATTGCATTATATTCTGTACCTGCATCTGGTTTAAATACCATAGTATGACTGAGTTTTCATAACACGATATCCAGTGGATACTCCCGTTTAAAAACCTCATCATCACATTCTTGCACTGTATGTACACTGAGCAGATGTTCTTCATGTTTCACTGTTGCAGTTATTATATTTGGGTAATCTGCTGGCAGGTTGCCCGCATTCGGCCTGAATAACAAAGTCTTGGGTCCTGCATAGGTTGCTGTCTCCTCTTCCATGATGTCAGGTCATCAGGAGTATAAAACATGCAGCCAACGCCATTTTAACCAGTCTTTCTTGCCGCACGGTGCACGAAGCAGAAGCAGTTCGCAAGTGCCGGTCGGCCTTCGCCAGCAACAAATACAAGGTCAAAAACAACTTCTATGTCTAAAAAACTGATGCATGAGCCACGTGCTCAGGCTCCTATGCCTAAAAAACAGATGATCAAAATGGCTGAGGATTTAATTACCTTGATCAGGGGTTCCCAACCCACCCCTGCTAAGAGGCCTAGGCAAGACACTGATTGTGAATCTTCAGATCAGGTTTCCATTTCTTTTGATTCCTCTTCTGATCAGGAATTTTCTGTTCCACCATATGAGGATTCTGATGCAGTGGAATCCATCCCATCTGCATCTCCTCCAGAGGATTACTCTTTTGGAGAGACTTTGCATACTTTAAGGGAACATTTTCACTGGGAGAGTCAAGACTTCTCTAAATCAAAAAGAGGCTTAGGGATTTCATCCTTCTTCCTCAACATAGGTCTTTGTGAATACCTCCTGTATTAGACATTGTTGATGTGTTCTCGGAATCAAGCATGGCTCCTGATTCCCTGCCTCTGGCTCCAAGTAAGCCAGACAGATATTACAGGGTTCCTGACTCTAACAAATTTCTTTTCAAAAATCCTGCTGCTGATCCAGAGACTATTTCTCAGGGTCCCAAGGGTGTTAAGGTTTCTACAGCCAAAAATCCTACACCTTCTGATAGAGATTCCAGGGTAAGAAGGTTTATACGTCTGCAACCTTGGCAATCCGGGCTTTAAACTGTCAGTTTCATATGCTTAAATATCAACAGCATGTCATGGGCTTACTGAAACAGGAAAATAAAGAGATACAGGATTTATTGCATTCAGCAGAACAGGTTGGAAAGCAAACTTTGCAATGTGGTTTTGATTCCTTGGAGGCCTCTTGTAGGGCTGCCGTTACTGGATCTGTGATTAGAAGGCATGCCTGGCTCAAGGAGCAAAATCTGCCTGATCATGTTAAAGCTAAATTGTTGGATGCCCCTTTGCAGCATGATACTGTGTTTGGTATTAAGGCAGAAGAGGTTTTAAAGAAAATGGAAGACAAAGCTAAATCTATGCAAACTGTAAAAGATTTCTTGCAAGTGCAGCCACCCAGGTTCAGTAGGCACTGGCCTACTAAAAATTGGTCCTTTCCAGTGTCCAACAGAGCCAGTCAGGGCAAACCCAGGCACTCAAAAGACTCCAGATATCAATCACAGGGTTCTTACAGGTCAAAGCAATGGGGTGCCTCCACCTCCAAATCTGGAGGAAACAAAGCACAACCCTACAGTAACCAGTCTCAATGACTTCCCTCTATCATCTCCAAGAACTTATCTTTTGGCAGACCCCTTGGGGGGTAAACTAGCACTTCATGCTCAAAATTGGAAGTTAATTACCAAGGACAAGTGGGTATTAAACATAGTATCCCAGGGGTACAGATTTCATTTCCATACTTTGCCAATTCCAAACGGATGGCCGGATCTACCACAAAACCAGTGGGCAGAGGCCCAGAAACAAGTTGTGCCCCTCATGAATATGGGGGCTATTCAACCGGTACCAGAAAAGGAAAAAGGACAAGGATTTTATTCAAGACCTTTCCTGGTACCCAGAAAAGACAATTCATGGTGTCCAATACTGGACTTATCTATTCTGAACACGTTCCTGGACATTCCAAAATTAAAAATGCTGACTTTACAACAGCTACTGCCTATGCTAGGCAAGAATGCTTGGCTAGTAACTTTAGACTTAAAAGAGGCATACCTGCATATCCCAATAAGGGAATCATGCAGAAGATACCTCGCTTCAAAGCAGGTTTTTTGCATTACCAATTCTCTGCACTGCCCTTTGGCTTATCTACTGCACCCAGGGTCTTTACAAAGTGCCTGGCACCATTAATTACATTCTACAGACAAAGAAACATTCAGATTTATTCTTATCTAGACGATTGTCTCATTCAAGCAAGAGGACAAGGATACTCTTCTTCAACATCTGGCATTTGTAAAAAGGCTTCTAGCATGCCTAGGGTACACCATAAATGAAAAGAAATCACAACTGTTACCCTCTCAAATAATTACATTCCTGGGTGCAAGCTTGAATACAACTGCCCAGATGGCTTACCTCACGCCAGACAAACAAAGACAACTGACAACATACTTCAAACAAATGGCAAGAAAAATCCGGTTATCTGCAAGACAATTTCTGCAGGCTTTGGTGTTCATGGCATCCTGCATTCTACTAATTCCATATGCGAGACCGCATATGAGGAAACTTCAATGGTACCTAAAAAGTTTATGGAGTCAACATTGTCACAGCCAGGAAACAATGATTCCTCTCATTCCCTGCCTACAACAGGAGTTTCTTTGGTGGGCAGAGACATGTCACCAAAACAAGGGACTGTCATTTATTCTACCCCATGCCACCCAAACCCTAACTACAGATGCATCAGACTATGCATGGGGGCCCATCTGGCAGGCAGATGCATTCAGGGCAAATGGAGCCCAAAACAAATGCACCTACATATCAACCAGAAAGAAATGCTAGCTGTACAGAATGCTCTGACAGCCTTCAAGGAGTTTTTTCATCCAGGACAACTACTGATAAAGATGGACAACACCACAGTTACATGGTACATAAACAAGCAGGGGGGTACCTACACCTACCCCCTTTGCAGACTAGCCATGGCCTTGTGGAACACAGCCTTGACTTATCAAATACATCTACAAGCTCAATTCCTGCCAAGAAAGCAAAATACTCTGGCAGAAGACTTAAGCAGAAATGTTATGGACCCACATGAATGGAAACTGGATCCACAAATCTTCAGCATGTTGACACGAAAATGGGGGAGCCCAGACATAGATCTTTTTGCCTCTGCCCAAAACTACCAGTTAGACAAATTCTGCACAAGCATTCATCACAAAAAAAGCTTGGAAAGTTGATGCTCTATCCTTCAGCTGGAAAAACCTATGCCTTTCCCCCTCTGCCTCTGCTCTCCAAGGTTTTACTAAAAGTCAGACAGGAAAAAACAAAAATAATTCTGATTGCTCCAGACTGGCCTCGCCAACACTGGTACCCACTTCTAAGGAATATTTCACACCATCATCCATGGTACTTGCCGCAGACACCTCATCTATTGTCTCAGCAGAACTATCAAATTTTGCACACTCAGCTCCAAACTCTGAATCTTGCAGCATGGCTAATCAACTAATTTCTCCAATCACATCTCTCAGTAAACCTGTGATGGATGTCATGTTGGAGGCTAGAAGGCCTAGTACTAGAAAATCTTATGCTGATAAATGGAAGAGATTCTGTGCCTGGAACCAAGCACAAGGAATAAATACAGCAATGCCTAATGTTCCTCAGATTCTGCAATATTTAACTGAGATGCTTCACAAGGGCCTATCTTTTTCTTCTATAAAAATCCATGCCTCTGCCATCTTGGCTCATTGCAACACAGAGCCTCCTCTATTTTCTCATCCCCTGCTAAAGCAGTACCTCAAAGGGGTCAAAAATTGGAGACCTCCCAGGAGAGCACCAACTCCTGCATGGGACCTCAGTTTTAATCTGGAAAAACTCACACTACCTCCTTTTGAACCATCTGCTATTGCAGACATAAAATTTCTTTCTTGGAAGACAGCCTTTCTTTTAGCAGTCACTTCAGCTAGAAGGATTTCAGAACTACAGGCACTCATGGCAGTGGATCCTTTCATTATCTTTTATCCAACAGAGTGGCCCTCAGGACCAATCCTTCTTTTATGCCTAAGGTGGTATCCATTGTGGCTCTTAACCAGACCATTCATCTGCCAACCTTTTTCCCAAATCCGCAGAACAAGGGGGAGCAGATTCTGCATTCATTGGATGTACACAGACAACTAAGATTTTACTTAAACAGGACAAAATCTCTACGAAAGTCTGAGCAACTACTGGTGGCATTTGCTGCAGGGGCAGAGGGGAAGGCTATCTCATAGCAGACTATTTCAAAATGGATAAGCCATTGTATTCGTTTCTGCTACATGCATCATGGTAAACCTGTCCCCAAAGGGATCAGATCCCATTCCACCAGGGCTGTATCTACTTCTGCAGATTTTCTCAGAGGGGTTTCTACCAGAGACATTCTAGAAGCTGCTACTTGGAGATCAGTTCATATGTTCACAAAACATTACCATTTACCTCTCTTTTCTAAATCCAGGGCAGGCTTTGCCACTGCTGTCCTGCAGGGCCTTATAGCTGCCCCTAATGCTGTATGATTACATCCTCCCATCCATAGCTTTGGGATTCTACCCAAATGTAATGACTGCAACAGTGAAACACGAAGAACATAGTACAGTTGTGTACACTTACCATAAATGTAGATGTTCGAGTGTATTCACTGTTGCAGTCCAAGTTACCCACCCGCCAGCCCCCTTTCTTCTCTATTATTATACCTCTTCTTTCCTTCACTATGCTCAAAAGCCTTTTTGGTGTATTTGCTTTTAGTTGGAGGTAAATTTTTTGTGTTCTAAATTACATGTATGTGTGTGTGTATATATATATATATATATATATATATATATATATATATATATATATATATAGTATCCCATTCTTTTGCTCCCCATTTGGGGGCACCTGACATCTGGGGCAAGAAAAACTGATTAAAATGGCGTTGGCTACATGTTTTATACCCCTGACGACCTGCTGTAATGGAAAATGAGACAGCAACCGATGCAGGACCCAAGACTTTGTTATTCAGGCCAACTGAAGGCAACCTGCCAGCAAATTACCCAAATGTAATGACTGCAACAGTGAATACACTCGAACATCTACACTTATGGTAAGTGTACACAACTGTACTTTTCTGGTCTCACATGCTACTTTGAACACTTCTAATTTCTGTCTGAGCTCTTTCAACTGAGATAAAGTAATTTCCCTTTCTCTGTAGACAGTCACTTTTTAATGTTAAATCTGCTTCTAACACTACTCAGACTCTCATCTGATTATTTCTTCTTTTTTTTCTTCTTCTTTCGGCTTTTCCCAGTTAGTGGTCGCCACAGCAAATCACCTGTCCACTCATGGTTGGCAGTGGAGTTTTATGGTGTCAAGTTGCCATCCCAGTGCCTATCCTTCCACAGAAGGCACACACACGCACACACTCATGCCTAAGGCCAGTTTAGAGTGTCCAATCCACCTACAGCATGTCTTTGGGATGTGGGAGGAAACAGGAGCACCCAGAGGAAACCCATGCGACCACAGGGAGGACATGCAGACTCCACACAGAAGGCACCCCAGCCGAGGATCGAACCAGAGAACCTCTTGCTGTGAGGCGGCAATGCTAATCACTGCACCACCATGGCCACCCTCATCTGATTATTTCTAATACCACATATTTCCATTTCATACCACTGAGCCTTGCAATTCTCTGGCTCATTTTTTTTTTAAACCAATAATAAAAGCATCTGTCTCATCACTGCAGTATTATTTCTATTAGTCCAGATATTTTATAAACTTTCAGCCCATCTTTTTGGGAAAATTTTAAAAACTTAGCACACTGTACTTGATTTTCTGCTCATAGGCAGGCAGATCTGAATTTGCAGTTTCCAGGCCTTAGACAGATTACACTGTAGAGAGAGATTTCCTGGAGATTGTAGCTACACCATTCCTTATGTAAAAGATGAACTGATATATCCTGCTGTAGGTCTCATATGTATAAAATTTTATATTTAATAGAATGAAAGAATGGATCAGATATGACTAAATGTGCTTCCAGCTTAGCTTTCAGACTGCAACAGTATACAGGAAACCAGAACATGATACAGACTGTTGCTGTGGTCAGAGTTAAGGCAATGAGATATTTGAAGAGAACTAATTATATGCAGCAGCCCCATCACTAAGATGTCCAAAGGAAAAGTAATACCAGATGTAATACCAAAGTAGTAAGAGTCCTATGCTTTATACCTGCTGAGCTACTCAGAAATCTACTAATATGTCTGGCACTGTTTTGTTGCCATTATTGCACTTAGTATTACACATCTTTGTTGTTAGTGGCATTATCAGCTGGTACATTTGAGTATTTTAGGAAGCTCTACATGGAGGATAGCAATTAATACATCATGAGACATAAGGAAATTCAAAATTTGGCTTTGTCTGATAGATTGCCATAGAAAAAAAACTGGAAATTTGACCTTGACCAAACACTGTCTCAAAACTGTGTGATAGTTGTAGCTTGCCAAGGATAATTTATAGCTGAAAGAATGTACCTCATACAAATGGTGCTCTTTTTTAACCAGAAACAATTATGTTTAAATATCTCTAATGCAAATAAACATTCAGTGTTATATGGGCATCATCATAAATGTTGGCATCATTAAAGCTGTAGTAACTTACTAACTAGGAACCAAACAGAAAAAATCTTGGACATATAAACACAATAAGAAACATGCTTTTCCTCACAGCCATACCTTTTGACAATAGTTGCAGTTATAGATGTTATTTTTTATGTAATTTCTTTAGAATGATGGGGTTATTTTCTTTTTTCGCCCTTTTAATTGTGTGAGCTAGAGTGCTGTTTGCTTAAGAGATAAGCTGCACAATACAAACTTAATTTCTTTTTTTAGAAGAGCCAATCAGTGTAAACAACATGCCTTTGAGAGGTGGGGTAAAAAGCAGTGAATGTGATAACAGAACATAAATTTCACATATATAGTATCCAGACAATAGTACCAAACTCTGGGTTATACACATAGTGACTACATCACATAGGTTCATAGGTTTATAGATGGTTACTAGGCTAATGGCCCAAGAGCCCTTACAAGCCTAGCCATATTAATCCTGAGTTGCCTCAGTTGGTGGTTAGGTGAATGAAGTTTACAGAGGTAAGGATTATAGTAGTTAATACCAACTTCCTCTGTCTAGGAGGGACATGGGCACTACCCCAGGAGTGAATTTGCAATTATCCATCCATTGATCTAGGTTGCATTTGAAGAAGGTCAGAGAGGGGCTCTGTTTCATGTGAGATGGAAGCTTGTTCCAGAGAAGTGGCAGTCTCTGGGAGGTGACTCTATCTCTCCAGTATGATCTGTTTGTGTCAGAAGCTAGGTTCAGATCCCTGGAGTGAGTGACCCTTGTGCAGTTTGATTTACGAATGTGTAGCATTCCATCAGGGCTGGGTCAGAGACTGCCCTGTAAACCAGGCACAGGTCACCCGTTAGCAACCTGTAGGAGACAGAATACAGTGACGGGGCTTTTAGTCTTCCTGCATAAGACTTTTTTTCTGTTCCCTGTAATTTCTTTGTGAGCATCCTCTGTGGTTTCTCCAGTTGTTGCAGGTGTCTGGTACGATACATGCAGAAGGGAGCATTGTATTCAATTACTGGTCTGATGAGAGCTAAGTATAATGAAATTATAGCATCCTTAGATCCAGATGCTGTCTATAATGTAATTAGCAGGGATGTCAGCTTTCCCAAAGTGAATAATAATGCTTTTTTTTAAATTTAACTTTAATCTGTGCATGCATTTGTGCATTTATCTTTAATCTGTGGCTTTGCCACTATCTAATTGTCTGCATTATATTAGCATTGTTGGGGGACATTAACAGTTGTTCCCAATTTGCAATCTTCAGCAAACTTGGTCAGCCACAGTCCGTCCAAGTTTGCCCTGACTTCTTTTTTTTTTCTAACAACTTTTTACTTAATTTTATAATTAAAAGTTAACAATATGAACAGATATAACATAAAAATTGAAATAAAATAACTATATACAGTCATCCATGACAATGTACAAGATAAGTTATAAGTAACATTAATATTTATTTAGTAAAACTTGTAATTTCTGCCAGGTTAATTTCTTATGAGTTGTATTAGATGTTCTAGTGACAATAGTTTACACTACTTTTTTACGTACACATTTAGCCAAACATGTAAAGTCAGTAAATAAGAGATCTTGTTTACTTTTCCAATTCATTGTAATCACTAAAAGAGACCAAAGGGAGGAATTTGATGCTTTGGGATTATATTTGGAATGGGAACATTGAAAAGTAACAGGGAATCAGTGATGATACAATTATTGGACCACAAAGCCTTTACAAAGTATTTGAAATCATTCCAAAAATTCTAAAACATTTCTACACTAAATAAACATATGGACCCAATTAGCTTCTAAAGTTTAATCACATCCCCAACACTTTGCTTCTTTATTTTTAGAAATAATGGCTATTTTGTGAGGATTGAAAAAACTTCTATGTATAAATTTCCAAGTAAACTTCCAAATAAACAGAAGATGTAGTGTAATTTACAGATTTTAATAATGTTTTATTATCAGTTGAAAATGGTTATTTACTTTTGTAGTGTATTGCAAAAAGGAAGAATGAAATGGTATATACTCATCATGTCGTATTTTATATGTGGTTGAAATGGACAATCTATTTTCGGTGTTTGTTGAGTTATTACACATTAAGAGCTGTAACAATTTTGGCAAAGATTCTATTTCTGGGCTTATTAACATTTTTACCTTATTTTCAATGTCCTGCCATAAGGTTTGTAGAAATAACCAATTGTCTTGATTTACATTATATCTAGCTAATAGAAAATTTGCTTAGTGAATCTTGATATTATCTAGAAACTGATACCAACATTTTAGAGTATTGTGTGTAAAATTTAGCATTTTATTTATATTAAACGAGTCTATGCAATCTGGAGTGTAAGCAATTGGAAAGATGAGAAAAAAATAACTGTTTAACAATATAATTACTTTCTATTATACTTTTAAAAACATTGAGGATTTGATTACTACCAAAAGAGAAATTATTAAATTTCTTATTATATAGACAGTAATCTCGTATTATCCAATACATTTTGCTAGTGTCTAACAATTGAATTATGTGCTCATCATAACCAGTACCAGATATTATATAAGTTTCATGTAATTGTTTCCAGCTTGAATCATAGTTAGTACTTAGCCAATGTAATGCAATGTTTATAATAGTAGATTTTGAATATAATTCAAAGTTAGGAAAACCAATGCCATTGTTATCCCAACCTTTTACAACATGCCAGTTATAGGCTATTCTTGCTCTTTGTGGAAACCAAAGAAACTTAATCAGTATATTGTTTACTTGTTTGAAATTTTTTTTTGTAGGAACTAAAATCAAAGATTCCATATAGAATAAAACTTTGGGCAATATGACAATTTTTATCAATGTGAGTCTATCCTCATTATTAAAGAATATTTTATTCCAATTATTAGTTAACTTAGTGATTGCATTTAATAAATTTGTATAATTTGCAAGTATTCTTTCCTTCTATGTAGATTTGATATTAATCCCTAAATATTGAATTGATTTGTTTTCCCAATTATAGTTTTTATAGTTTTGCAAGTTCTTGTTTATTTTTTTGTTAATTAGTAATGTTTCAGTCTTACTCTGATTGAATCTTAGGCCTGAAATCTTTTGAAAAAGATTGATTGAATGATATGATGTAAAAATTAGTCTATATCTTCACTTGTTATAAGACTGTCATGGGTTCAGCCACCTAGGCAGCGAGACATTTCCCTGTGATACATTTTACTAGGGACACATGGCTGAAGTGACATTCAGCTGCAGAGAAATATGGATGTTTGCAAATTCCCTGTGGGCAAAGAGAAGCACACACACTGCCATGCTCACAGCTTTAATAACCAAATGCATTGTAGCAGAAGAAGTAATGCAACATGTAGAAATATGCTACAGTATGGGGGAAATCCTGCAGGCTACTGTTGTCACATTTATGCTCCAGTATGCATTTTAAGTAATGTTCCCTAGACACTTTGAAGGGGGTATGGGTCCAAATACACCCATTATAAAGGCACTGCCCATTGTGTACTGCATTTTTACTGCCACTGGCATGCCCTCTGGCCAGCCTGTTGCTGATGCCTGCCATACTGCCTACTGTCTCATCTTCCCTTGAGGACCATGGACGTTGTTTTCCCCCTGTGCATTTGTTTTTTGAAGTTGTGGGCATGGCAACATATTCTTTTCTTTGCCCACAGGGAATTTGCAAACAGACATACTTCTCTGCAGCTGAATGTCACTTCAGCCATGTATCCCCAGTCAAATGTACCACAGGGAAATGTCTTGCTGCCTAGGTGCCTGAACCCAACTGTCATCTGCAAACAGCTGAATTTTTGAACAGTATTTGCCATTTAAAGGGAATCCTTTTATGTTAGAATAATTTCTTATAAGTGTGGCAAAGGGTTCTATCGATAGAGAAAATAATACGGGTGATAGCGGGCAGTCTTGCTTTGTGCCTTTCAAAATTTTTAAAGACTTTGATAAGCATGCTGCGATTTTAACATAAGCTTGAGAATCATTATATAATTTTAATATTAAATTAATAAATTCCAATGAAAATCATATCATTTAAGTACTCTCAATAAATGTATCCAGCTAATAGAATAGAAGGCTTTATCAATATCTAGGCTAATAACAGTAAGTTGTTTTCTGGTTTTGTTAGCAATATCAGTTAGAGCTAATAAGCCTGTTTGATCATAATCTATTACATTAGGTAATATGTTATTTAGCCTTTTAGCCACTATAGACATAAAAGTGTTATAATCTATATTTAACAAAGAAATGGGCCTATAGGAAGAACATACTTCTGGGTTTTTATCTTGCTTTAGTATAGCAGAAATTAGAGTATTTCCAAGAAGGAGGCACTTTTGATTCTGTTTTGACCATAGAAAATGCATTTAACAATATTTTTAATGTTGAATCTGGGAAGATTTTATAAATTGCTGGGATTATTCCATCTAGGCCAGGGGCTTTGTTATTCTTTAAATTTTTAATTATTTCTTTCAGTTTCAGTAATGATATTGGTTTAGTTAGTGTTTTATTTTCCTGTTTAATATTTTATTTCTAATATTATTTTGGAGAAATTTATCAGTTATAACTTAATTCTTTATAGAAATATTATTATTGTTAATTGATTTGTAATAGGTTTTAAATGCCAATATGTCTTTCAAATCATTTTTTTGTGGAGTTATTAACTGTGTATTTAATTTCATTTTTATGATTTAGGTTATTAATTTGTTTAGTCCTGATGGCCAACTTATGTAAATGTTTAGGATATACAGAGTAGGACTGTAGTGTAAGCCTTTCCATATTAATTAAAACTTTGTGGTTTAATATTTCTAGATATTTTTGGTTTAAATTTAATATTTCAATGTGAACATCTTTATCGTTAGGTTTTGAGTTTAATTTTAACTTATCTATTTTAGTTTGTAATTGTAGTAATTGTCTATCCCATTCATTTCTCTTTAGAATATACCAATTCTTGATTCTTCCATATAAGTAGATTTTTAATGTGTCCCATAACATAATGTCAGTAACCTCACCATTATTGTTAATTTCCAAAAATGTGTTAATGTCATTTAAAACCCATATGTTTAACTATGTAGGCTGGAATTCTTTGCCAAAAAATAAATAATCATTTCTTAAACAGAAGTTGAATGTGATGGTGTTATGGTCAGAGAATGGACATGATATTATTAGTATTTATTTTATTTTAGAGTATAGATTATTCAAAATAAAAACCTTGTCTATGTTTGGGTTCCAAATCTGAAGGAGCAATGGGTATAATTTAGAGATTCTGCTGTTTTTAAGATCATATGTATCTCTAAAGTTCTTTGAAGTAATAAAATGATTCAGTTTCTTGGATTGTGCCATTATTTTAGGTTTATTAACTCTGGAAGTATCTTTGTTCGATAATAGGCAGTTAAAATCTCCAGCTAAGATGATTTCTCATTTGGCATATAGTGTTATGGTATCCAAATACTTATTTACAAATTTTGTTCCCAGTCCAGGTAACCAATAAGAGTTAATCAATTTATATAATTTATTGTTAATTTCTAATACCACCAAACACAACATTCCATCTTTATCCGAAAAAGTACTTAATATCTTAGGTATGGTGGCAGAATTTTTCCATAATATAAGTGTACCTCTCCTTTTATTTTTATAACAAGAGTCAGCCAAGATTATTTTTCTATATACTCTCTTCTTTGACCTCTGTCAAAAACACATCAGAGTGTAAACAATAAGATTCACAACCTATGCCCTTTTTGGCTACTTGTTCCCCAAAATTCTAAAGCATAAACTTAGTAAATACAAGCAAAAATTTAAACAGCAATAATATAGCATGTAAGCAAAATCCTTTCAAAAATTTACATCCAACCTAACACTGGTTAACTCAAAACTTACCCCAGGTGACTTCAATCCCTTATGACTTCTCATCTAGCTCCCCATCTAGCAGCATCTAGCAATGGCTTCCCTGGCTCATCTCCACTCCCATCTCCCCCCATCCATCCTCACCAAACCTTCTCAGCATCCTCCTACCAGACTAGGTAAACCTAAAAAACCCCCTTACTCCTTACACAGCTGAGGTACTGACCAGAGTACTCATGAGTACTCCCTGAACTTCACCAGATCATAAATCTCCAAAAACTCCCCAACAACCATAAAAACAACAACCATAAAAACACCAAAAAAAAAAAACTTCTTACATAAATAAAAAAAGCTACACTACTACAATCTCTTCTCTCTTTCCTGCAGTTATCTCTCTCCTCTACCACCTTCCTGGCCATCTACTTCAACACCACCTTTTCCTCATTATGAAGAAATCCCAAACCAACAAACCAAAACTCAAAAAAACCACAATGGCTCTCTAAAATCCAAAAACAAAAAAGAATGTGGGTCAAACAAATCATGTTAAAGACCCACACTCTAAAGACCACACTCCCACCAAACCTCAACACTTAAGAAAAAAAACTAAAGAATGATAAAAAAAAATAAAAATAAATAATTCCTCACACAACACAACACACAAACACAAAAAAAAAAAAATTTCAGGGCAAGCAAGCAATGCTCCTGCCCAGGGCCCACCACCCACCCTCCAACAACCAACAAACAACAACAGCCCTGTAAACATTGCTAACACATTCAAAAGTTTCTTCTTTGTCAGCCAGGAAAATGTCCCACATTATTAACTCTCCATAGGTGTGGTAAGCTTCTAGACTTAGCTGCTACAGAACTATAGCTATACCCTCACCCTGGCCAAAAATTATGGAAAAGTGTGTCCACAAACAACTGATGGAACACTACCCAAAAAAAAATAAAATTCTAGCCACCCCATGGCTTCACAACACATCACAAATCACAGTACCACATCAGCCTACTTCTAATACCATCAAAATTATAATACCATACAAAACTATCATCTGCTCTTTTCTTAGACCTCCTTTGAACAATAATCAACCAGTGTGATATCCACAACCACCACATTAAAACTCCATACTACTATGTCACGCACCTCCACAATTCAATTCTCCCTCCACCAACAGCAAACACAGCTGACAGGGCTCATGGCAGGACAAATTATCCAACCACATGCCTACCTACAAGGAGTTCCCCAAGGCCCATCTCTTCTCTCTTCTCTTTCTCTCCCATCTTGTTAATGACCTGCCCACCCCACAATCACCCCATGCCATGCATGCATTCAATATGCAGATCGACTATCATCAATCTCCAACTGCCAAGCTATCATCAGACCTCACCACAGCAACCCTCATCTAATAGAAAAATTCAAAATCATCCAAGTCAACAGGTTCTCAATCCCAAAAAAAACAAAACTACTCTCACCTCACCCACAAGACAAGACTGTCCCCCCCCACCTCTATTACATCATCCTCCAATGGAATCACTATATCAGAGAAGCTCACACAAAGCATTGGGTGTTACCATTTGATAACTCCTTAAATTTGACACCCATTTCAATCTAACCATCAAAACTCAACCTAAAAGAACAAGACAACCCTTAACAAACTTTGTTTTTGTTACATACAGCTAGATTTGCCACAAATAAATTCCACCTTTAGGCACCACTGCACTAACTTGAAGAAAACTAGGTGGTTAGAGTTTTTCCAGCCAACTCCATTATCACCAGAGAAAACACCCAGCTCTGAAAACATCATTCACCCCTATATTAGTCAAACTTTGGGTAGGTATGTGGAAACTCCTACCGACACCATGCTCACCTCTACACTACCTACAATTCAAAAAAAAAAAAACCCATCCCACTCCTCTCTGGCTCTGTGTCTGTTCCCAAACCTGATTAACCACTATCATTTACCTTCTCTTACCTCTTACCTCACTATCCTTTTTTACTGGCGCCGCCCTAACTTGTAACTGATTTTTTTTTTTTTATAATCTTTTTTTAGCAAGTGAGTGTCTTGTAGAAATATTATATGTGCTTTATGTAATTTTAATAAACTTGAGTAAACTGGCTCTTATAATATTATTATTAATGCCATTGACATTAATAGATAAACATTTGTATGCTGTCATGTGAATTAAGGTATAAGTAGAACATCTGTAATATGGTTTTACATCTATTAACTTATGACAACCTGTAAAATAAATCATCATGGATGAAACAAACATTCTAACTTTTGATTTTCGTGATACAACTCTATATACAAAGGTCCACATGGAACAATATTTTCCTGGTTTGATTAAAAGGTTAATCAAACCACCTTCCATACACATCTCACAATCCAAATATGCTATCTTTAGCCTTATATAAAATGAAACTTTCAGTGAATAATTATAAATGTATAGTAACTCAGAATATTGCAATACGAACACTTTGTAGACAGTTCAGCTAAAATGTGTAGTTAGCTACATTATTCTGTCAATATATTTGAGTTTGTAACACCGCTAAGAAAGAAAAAAAATCCTAATACAACATAATGGAGAGGTTTAAGTAACCTGACCACCAGCAATTCCTTGTGAAAACCTTGGTCTAAATATGGTATCTGTTTTAGTTTATTCACGATCAGATCACATCTAGATGAAGTGTTACTGTAAAATAAACTAGTTAGAATTCCAGATATAATATGCAGTATTAACATTTGCCTCTGACACCATTATTAGTTATTTAGCATATCTGTTACTCATGAGAGACTAACATAACTATCTATAACCTCATTAATTTTGAAAATAAATACAAGAACAAGTTAAGAAAAGGATCACACACTATCAGTTTTATCCTTAGACAACTAAAAATAAACAAAAATTGCAAAACTAAAAAATAAAATACAGTTCTGTTCAGTTGCATTTAACATTAATTGAGACTGTGCTGCAATCTATGACTGCATTACCTCCAGCTCTGCTATCTTCATCGAACAAATATTAATGAAGACAAAATAGAGAAATGTAGGCAAGATGCAGACAGTACTCTCAATATGCATGGAGTCTTACAGAATCACCAACCATCAAAAAACAACATACTGTGGCAAATGACTTGCTTTAGTTTGTTACACATCTCAAACCACACTATATAACACATATATAAATGCAGTAGTGAAAAAACAAATTCAATAAGTACTGTACTAATCCAAATGTTCAACATGCAATAAACATGTTCTTTCTTTCTTTTTTTCTTTTCCCCCTTTGATCTGAAGGCTTCAGTCCCCCCCCCCCTTTGGTGGTTTTCTTACCTTCTCGCTTGCTCTGTTGAAACTGTTACAGTAAATATTGTTTGGCATCTGTTTGGTCTCATTTCTAAGTTTTCTTTTTCATAAAAATCTAGTATTGGAATATATAGCTTATTTTTCCCAGTGAGCATTCTGTTTTTGTATTCCAGATGCTCTGCACGATGTCAAAGGACTTCCTGGACTGGCTGCTGACAGTTTAAAGCCACACAATCAAGAGAAAAGGGTTTTAAGCAGCTCACAAGCCCAAAACAGATTGAAGCTACAATGTACAAACATCAGGTGGGAAATTTAAAGCTGGAGCAGGTAGTTAACAACTATTAAAGGTTTGAGCTGCTTAAAAAAATGGTGCATTAGTTAGGTGCTAAAGAAAACAAATTATTAATATAGATCCAGATCACTTAATTAGGCTAAACCTTTTTCATCTCATTTTTTACTGCACACATAGCCCCCTCTCTCTCTGATATATATATATATATATATATATATATATATATATATATATATATATATATATAAATGCTGAGACAATAATTCTCATTAGAGTCTCATTCACATCCACTACCCCAGTCAGTCTTCAGCAGCAAGTCAAAATATCATTTCACTACAGATATACATTATACGACATCACCTTTTCAGTACTACTGTAAATAAATATCTCTAATGATTCCAAGGCAGTTACAAACAGAACCATTAATTATGTAAGCTCAGCATATTAAAATCAATTACTGGTAGTGAGAAAGACTAAGAAATTAATTAAAATAAAAGTATGGGTTGAAATGACCAATATAAACAAAATTTAATTAAAATAAAAGTATGGGTTGAAATGACCAGTATAAACAGAATTCTGTAAAGCAGAAGAGAGAGAAAGCCTGGATATATCAAAATAAAAAAAAAAAAACATAACAAAAAAGAGAAAAGGTAGAGAAAGGAGAGAAAAAGATGAAAAAAGGACTAGAAATTATATACATTTACCTTATTACGTTTTCACTGTAGTAAAGCTGGGAAGCAAAATGTTTAGTTATTACAGATTTAGACTAATATGTAATTTTTATTTGTCCTTTAGCTTTTTCTTGGCTCCTTCTTTTACAGAACATTAATTTTTTGTTGCATGTCTCTTCAGACTTTGTGCATACCATTCCATTTCTTCAATACTTGTCAAAATATTTTTCATTTGAATAAATTATATGGCTTCTTGCAAGGAGTTGAATATCCTTTCACCATCAGACAGGACAAATTTTATTCTAGCCGGAAACAATATTGAGCCTTAATGTTGGACTTTTTGAGGGATTTAATTAAAAGAAGACATTATTTTCTTTTAGTGATGACAGTCAAGGTATAGTCATTATCAAAACAAATGTTATTGCCATTTATTTTAACAGGAGGGTTTGAACAAGCACATTTTAATACTAAGTCCTTGTCTTGGGTGGACAAAAACCTTACTATTATGAGCAGAGGAGTTACTTACAGATGCTTGTTTTGACAATGATCAATGGGCACTCTCAATTCCAAATGATAAAGATACAGGCAGGTTTAATGCTTTTGGTAACCAGTTATTTAAGAATTGATCCATGTTACTACCCTCCTCCTTTTCAGGTACACCATATATTCTTATGTTATTCCAACTGATGTACTTTCTAGATATTCCACTATTTCTAAAAGCTTATTATTCTGTTATTCTTATTATTCTGTTTAAGTAGAAATTCATTGCGACTTTCACATTCAGTCAGTCTGCCATCAGTGTTATTCACACCTTCTCCAATAGAAGAAATTTGTTCAAATTGTTTTTTAATTACCTCATTAAGTAAGTCCACTTGTTTTCTGCTGTCTTGTTTTATATTGTCTATTTTAGTCTCCAAACAGTCAATTTTGATTGAAAATGTCTGGACTTCTGAGGAGTAAATGCTGAACAGTAAGGGGCCCATCACAGAACTCTGTGGTTTGACACTAGTGTGACTGGTCTTTTGCTAGAGGTGAAGTCACCCACTTCACAGAATGTGTCCTGTCAGTGAGTTAGTTAGCTACCCATCTAGTAGTTTAAGGGATAATTCCCAATTTGGAGAGTTTCTGTATAATACATTAATGGTGGGGGTTGTGTCAAAGGGTCTATATTATATCATCGAACGCTTAAAAAGCGAACGCTGATTGATTGACCTAATTTAAGCTAAAGCTTACAATCTCGAACTGTCAGATCAGCGATTTTTTTCCCAGGGAAAAAAAATTGCTGATCCAAAACATATACACAAAACACAAGCACACCAAACAAACAGAAATCCACACACATACATCTAAAATCTGATACCTAACCCTGCACTAAACTATGCACACACCACTAACTACCCATTTACCTTAACCCAAACCCTAACCATAAGGTCCGTCAATATCGCACACTCACCTCACTTGCTCCCTAACCCTAACTCACTTAAATCCGCCCTAACCCTCATGTCCACTCAATCACACACACACCTAACCCGAGCCCTAACCCTAACCCACCTAAATCACCCTAACACTCACATCCACACAATCGCACACTTACCTGAATCTGACCAGTAACTTTCCACCATAACACTGAAAATACCAAAGCAACAGAAACGGACAACCAAATTCTTTCCCTAGGAAAAAATTTGAGTTTCTGCTGCTTCGATATTTTGCAGTTTTGTGAAAATAAGTTTGATCAATCAGCGTTCGCTTTTTTAAGCACTCGAGGATATAATATAGACCCATGTGAAATACCTTGGCTAGGTCAAGATATGTGGTAAGTACTGTCTTTCTCTCATCCAAGGCCTTAGTGACTTTCTCAAAGTCAACCATATTTAACAAGCATGCTCTACCTTTAACAAATCCTAACTGGGTTAGGTCCAGAGTTTGGAGATTACCCATGTCCTTGTTAATACTGTCCATATTTTTTCTTTCTCCATGGCCTTGCAGATGAGCCCAGTCAAACTTATGGGCCTGTATTTCCCAGGGTCAGTTGATGGTCCCCTTTTGTGCAGAGGAATTACTGATGCCATGTTTTTGCCTTGGAGAGTGCCAAGATGACCTGCTCTCTTGAGGTAATACTCTGAGGAATGGTGGCAGGTATACTTTGAAGGATGATTGGAGGGTAGACGGGGGGAGTGGGTGGTTGAAGTTTGCTCCAAATATGTCAGCTAGCAGGTTGGCTATTACCTCCGATTGTGTGTAGGTGGTGCCACCCACAACCAGTTTAGCGCATAGCTTAGTATTCCCTTTTAGATTTCAGGCATAATTAAAGAATGCCTTATGATTATCCTTAGCTAGAGAGGCTATTTTTGCTTTGTAATTAGTTTTGGAGGACTTGACAAGATGTCTAACTTGTTTGTTTAAGTTATAGAAGGATTTCTTCCTCTGCTGAGCCAGATCCCTCTTGTTCTTGGACATTAATTTCTTCATCTTGTAGTATATCCTGTTTAGACTAGAGGTCCACCAGAGTTGCTTGTTTATTGAACAAGACCTGATTTCTTGGTTAAAAAAGGCAGTAATTGGAATAATTTATGTAATGTTGCTTAGGTTATATGATATATAGCAATATATGTGAAGTAAAATGTTTATGTTAATTATAGTGTAATTAATTTTATATGAATGTAATTTTGCGTATGTCACAAGTGATAATTCAATAAAGGTGTTTGGGGAAAAAAGACCTAATTTTAATCTGGTCAGGTATATCTGATTCTGTAAAACTACTTAACTGGTTATGCAGGGCATTGGTGTACACCTCTACATAGGAGTCTATGTTATCTGCATTCAAGGGGCCTTTGAAACTTCTTTTACCATCACTTTGTAAGAGTTAATTTGTCTTTGAAAAATTCCTAAGCATTTTTGATCTTGATGGGGTATCTGGTGTTATGATTAAATCAAACAAGACTGATTTATCATCCGAACTCACCAAGGAGGACATCACACAGAAGGAGTGCAATGCTCTCCCACGTTAGTGAGTACTACATCCAGGACACTTGAGCATCTTGTGGGTGTGCTGACTAGCTGTTTCAGAGCCTTTGCATTGACAAAGTCCAAGAACCTCTGAGCTAGCATGTTTGTGATTGTGTATGTTTCCTAGTCGATAGTAGGATAATTAAAATCACCCATAAATAAGGTATTAGCTTGTATGGCAAGTGACTCCAGTAAGTCCAGGTATGTGGTATACTTTTCCTGTTTCATGGTGTGAGACATATAGCTAGCATTGATGTGGTAAAGGGCTTTCCTTTTAGTTAATTGGATATGGAGTAGCTCAAGAGAGCCATACTGTTTGACCAATCTCAGGGTGTACTTATTCTTAATGAAGATGGATACATCTCCTTTTGTTCTTTCATGCTAAGTTTGTGGTCTGAATGTATGTAAGGCATGTAAGCCTTGCATAGCCAGGGTGCTTTCCACTGCTTTGAACCATATTTCTGTGACTGCACAGATGTCAGCATCTTCCAGAGTGAATAGTGCTTCTGGGGAGTGCAGATTCTTGTTTAGACTCCTAGCATTAAGCAACAGTACCTTGAGTTTATCTAGTGAGTATTTTGTTATGTTGGGAGGTTAGTTATTTTGACACTGCCTAAAAAAAGGCACGGATTATACATCTGATGTTAGGATTATGAAAGATATTGTGAGGAAACACTGGCCTGTACTTACAAGTGACCCGCATATAAGAGAGTTGGTTGGAGAAGAACCAGTATTTTGCTATAGAAATAAGAAGTCACTAAAAAGACACCTTTGTTATGCTAGTACAGAGAAGAAAGCAAAAGAAAAAGAAGAACATGTAGGAACAGTACCATGTGGTAAGTGTAACCAATGTAAATGGATAGATCATAGTAATAAATTTGAACACCCTGATACAGGAATAGAGTTTACATTTAAAGTTACGGCCACTTGCAGTACTCAAAATATAGTATATTTAGCTATCGGTAACGTGTGTTCATCTTACTATATAGGTAAGACGAATAGGGAATTCAAAACTAGGATAAGAGAGCATTTACTAAGCATCAGGAATTTAGATAAAACTAATGCTTTGGCCAAACGTGTTGAAAATGAGTTCCACACATAATTTTAGATTTATGGCCATTGAAGTAGTTAGTGAAAATGATAGAGGGGGAGATATAATCAATAAAACAGAAATGTCAGAAGTAAGGTGGATAGTCAGGTTAAGAGGTAACAGAGGTAAGGGACTAAATGATAGGATACCATTAAAGCCTATACTAAAGAACAGGTCTCTACGTTAATGAGACCCAGTATGAATAGGAATTATGTTAGCAGTAGTATTAACCATGTATGTTAAATTAAAGTTATGAAGTTTATAACAGAATGGTCCATATTTAGGATGAAATTGAAGTATGACATGGGAAACAGTTAAAAGATTCATTTTATTATTTTTATGTATGTATTTTATATTTGTTATATACTTGTATATGTGTTTTATATTAGTAACGCTTGAACAGAAACAATGCATGTGATTCAAGTAGAGATGAATATCTAAAATGAATGGGTAATTACTATTTAGTTGGTATTGCCAATTTAACTTGCCTTTTAAATAAGTGAATAGTACTGCTATTGTAATGGTCTGATGAAGTGGGAGGTAGTCCCATGAAAGCGCTTACCTACTGCATTTTCGTAATAAAGCTGTGTTTTTATTCCACAAGACTTGCTGAAGGAGAACATTTTTTATTCTATAAGACTTGCTTAAGGAGAACATTTTTCAAATAATTATTTGGTATAGCAAGTTTCTGCTTGGTATATGTTCCCAGGACTTTTGTGTGCACTATTTTAATAGTAACTCTCAAGCATTCAGAAACTACAGTTATCTGGCATCTACCAATCCCTATTTGTGCCGGTTAACTAAGGGTTTACTGTAACACTAGGGAAGATTGTTTCATGAACAGATGAACATTTTGGCCAGATGTCTGTGTCCATATTGCTGCTTTCCACAGATATAATTTTATGTATACACAACCAAAGTGACAGTTTCAATCACACGCTCTTTCTTTTGATAATACTCAACTAGAATGCTTAAAAACTATTATTCTATAAAAATACCAAGTAAGCAAAATAGGCCATGAAGAATCTGTATGAAGGCTTTCAGTAAAATGCCTGTCAATGCATTTTACTTTTACAGTGTCAAAGCAGTGACGTAGATATAATGCATTTGTGTATGTAGATATATAACTACATGTACAGAAACATACACATGCACATACATACACATACACACAAATGCATATATATATCTTGTGGCTCAGATCTGCCATTATTTTGATGTTTTGTTTCATAGTCAGCTATTCCAATTGCCAAGGGTGTCTACTTCTTCCTCTTGTATTTCATTATCTGTAGAGCTTTCAGTCATGGTGTTAGACACTAAATTAACACCGTTATTGTTGTTTAAATTGTTTGTTTGATGAGAAAGGGGTGGAGGTGGGTATGCTATACCCTATTCATATTCTTTCCTGTCCCTTTCAAGTTTTTTGATTTTACCCCCTCTCATTTTATCAATCGTAGCATCTGTGCTACTGTAAATATGGCAAAAATCGTACTTGTATCTTTAACATCCAACTTAATGTTCTGTTCCAAAGCACAAAGTTCAGTTTTCAAAACATCCATTTGTGTCGAGTAATGTATAATCAAGATTTCTAAGAACTCAGTTCCAACAGGCTGATCACTGCTTTCATTACACTATTGTTGAAAAAGTAGAAGTTAGCCCTGGGGGGACTGTGGGCATTAAGACTTGAGGAGAGGGAGTTATTTTGGCAATTGAAGACTAATGCTTTTTCGTACCCTGGCTTAAATGATACTTGTGCTTTAAAATTTGTCTTAATTAAAATTTTTAACCAGATAGAAATATTGACAGTGATATAAATGTTTTTTATGTATTACTTTTTCAGTATGTGAATTTTAATGTATATATATATATATATATATATATATATATATATATATATATATATATATATATTTTTTTTTTTAATATATGCATTCTCATGTGTCGTATATATTTCTTTAAATGTTTTTTAGGGGTTGTATTTGTGCTTGGGAAGGGTTATGATGTCATAATTAACAGTGGTATTCAAATTGTTCAGTACTGCACTTTGATGTCTGAAGAAGTTCCTTCATTGTGAGGGAACGAAAGCGCTAACAATAAATTGTGGATTTTGAGCTGGCATTTATTTCTGGTATTTTATTCAACTGTTGGTGGTATTCATTTTCTCATATTCCACACAACTATCCCTTCTAATTTATGTAAAATATCAAAAGGTTGCCAAGAGGTGCCCACTTTGTGTATACTTCACAGCAACTTTTTTAAAATTGCCTTATTTGTTATATCAAGAGAAAAATTATTCAAATGCACTTCATAGACATGCAATTGTGCTACCTATAAAAGTTTTTAATTTTGTGTGTTAGATTGACACTAGTAACAGCTGGAAAAAGGGATAATGAACTGGAGTCCAGTAAATGTTGATAGCAGCTATTTCTAAATGCCTGTACTACACCTGGTTTAAGCAATTATATTAATTTCAAATGAGTTTTGAAGAGAAAACCTTAAAAGCTTGTATAATTTTTATAAAAGCATGCATTTGAAATTATATGATATGATAGTCATTTAGAATAAATGATTTTACAATATTATTTGTGTATTTATTTTTTTAACTGAAGTTCAGAACTTTTTTGGAGTAGCATCTCCTTCTAAAGTTATTGGTTCAAACAGTATGTGACAGTGACTGAGCTTTTAAACGCAGTTTTATAATTTGAGATCACAGTCTGATAAAGTGGCTTTTAAGGGTTGTTACAAGATGATAGCTCTAACTGTAATTTTACTAGTATGGTATTGATTGACAGTGTTGCTTAGCCCATTTGCTTCATTTTTTTGATAAAGTACTCTGTAAGATTTCTTGTAGTTTCATTTTTTAATAACTGGAAATATGGTAGAGAGCAGTATAGTACAAATGTTTTACAATTACCTGCAGTGCCGTGTGCAAATGAGAGGCATTACAATATTACATGTATTAATCAGAACAATCCACATTTAACTTAGATCATTCAATGTACTGGCACATGTAGATGTCCAGTTTATCTCCCAAGGTGGTTCAGCAATTTATCATTAAATTACCAAGACAGTTACAGAGAAAGTAAGAGCTATACGATCACTTCACAGCTGTAAAATGGAATGTCTATCATGTTTAATATTCCTAGTCAGCACCTTGAAGGCCATTAACTGTTTAGCATACATGATGTTTATACAGGGGCATAAGCCCATGTACCAATGAAGCATGAATGAAAACATACCCTGCCTTACAATGCAAATGATGCTTACTGAAGAAAGTCACTGTTTCAGTTCTGTTGTAAGTGTAGAAATTGCTTCTTTTTCAGTGTTTGAACATTGAGGGTATGCATAAATGAATACCCACTAGGAAACATACTTAGAGACATTATGTTAACAATGACATCTGCTACAGCTAGTGCAGAATTGGTAATAGTGTGATACAAAGGAAGATATACTACAGCAGTAGCCCTTTTATCTGGGTTCAGATATTTCTCAAGATTACAGAACGTCAGAACTTTGCAAGAACATGACTGTGCACCCTGCCTGGGACAAGAACAGCATCTGTCATGAAATGCTTCTACATAATATCTGCATAAATCTGTAAAAGGACTGCCAGAATGCATCAGGGGATTTCAGGCTGCCAGAACACACAAAGCTGCTATGCATGCATTTGCAGTAGCACATTGCCTAATCATAAGTGAATAGTACAACAGTACAGTTGTTGTTGTCTTTCGGCTTTTCCCAGTTAGGGGTCGCCAGAGCGGAACTCTGGTCCGCTAATGATTGGCAGTAGATTTTGACAAATGCCGAGGTGCCAGCTCGACGTTCAACCTTCAATAAAGGCATGCCCATTTACGCATGTCTTTCGAACGCCCACCCAACCGCGGGGAGGTCATGCAGACTCCACACAGAAGGCAATCCCCGCATTCCAGCTGAGAATTGAATAGGAGAACCTCTTGTTGTGCGGCAACAACATTACCGCTGCACCACCGCGGATACAGTATAATATAAACAGACCTGCATATGCAAGATCAGGGGGTTCAGTACTGCATGATTGCCTCATGGCATAGTGGTGCAACACATTTGCAAATATTTCTACATAGTGTGTGACAGCAGAGAATTCTCAAAGCAAGCAGCAGATGCATTATCAATGTTTCTAGGAGGAAATAGTCTGTCACATCATGGTATGTGGCAACAAAGAAGGCAAAAGTGATTCACTGGAGAACTTCATCACTGCAGCATATGAGAGTACATCTTCCTGGATACTAGATGGTAACCCCAAAGCTGACTCAGCACTGCCAGTGTTCTTTGACACCTTAGAAAATATCAAAAGTGGCCAAATGTCCATCCACAGAGAGGTGCATGACTAACTCTACAGAACATCAGTGTATCACAATGCAACAAAACAGATACACAAATGGATTAGGAATGTTAGTTGCAGCAGCAGCAGCTTTAATTCAGGAAAACACGCCACAGGTCATGATCAAGTCCTCTCAGAGAATAATTGCCTCAGCAATAGGCCGTGTGGTGTTATAGACGTACAGTATAGTGACACTTCATCCAGAGCTTATCTAAACAATCCTATCTTGATTTATGATTTACTGTGGAGTTGACTGATAAGAGAAGTTTTATTTGAAGCTATATTTTATTTTTACCTCTGTTTTTCACTGTAGGAAGGAAGGGATAGCTTGTAGACAAGATTTACTTTGATTCATATTTTGTTGTTTAAAATTTAATTTTCACTGTTGATTGTTGGAAAGGGTTAGGCTTTAGACAGGCAAGGTCTAGCCATCTCAAGGTGCCAAGTCAGCTGTAAAGTCACACAAACTGCAGAGAGGGCAGTCCAGAGCTTATTTAAACAATCCTATCTTGGTTTGTGATTTATTGATCTTTACTGTTAAAAGAAGTGCAGCTACGAGTGATAGTAAGCTAAACCAATTACAGCTCCTGTCTGACTTGAAAAACTTGAGGTCAAAGCAACTTACTTTAGTATTTAGTTGTACATTGTGAATTTTCTGATAGAAGTTGATTTAAGTTTTCTTTGAATTCTGTGGATACTGATTCTGATTAGTCTTTTCTTTTATAATATTTTATTCGTTTGAGCTGAATATGGATTCCTTAAATGAGAATGCCAATAATGATTTGCTAAAGCACAAATATCTTGTACAGTGTAATAAATGCTATGCATATTTAAAGGCAACACCTGATAACACTGGTGATCTGTGTTCCTCATGTCAAACGTTGGATGATTTGCTTACCGTTATTACAAGTAAATCTAGATGTACTGATGATGATTGCACTTCTGCAATTGGCACAGCTTGGAGGAATGTTGTTACATATAGGTTTATAGGTCCGTAGGTGTTTACTAGGCTAATGACCACAAGTGCCTTTTTAATTCTAGCCATACATCCCAAATCTCTGACAAGTTCTGATACCGTTGATAAATGTAAGCATGGACCTGGGAGATGAACCATTTACAGGTTACCTGTGCCCATTAGAGACATAGGTGCCTAACCAGAGAAGGATTTCCGGTTTCCCATCCAGTTGTCCAAGTTGCACATGAAGTGGGTTAGGGAGGAACTCTGCTTCACATGGAGCCTGTTCCATAGATGGTGTAATCTCTGGGATACATACCTATCTCTCCAGCAGGTCCTATTTATATCACAGGCAAGGTTTAAGTCTTTAACATGGGTAATTCTGGTGCTGTTTGTTTTGTGGATATGCAGGACATCCATCAGAGTGGGGTCTGACAATGCTCTGTATGCCAGGCATAGATCTCCCCTTAAAAGCCTGTAGGAGACTGAATACAGGGATAGGGCCTTGAGGCGGTCTGCATAGGACATTTTACTTATGCCCTGTATTCTTTTAGTGAGGAACGTCTGTGGATGTTCCAGTTATTGGATATGCTTGGTTAGGTACATATCAATGGGGGCATTGTACTCAATAGGTCTGATGAATGCCGAATACAGTGGAACAATGACTTCCTTGGACTTAGATGCCATACCTTTGTTTACAAGTTGCACAACATAAAATGATTTCCTCACTACTGTAGACATGTGATGGTCAAAGGCTAGATTACTGTCTATGTGTGTCCCTAAGTCCCTGTCTACTGGATCAACTCTAAGGGGTGTATTGTCAATATGATAGTTACCAGGGGTGGATGACTTCCCAAAGGATACTATTATGGATTTCATGACATTTAGCTTTAATCCATGGCTCTGACATCAGTTGTTTGTCTATCTCAGCCCCTCCTGGAGAACATTTGTGTCAGTGTGCGATTCAATGACATCTGCAAAATTTAGACAGCCAGAGACCACTGACATTGACCTTGACTTCTGAGAAGTAAATGCTAAAAAGAAGTGGTCCAAGGACTGATCCTTGAGGGACTCCAGTTGTGACTGGCCTCTTTGTAGAGGTGGACTCCCCAATTCTAACTTCCTGGGTCCTATCTGTGAGCCACTTGGCTATCCACTGGGTGGCATACAGTTTTGTAAGTAAACTCTTGAGTTTGTCAACAATGCCCAACGGTAGGCAGTGTGAATGATTTTGCCCTCATCCATTGCTTTAGTGACCTTCTCAAAGAAGTCCACCAGGTTGAGTAGGCATGATCTGCCCTTGATGAAACCAAACTGGGTTGGGTCCAGTGTTTGGAGGTTTACTATATCTCTGTTGATCATCTCCATGATAATTCTTTCCATGGCTTTGCATATAAGACTAGTGAGACTAATGAGTCTTATGGTTCTGTAGTTTCCAGGGTCTATAGATGACCCACCTTTGTGCAGAGGGATGACTGTTGCCTTTTTGCATTCATGAGGCATGAAGCCTGTTTGGAGGCTAAAGTTAAATAGTAATTTCAGAGGCCCTAATAGGTCATGTTTCATGGTAGTTAGAAGGCATTCTGTGATTTTTTTCTGGGCCCATTAATGCAGTATTCTTGGTCTTAGAGAGAGCATTAAGGACCTGTTCCCTAGTGATAGTAGGTGGGTTATATTTGATGATATTTTCTGAGGGATGGTTGAGGGGAGGGTGAGGGGTAAAGTTGGAGCTGAATTTATCCGCCATTAGGTTTGCTATATCTTCTGCCTCGGTATAGGTGACTCCATTTGCAATAAGCTCTGCACACAATTGTGTATTGGGGTTCCTATTACCTGATCGAATGTTTAAGTTAGCGAATACCTAAACGTTGATCTGGTAGTAGCAAAAGCAAAAAACTGCGAACAGACGATTTAATACAGAGAAAGAATTCCCTTGGCTGTTATGTGGATTTTACCACTTTCCTCACTGTATAACTATCTCGGAGTTGGTATATTTAGTTAAGGGGGGTGTGGTGGAAACAGTTCCCCATATCGGGGGTGTGAAGTCCCCCACTTCATTTTGGTTTAATTTTTTTTTTTTTTTGCGGCAGAGGGAATTAATTCCCTATATTAAATCGGCTGTTCGCTGTTTTAATTTTTCAATATTACCAGTTTGACGTTTAGGTATTTGTTAACCTAAACATTCGATCAGGTAATATTGAAGCATGTATTGGATTTGAGGTTGCAGACATATCTAAAAAAATGCTTTGCGTTTGTCCTTGACCTGGAATGCCAAACTTACCTCAAATTTGGCTTTGGTAGACTTTGTCTTCTGATGAGAGTGCTTTTATCCTGCTAGGTGCTGCACCTCCTAATTTTTGCCATGATTTTCTTCTTCTTGTTATGTAGCCTATTGATTTTGTGATTCCACCAGGGTAGCTTGTTATATGCGTTAATTCTGTACTTCTTCCTTGTGGGTACAGCTGCCTCTATGTAGCTATTAACATGCTTGTACAGAGTTTCTGTGATCAGTTCTGCATAGGCAGCAGTGTTCTCAGGGTTTATGGTGACTTGAAATTTTGCCTGGTTCTCACGTAATAGCAGGAAGTTAGACTTAGAATAATTCCTGAATATTCTAGGCTTAGTTGGAGGTCCAGGTTTTATTTTTTACTTCAAAGGAGACCGTTTTGTGGTCTGAGCTTAACAGGGAAGGCATTACAGTAGGGGGGTGTGCAGCATTCTCCCATATTAGTGAGGACCAGATCCAGTATGGTTGCACCCCTGGTTGGTGTATTGACTATCTGGTCCAGGGAGTTTGTCTTTACAAAATCCAGGAATCTCTACTCAAGTACGTTTGGTGTCATATAGGATTCGCAGTTAATAGAGGGTAATTAAAGTCACAAGAAAAAAACAACAAAAAAGAGATGGAGTCACCAAATACTACAAAAGATTTAATAGCATTCTGGTCACCAAATACTACAAAAGATTTAATAGCATTCTGGTCACCAAATACTACAAAAGATTTAATAGCATTCTGGTCACCAAATACTACAAAAGATTTAATAGCATTCTGGTCACCAAATACTACAAAAGATTTAATAGCATTCTGGTCACCAAATACTACAAAAGATTTAATAGCATTCTGGTCACCAAATACTACAAAAGATTTAATAGCATTCTGGTCACCAAATACTACAAAAGATTTAATAGCATTCTGGTCACCAAATACTACAAAAGATTTAATTTTTTGTTGTGTTTTTTATGCATTTGAAGGTAATTAAAGTACTCATGAATATGGTATTGGGTTGGATGGTTAGTGTTTCTGATATGCTTAAATACATGGTATGGGTTTCCTGGGTTATGGAGGGGGACCTATAGCTTGCAAGGAAGTGGTATTGGATTTTGCCTATGGTGATTTGAACATAGAGCAGCTCAAGTTCATTGCCCTATTTGACCAGCCTTGAAGTATATCTATTTTTGATGTAAATAGACACCTCCACCTTTAGTCCCTCTATGAAGTAGCTGGTCTAAATGTGTGGAAGGCATTATAACCTTGCACTGTTGGTGTGCTCTCCACAGCTTTAAACCATGTCTCAGTGACCACACAGTTGTCAGCATTCTCTAGGATAAAGACAGCTTTTAGGGAATGGAGTTTTTTTTTAGACTCCTAGCATTGAGCAGTAATACTTTTAGATTTTCTTGGTTTTGATTTGATATGTTGGAAGTACTTTCAGTTTGGCATTGCCTAAAGAAGGCACTATGGGGGAAGACAATGTTTTAGCTAATATTCGATAGCCTAGATGGGAGAGGTGCAGACCATCCCTGGAAAAGCATCATGGTCTGTTGACCATCTCCTTCCATGCTGACAAATATCGCACCCCCTTAATGACTGGACTGGCGAGATAAATAATGTTTGGCAAAGAGCAAATACAACGCATTTAGAAAATGATGCATCTATTGTCTGTGAAGATCATTCAACCCTTATGAAACACGACGATGCCCCTGACAGCTTTGGAATTCTAGATACAAACATTCAGCAGTCCGAGGATTCAAAGTGTTTAGAAGGAAACAAAATAAGGAAGAAGTTCACAACAAATAACAAGGAAGAAAAAGAAACTGATACATGTCTGTAAAGTAAAAACACTACATACTAAAAAGGACACTACTTTGTTATGTAACTCACAAATTGCAGGGAATGATAACATTTTTCTATCAGAAAACCTTTAGTCTACAGACAAAGGCATTATTTTTCCAAAAGAGAAGGTAGAAAAAAGAGGCAAGGAGAAAAGGAAGAAGTCAAAATTGAACATGGAAGGATTGAAGAACATTACAGTAAGAAAAAAGAAGAAAAAGACAAATGTTAACAACCAGGCCTCAAGCTGTGGATGTACGAAGCCAGCTGGATGAGAACTGTATGCTTGTAAATGTAATAAGCAATAACAACAGTGGGATTAATATGACTAAATGTGATGAAGATCTATCCTTCATAACAACTGATAGAGCAGATGTTACTGTATTAGAAGTTGAAGATTCTTCAGATCTGGTCAGAAAAAGATATTCTTGTAATTGGAGATTCAATTAGGGGAACTGATACGTATATTTGCAGAGATGATAATGAACATTGAATAGTGTTATGCTTGCCAGAATCAAAAATAGAAGATGTGAGACAAGGCTTGGAATGCCTTAATATAAGGAAGTATGAATCTGTTTTTATTCATGTCGGTACAAATGATCTCATCTGCAAGGACTCTGTGACTGTTAGACCTCTTAGTATAGCCTGGATTTGTGTTAGGATGCATTTTTTTACAAATCACTTATGGAAAGGATAGTCAGGCCACCGTCAATGAAAATATTTTTGGATAAATACCTACATGAAAAAATGTCCTGTTTTAAAAAGTGGAAATGTGTAGAACATCCAAGTCTAGTTTGGGGCACACATGTTCAGACAGGATGGTGTGCATTTGTCAAGATCAGGAAAGAGAATTTTTGCAGCAGTTATTTTGCAATATTTGACAAACACAAGTCAGGATTTTTGCCAGGTCGAAAATTTAACAGTTCACAGATAGAAACATTTGATGTGTCTCTGATGGTTGTTAATGCTAGGAGCATTAATAAAATTTTTATTGGAAAATTTTCTATGCTTCCACAAGATTAATGTTGTTATTACTTGTGAAACATAATTAAAGAACAATGACTAGAAACCAGTTCTGTCTGGGTATAAATGTTTTTACTGTGACAGACATTCTAACAAAAAAATTAGGTGGAGGTGTTATGATAGGGATTAAAGATAGTTATGAGACCTGTGATTATTACATGTTCAGTGATAACACCAGTACTATAGACTGTGTAACTGACAATAAAGACAACTCTGGAACATATAACAATTGTTGGAGTGTATAGACCACCAAAGTGAAGTGCAGATGACCTAGAGTTATTACTGTTACTTCAAGTCAAATTTTACCACCATTGATCTGCAGTGATCATGGGGTTATAAAGGTTAATTTGTTTCTAGATAATTCTGCCAAACTGAAATCTAATCCAATGCACAGAAGGTTAATTATAGATTACAAGGAGGCAAAACAGTCACTGTGTAAAACTAACTGGAGTGAGGTGTTCAGTAGAAAAACTGTAGATGGACTGTGGAAAGTTTTGAAAGAGAAATTGTTTGAGTGCAAAAAAATAAAAAAAAAATGTTTAACATCAGGATCTAGGCATACAACTTCAGGGGGATATATTTCCATAAGTACAATATACCTGATTAAGGTGACAGACAAAAAAATAGAAGAAATGGGAGAGAGGTCAAACTACAACTTTGAAAACTGAAATAAACAAGCTGGATATACAAATTAAGCATAGTGTGAGACAAAATCAAGAAAAATTTGAAGAACATTTATTTAAAGATATTGAGCATAATAGGAAACCTTTTTATATATACACAAGATGTGGATGGAGGAAAGACATACAAATTGGTAAGCTGCATCTAGATTCTAAGTTATTCTCTTACACAACAGAGTCTAGATATATTTACAAACTCTTATGCAAAACAGTTTGGCTCCACAAGGGGGGTGATAAGTCATCCTAGTGACACCCATGTAACTTCAAATATGGGAATCAAATTAGATTATATTGAAAATGAACTGCACAAAGTGGATCCAAACAAAGCATAAGGAGGAGATGGAATTAGTAATAATGACCTGAGAATACTTCAGAAAGAACTTACAGTACCATTATATATATTATTTACTAGGTCATATAACTATGGGGCGATTCCTCAAGATTGGAGACATGTGCCTATTAAACCCATCTTTAAGGGAAAGGGGAGTAGGACAAACTCAGAGTCATATAGACCCTTAAGTCTATTTTCATGTTGTAGAAAAATAATGGAGAAGATAATATTGGATAAGTTTTTGTCAGAATTGGATAGGTTGGGACTTGAAACCATATATCAACATGCATATAGTGAAAATAAATCTATTGCCACCTGTAACATGATGCTGTATAACAATATGATAACAGCTATGAATGAAAGCTTGTGATGTAATTTATATAGATTTAACTTCAGCATTTGACTGGGTCATACACAAACACTGATCAATAAATTATACAACTAGGTATCTAAGTACTCTTGATAAGATGGATAGCTACATGGCTTACAAATAGGACATGGCAAGTATCATACAGCAATTGGACAGGTTAAGTTCTTGGTTACAGTCAGGGTGTCCAACAGGGCTCTGTCCTAAGCCCTTACCTGTTTAGATGGGATCTTTTAGACCTCACTTTTTCATCTGAGGTGTTCTACAGTTTATATGCAGGTGACCTGAAATTGGGTAAACTGATTACATGTATTACAGATAAGGCACATCTGCAAAAGTACTTGACTAAATTGACCACTTGGGCACAGGAGAATTATATGCTGATAAATACATCAAAAACTAAGCATATTGAGATTTGGGAGGCATAAATCAAAACGTGAATATTTAATACAGCACACAGTGATTAAAACTGTGGATTCATTTAAGGACCTGGGTATATGGGTAGATCCAGCTTAGAGTTTTTCTAATTACATCAACCAGTTGGTTAATGATAGTTATAGAACTATAGGTTGTATACAAAGATTTGTAAAGTCTAGGAAATCAGAAATGATGGTCATATTTGTTAGTTACATTACACCCAAACTTGAGTGTGGAATAACAATATGGAAACCTTATAAGAAAACAAGCATGAGTAAACTGGAAGGAGTACTGTGGAAATATACCAAGGGCATCCATGGATGTAAAAATTTAAGTTATTATGAAAGACTAACATTTCTAAACTTGTACAGTCTCTCTTACAGATGTCTAAGCTGAGATCCTATTTAGGTATATAGGGCATTTAGCGACAACTACTTCTGGGAATATTTGGGGTTATCAAACAGTAGTTGAGAATCATGGGACAACATCTGTAGAATATTCTATAGGAATGAGAAGTTGGTTTTCTGAGAGACCAGCTGTTGCATGGAACAGACTACCAAATTATAATAAAGAAATTACCAGTTTAGATATTTTTAAGAACAGCCTGGACACATTATGGGAAAAAATGTTTTGGTATATTGACAGGCTAGAAGGGCATTAATGCCCATGCATGAAATATTTGTATGCAATTAGTAGTTGCAGATGCACTGGGTGTCCAAGAAGCATGCCTGTGTCAGCACTGCATGAGTCATGCCCAGACACAAGAGACATGTGTCACTGCATTTGGTTGTAGCCAATGATGCATCCTTGTTACATGAACACACACAATTTAACATATCCATCTCTCTGTTTCATGGTGCCAAGAATCCATACTGGTGGAAGCATAAGTTTATGGTATCAACAGTGTTTTACATGCAGTCATCTGTACTCCACTGAAATGCAGGGTATAAACTGTGATTCCTCAGAAGGCATTCACAGCAGCAGGCAGTTTTGTAAGGGCATGCATAGCTTACAGGGAAGCGTCCGCTTGCTGTCATCCTCTAAGACCAGCACAGCCATGAATCACGGGCATCATGCATATCCATTGATACTTTGTAGAAGTTCAGAAAATTCAGGGCTGTGTGATGCTTTCCAACACAGCAAACATACACCACCACCATCTGTCTGGGTGCTCCCTAATGAGTTTGTTTTAACATGTACAGCTGTAGTTCAACTTGACTGAATCATAGTGTACCTTTTACTACAATAATAATGGTCCTGCAAAGCATTAGTATGTCATGTAATCTGAGAACATTAATATGACATATAATTTGAGAACATTAGTATGACATGTAATCTGAGAACATTAGTATGACATGTAATTTGAGAAATATGAGTTCTGATTGCTGCAGAATAATGTGACCACAGTTCTCACCCCATTAGCATATAGTTCACCCGTGCAATGTCACCCTACCTTTACAGTGTTGTTAAACCTTTTCTACATTTTTTATAGTATATATGAAATACTGAAATAGGGTGACACAGCAATGCAGTGGATAGCATTGTCACCTCACAGCAAGAGATTCCCCAGTTCAATTTCTGGCTGGGATGCTTTCTGTGTGGAGTCTTCATGTCCTCCCTGTGTTAGTGTGAGTTTCCTCCAGGTGCTACGATTTCCTCCCACATTCCAAAGACAGGCGAACAGGACACTGTAAATTGCCCACAGGTGTGAGTGTATGGTGTGGAAGAACAACTGTGACAGGGTTAGCCACCCGATGGTGTAAACATTGGCTTAAGATGATTGTCACTCCTGAAATGACACCCTGACACCACATGCAAAAATGGGAAAAAAGGGGTTGTGGATGGATGAAATACTGTGATAGTCTTTCTTTATCCTTTTCAAAACAAACCCATGTTAAAATACTCTGCCTTCATATGGACAAAATACCAGTTATGTTAGTTTGCTAGCTGGCATAGACCATGAGTGGTGGAGTGGTGCAGCGGTTGCCTCACAGCAAGAGGTTCTTCGGTTCAGTTCTTGGCTGGGGTGCCTTATGTGTGGAGTCTACATGTCCTCCCTGTGTTTGTGTGGGTTTCCTCTAGGAATTCCAGCTTCCTCCCACATTCCACAGACATGTATCTGGAGCATTTCTCCACTGGCCTCTGCTGAAAATAAGCTCTGTCTTAGTCGGACTTTCCCGGTCAACAAATGTTAAATAAATAGAGATCCTGAATACCATTGTTACATGGTGATCAAAGGAAAGGGAATTGTCAACCCATGTTCCAGGGTCTCCAACAACAGTTTTTTTAAGTGTGGGGGGTATTGTCTATTTTTGTAGGTCATGGATAGGGATTATATATAAAAGGTGGCAGTTTTATATTTTTTAGCATCTAATTTAGTCCCTGTTTTTACATCAGTTTTTTTCAAGAATAAGTTCTTATTGAAGGACTTGAGTGTCAAAGGGTGACTTGACAATAACTCCCAGTTTACAGTCATCGGGAAACTTGGATAGCCATAGCTCTAAGTTCATGGACTGGAGATTAGAAAAGTAAATGTCAAACCAAAGATGTTCCAACATGGAGCCTGATGGGACATCTGTACATCTCATCTGATGATGCTCTGGCTGCCTGCTCCATGTGCTTCTGTTCTTTAGCCAACTTGCTGTTCATCTTAGCACTCAGGCATCTATATGTAAGTCATTTAACTTGCTAATGATGGAAGCATTGGCGATGATGTCAAATGCTTTGGCCAGGTCAAGATATGCTGTATGAACAGCAAGGCCACTGTTAACAGCCTGTGTTACTCCTTCAAAGAAGTTGACCAGATTCAGTAGACAGTGTCTATCCTTTTCAAAGTCAATCTACGGCAGGTTTAGTCTAATGAGATTTTTAATGTCATAATTTGTCAGGTCAGTTATAATATGTTCCATGTCTTTGCAATTAAGACTCATTAGGCTAATGGGCATATAGTTACTGGGGGTCAGTAATAGGGCCACCCTTATGGACTGACATCACCACTACTATATGCCCAACCTCAGGGATGGAGGCATAGACTCAACCTAGATTAAATAGTTTAAAGAGTGGATCCAACAAGGCCTGTTTACTGCTGTTTGTTAAAGATCTAGGTATATTATCAGGTCCATGGAGGAAGAATGTTTAGACTTTGAGATTACCTGTAGTGATGACAGGGGGTTGAGAGCCTCAGGCACAAGGAGAGCTATGGATAGCTGTTTCCAGAGTGACATTTGCACTGTATTTTCTGCTAGTATGTTTGAAATTATTATGTGGTCTGAGAATTTGGTGTCTTTTTAGATAAGTTCATTGCAATGTTGGATGTTATTACTACATTTCCTAACATAGCTAAAAAAGGATTTGTACTTTCCCCTAGCTTCATATACTAAGTTCATGAGCTGGTTTAGTAGTCCTAATAGCATTTTTTCAAGTGTTTAGTTAGTTTTCTTATGCTTACCTTGATTTAAGGGTCTTTTGATCTGCTGAATGCTTTCATTTCATATCCAGCTCCTATAGTAACCCTGTAAACAGCTGACACAACCAGAGTTTGCTTGGTTTGTAGGGAAGACAAGCAGGTTGTCAGGCCTTTCTTTATTATTATTATTATTCACAATGCTTAGATTTACTCAGTTTAAAATCACCAGTCCACCTACTACATATCCTTGCAATGAGGGAGGAATCTAGAGTACCCAGAAGAACCTTCACGAACACGGGAAGGATATGCAGACCCCACAGAGAAGACACCCCATCCAAGAGCTGGAGAATCTGTTGCTGTGAAGTGATGATACTGCCACCCATGTAAACAATATATTAGTAAATAGTTTTGCTACACAGATGCTCTTTTAGTTGTCTGGGTTGGAACCATGGAAACATTTTATGCATCCTTGGAATTTTAAGAACACAGTACATGAGGATGTAGAGTTTCAGTGTGAGGGAGGAGTGAAATTGTAATATCAAAATTAAAAATCTTTACAGAAAAAAAATGACTTAGAAGGTAAATGGAAATCTCAAAAATGATGAAATCATGTTGGAGAAATAAGATAATCACTCAGTCTCAAGCCTGTGCATCCTGTAATGCTGAGTAGATGCTGTAGAACCCATTGCAGATAAAGCATGTTAATGCTAATGCAGACCAAAGCAGTAATATTGGGTTTGTGGTGCCTGGCTCTGTGGTACACAGGGATGAGACCTGACTGAACCAGATGACCTGGGTGCGGTTTGCAGTCCAGGTGTTGCAAGAGCCAGGCTGGGGGGAGGGGAAGAGATTGAAGGGTTTTGTACTGCCTACCTCTCCTGAGAGGAATGGGAGGGTTTTGTGCTGTCAGGAGCACACAGTTTTTTTTGCAGTTTCCATGGAGACTGGAGAAGCTACCACTCATGTTTTAGGGAGAGACAGGGTTGGCTCGATGGAATGCCCCTTGCAGAAGTGAGGAGACATCTTCAGTGGTCAGCTTGCCTCATGTTCCTCTTTGGCAAGCACAAAAAATATATTTAAAAAACTTTAACCGTCCTTGATGCCTTTTTAAATGATGCTACATCCAAACTGGCTCTCACTCCAATGATAGAGAAGAAATGGATCAGTTATCAGAGAGGGGGCTGAGGTTCAACAAAAAGAAGAGGTAAAAAGATCAAATAAATAATTCTGTGTCTATGTGAGAGCTAATGCAGAAAAAAGGGAAAGGAAAAAGTACAAAAAGCAAAAAAGGATTACAGACCTAAGGAAAATGGAGAAAGAAGGAGATGTTTTACCCACGTAGTTGCAGGAATGAGAGTGCATAATCTTGCCTGGGGCCAATTCACAGAAAGGAAATGTTGTAAGACCTGGACTTTAAAGTGAAAGAGATCTGTGAGGAAGATTCTTCAGTATGAACAAATCTTGAACCTTTTGGTTTACAGATATGTAACATTAGATTATTAATACTTGAGGTGGATGAGACTTTGTATGATAAATTTAAGCACTAGTGTACAAATTAGTTAATTTTAATAGAATATGAAAAAAAAAGAAAACTTGTACAAAAACATGGGTTATTATTGCATTGCAGTAAACACAAAGTAAAAAATGCAGATACTGTTCAAATGTGATGCAACTGAAGTAAAAAATAAAGGGAGCAATATAGAGACAAGAAGCAAACTGAAAAAAATAGTAAAGAAAGACTCAGTTTATCTTGGGATGCCTTTCAAGTGGACTTATAAATAAAGACAACGCCAGTAAAGTAAACAGTAACATAATTCATTTATATTAGTGATGACAGTGGAATTTCAAAGCATGCTGCAATACCTAACATGTTGCATGGATAAAGATTGTATAATGTAAATGTAGACTGTCCACAGAAATAGTTTGAATTGTGTGGGGGGAATGGAACATGAATGCATACATTGCTGATCTTTAACTTTGTCCTGCGTGTACTATAGTGAGAGAATATGAAAGAGAGCAAAATACACAAAATGATGGAAGAAAATTGGAAAAATAGTCATATGAGAAAATCTACAAGCTTAGAAAAATTAAGAACAGATAGAACAATAAGCAAACAGACTTGTAGTATTGCAGAGAGAAACAAAGTAGGTGGAGGGAGGAGGAGGAAAGACATTAGTAGCAAGAACTTCAGAAGGAAAAGTAGTTATAAAAAGAAATAATAACATGAGACAATATTACATGATGAAAGAGAAAGAAATAAAGGTTATTGACTAAATCTCCGTTATGAAGATGACTAGATGAACAGTTGACACAGTCAAGCTGACTCTGTGAAGTTAATGGTTTAGACATACTATTAGTTGTGACTGCTATTACTCTGTCCTGCTGTACATCTATCTATGTATGGTAAGTTGGTATCTGGTGCATTTTCTGCCACATACATGACTTTTTTCCTACTTCTTACATGTTATCATGTGTATCTGGTATTGTTTACTGTGTTTGGAAATGTATACATATTCCTTTCATGTGTCATGCACCAGGCCCACTTCAAGAAAGGTACCCTTTATTCAACTTATATGCCCTACAAAACAGCTGACGGCTGTGTTCTTCTTCCTTCCATTAGTGACCACTGCCCCATGTCATTCAGTACAATGACCACCATCATAAAACTCATGCTCATTTTGACCACTTTTTTATCTAAAAAAATATAACCTTAAAGGAGGAATTATCAAAAAATAACTGGCAACATTTTCTATAAAATTATGACTGTTGTAACCTCATTGCATCACTAACTTCTGCTGTCCTCAGACTCCAAGACAGATGTTTTCCAAAAGTTACCACACATTTCAAAAACAAACATTATCTATGGATCACAAAATAATTAAGTTATATCCAAACTAAGCAGCAAAGCTTTGAAGATGTGAAAAATTCTCCATCCTTCCTCTGAAAACAGGGACAATATTATTACCCTTAGAAAAGTTTCCAAAAAAGCCAATAGGGGCACAAGACAAATTTTATTTGATCTACTCACAACTCCTTAAGGTATAACCCAAAGCAATTCTGGAACCTAAATAAATGCATCACCTGCATACCTCTCAAACCGTTAGTACAAGAATTCTGGACAAAGCCTAAAATAGTTGGGGGGGGGGGCAAAGTTCCAAAAATATGGACAAATTTTAAATATGGCTGTTATACACTGAGAAAGTTGCTAGAATTACAAGACTTATATTGGCATGCATTGTCCAAAGATTGTAAAGTCTGAAAGTCTAATGTGTTTCATGACTTACCTCTCTAAAAGAACTCACCTCCATTCTCCACTATAAAATATGTAATGCAACTTCCTTCTTCTTTTTATATAATGTATTCTAAGATACTATGGCCTATATTGGAGTTTTTCTCTTCATGCCTCTACTGAATATGTACTGTTTGTAAGTAAAATATTGTATGCATGTAACCATGCCTTTAATTTAAGACAAAAAGACAAATATTCTTGGTATTCTTTATCATTTTATTATATACTATCCAATTTTTTTTTCCAGGAAACTCAACACAATTTTTGCATTGTCTATTCTAAAAGATTGAAATGTAACATCTGTCTATTGTATATACTGTATGCTATGATATTTTTCCTATGTTGGAGCTTTTCTCCCCGGGCCTCTACTGAAAATGGACATATATCCAGTTAGACCAGCCCGGTAAACAAATGTAAAATAAATAAATAAAAAAATGTCATTATTTAGTGACTTCAGTCGTCAGTGATTTGCCAGAAAACCCAAATTATATGAGGAAGAGCCCAAAAATATGAGGCAAAATTTTGGACAGTTGAGAGGTATGACCACCTGACATTTTCCACCTAAAACCAGCTACATGAAAATATAGCCTGTAACACTTCAGGCAAACTCTTACCTCACTACTTCCAAAAGAATACTTTGTCCGTACAACTCATCCTCCATATAGACACTCACTCACCTGCCCTCTAATCCTGAACACCCCACTCATCCCCACATTCTTTTTCAAAGCAATTTTAATGACATTCATTAACTGACTGATGAAATCTCTGCATATGTGTCCACTGGAGTAGATTGTTTATTCCCCTAGTTTTATAACATTATGCAAAGATCATAGACCTCTCTCTAAATTTCCTATACAATGTCTGAATGTCTTCTAATACATTTCTATGCCCATGGAAGCTAGCTGTAGTAAAACCCAAAACCAAACTGGAAAAATAGAAGAACTGTAGACAGATAACAGTCCTGCTCACTCTTGGCAAAATCTTTAAAAAATACTTTTCACACAGCTAACTGCATACACTCAGTGGTACATCATACTTCCTGTATACGTCAAAATTAATTTTGTTCCCTTAAACACCCTCACAGATGCTATCCTGCAGACATGGATAAAAAACTTTTCATACTTTTCATTGATCTGACAAAAGCCTCTGACCAAGCTGATTATGAACTACTACTAAACTTCATTATCTCATCAGATATTAGTCAAGGCTCACTACCATAACACAGAGGGTTCCTTATTAACAGATAATTTAAAGTACAAACAGGGCCTTCTGTGTGTGTCTCTCTCTGTTATCACCCATACACAAAGGAGTTGCACAAGGATCAACACTGCCCACTCTACTGTTCTCATTGTTTACCAATAAACTTTCTGTTGACCTTCCATGAATCAAAATCATTGTCTAGATCTAGATAGTCACCTCTTCCTTATCCACAATCAAAAAAGAGTCAAAGGGACACATCTCCCATCTATCTTACAAATCAATCACAAAGTAATCCTAAATAACAAAATAATTACATAAAATCAATGATCTTTGGAATCAAACAAAAGCTTTCTATTATCCTCAAAAATGGGCTGACCAAATAGCCTCACTGTCAAGAGCCCTTATAGATAGGTTCATAGGTAAGTACTAGGCTATATGCCCAAGGGTGTTTATAAGCCTAGCCAGAATGTGTTGGCTTTCGCCACCCCCTTAGATTAGTTCCCTGTGCCTCTGTCCAGAAGAGCCATTAGTTCCCTGCACCACTGTCCAGCAGAGCCACTGCAATGATCCCCGGGGTAAATTTTCTGTTTCCCATCCACTTGTCAAGGTTTCTCTTGAAGAGTGTTAGTGAGGGGCTCTGCCTGATGTATATTGGAATCCTGTTCCAAAGCATGGGGAGTCTCTGGGATAGGAATCTATCCCTCCAGCATGTCCTATTTATCATTGTGGTGAGGTTTATATGTCTAGAGCTTGTGACTCTCTGGGATTTGTTTTTTTTAGGTGGAGCATGCCCATCAATTCTGGGTTGGACATGGCCTTGTATGTCAGGCAGAGATCACCTCTGAGAAAGTGCTATGCAGTCGAGTACAGCTGGAGTTTCTTGAGTTGGGCTGCATAGGGCATCTGTTTAAGGCCAGTAATCCTTGTGGTGAGGTACTTTTGTGGCCTTTCCAGCTGTTGCAGGTGTCTTGTAAGGTACATCCCAAATGGGGCGTTGTATTCTATGATGGGTCTAATGAGTGATGAGTAGAGAGGCACAATAACCTATTTTGTTCTAGATGCGAACCCTTTTGTGATTAGATGGGCCACATAGAAAGATTTTCTAACCACCTTGGCAATATGATTATCAAAGGAGGGATTACTATCTACTTGGGTTCCCAGAACCCTTATTACATTTTCTGTATTTAGGGGACTACCACCTATGTGGTAGTTCGTGGGTACTTTTTTTCCAAAGGGGATGACTATGCACTTTTTGGCATTTAGCTTGAGGCCATGATTTTGACACCAGGTATCCGTCTCAGTGAGACCCATCTGGAGGGTGTCTGTATCAGCCGGGGAATCGATTATGGCCCCTAGTTTGCAGGTGTCTGTGAACTTGGTCAGCCATAGTCCTTCTATGCTTGCCCATATCTCTGAGAGGTATATACTGAACAGGAGGGGTCCTAGGACTGAGCCCTGAGGGACGCCACCTGTAACCGGTTTAGAGTCGGACGTAGAATCTGCAACTCTCACCATGAGCCAGTTGGCAACCCATCTCATGACGTAGGGGTATATGTTCAAGCTGGTGAGCTTGTCTATAATACTAGAATTGGGAATGGTGTCAAAAGCCTTTGCGAGGTCTAGGTAGGCTGTGTTGACCTCCTTTTCTTCGTCTAATGCCTTGATAACCATCTCAAAGAAGTCCACCAGGTTTAGGAGGCATGATCTGCCCTTAACAAAGCCAAACTGGGTAGGGTCCAAGGTTTGGAGGTTCGCAATGTCTCTGTTAATGAGTTCCATGATGATGCGTTCCATAGCCTTGCAGACCAGGCTAGTCAGGCTTATAGGGTGATAGTTCCCAGGGTCCATTGGGGCTCCACCTTTGTGAAGTGAGATAACTGTTGCTGTGCGCCACTCTGTGGGTACGTAGCCTGTAGAGAGGCTGGGTTTGAACAGTGTGTTTAGGTGAGGGGTTAGTTAATTTTGGAGCTCTTGTAAAACACAACCTGGGACACCGTCCGGTCCTATTGAAGCTGTGTTTTTGGCTTTGGATAGGGCTGTTTTAACCTGTGTGTCAATGATTGATGGGGCCCTACATTCTTCTGGTATGGTTATGGGCCCTTTAGTGGGTGAGAGGGGGGTGAAGTTTGCACTAAACCTGTCTGCCAGAATGTTTGCAATATCAGTCGGTTCAGTGTATTTTGTGCCATTCTGCACTAACTCAGAGCAGATCTGAGAGTTTCCACTTAGGTTCTTGACATAGCTAAAGAACGCTTTGTGGTTATCTTTGGAGTAATTGGCAATTTTTCTTTTGAAACTAGCCTTGGATGATTTAATGAGGGATCATAGTTTCTTGCTGATACTGATCAGGGATGTCTTTCCTTCTTAGGATTTTACTCTTTTCTGTACTAGTTTCCACCTTCTGTTGTATAGCTTGTTTATGGCAGGGGTCCACCAGACTGGTTTCCTTTTCTTGGAGGAGTGAGTCTTGGTTTTACTTGGGATAGCATGATCCATGCATTCCTGCAGATGCTCATAGAGTGCCTTTGTAAAGGTTTCAGCAGCTTGGACAGCATTGTCCTTTAGCATGGGGGCTGTGAACCTTTCTACCTCGGTCTTAAGTAATGTGAAGTTTGCTTTTGAAAGGTTTTTCATGGTGTTTTCCCTGATTGGGGGCGGGGGGGGGGGAATGTGGATATCCAGAGTGATTAGTCTATGGTCTGATCTAACCAGTGAGGGGTTGACCTCCAGTGTGGAACACCGGTCGCCCATGTTGGTGATGCCCAGGTCCAATATGTTGTTCCCTCTGGTGGGGATGTTGACCAGTTGATCCAGGGCATTCGAGTTTATAAATTCTAGAAAGCATTGGGCAAGGGAGTTAGTACTTGAGTAGTTCTCCCAGTTTATGTTTGAATAATTGAAATCACCCAGTATTAAGGTGTTTGGTAGGACCTTCATATTTCCCAGTGTCTCCAGAAATGCGTAATGGGGGTCCTGGGCCATGGTGGGTGATCTGTAGAAAGCTACAATTTGGATTGCAGTTTTGCCCATTGTTAGTTGCACATGAATGATCTCTGATGCATTGTGCTGTGCCACTAACCTGGAGGTGTGGGTATCCATGATGAATATGGATACACTCCCGCCTTTTGTGTTTCGGTTTTGGTTCTGTGGCCAAAAGGTATGGTATGAGTTATAGGTTAGTACTGCTGGGGTGCCCTCAGGAGCCTTAAACCAGGTTTCTGTTATTGCACAGATGTTGATGTTCTCCATACTGAGGAGTGCCTCGAGTGCATGCATTTTGAGGTTTAGACTTCTGGCGTTGAGTAGCATTACCCTCAGTTTTTGGTTACTTGTGCTATTTATGGTGGTGGGTTTGTCTTTTGAGCCTTGCCTAAAAAAGGCACTATGGGGGCAGCAAGAGCCTTGGCCAGTATTCAAAAGCCTAAGGGTGACAGGTACAAGCCATCTCTTGCGAAGCAAAGTGGCTTGTTGAGCATGTCATCCCAGACGGACAGATACTGGATCCCCTTTGAATGACACTAGAAACTTAGCCAATTGTTGAAATTGATCATTTTTTCTTTATACTGTGACATCATTCTTAGTGAGGGCAGGATGCTACTCAGGGTCAGGGTCATACTGGTCTGGGCTACATGATTAGAGAGCTCTTCCATGTCTCTTTTTATGTAGTCCAGGGAGGTACTTCTCAGGTCATTCACACCAACATGAACAATGACAGAGTTGTATTTGTACTTGTTCCGGAGTGACCTGAGTGCTTGTGTTATGTGGCGGATCCTGGCACCCAACAGGCAGCTAACCGTAACCTTCTCCTTGTCCAGCCTAGTTAGTGGGACATCAGTATGCCTGACTACAGAGTCGCCTATTACTAGTGTGTTGGGTATGTTATTTTGCATTAAGGGCTGTGATTGTGTGGCACACTGAGTATGTGTTTCATGTTTGGTGATGGGGTGTGGAGGTTGTTTGGATGTCTGCTTTGGAGGTCTCTGTTGCTTTTGCAGATTTTTATTTAGAGCCTTCAAGTACGTTTTCATGTATTCATGTGTGTTATTTGCCGGTGTTGGTGTATTAGGTCTTTGTGAAACTGGTGGTGTGTTGCAAGTATTACCCTTCTCCTCTTGACTGCCAGTTCCAGTCTTGGGTTGAGAAAGCTTTGCCTCCAGTTTGGCTGTATAATTGCATCTCACATCTATTAGTGTTTGGTGATAGGAGGAGAGGGTTGTCTGTGTACATGAGGCAGTTGTAACATTGGCTCAGAATGCCCAGATTCACCAGTTGGACTGGAGAGTACACCGGAAACTGCCCTTTGGACATGCCTAAATAGGTAGAGTAAGCTGTTTTTCCTGATTGGCTGGTGGGGACGAATAGAGAGCCTTGTCCTTCTGGACAGTATAGGGGGGGGTCTAGTGCTAGGGTTAATTAGTGCTTGCTATGAGTTTTAAGCAAGTGCTTGACTGTGAAATGAATGGTTTGAGTGCTAAAGTTGAAGGTTTGTCTAGTTCCAAGGGAAAAATTGAAGAGTAGACTTCATGGAGCCGAGAATAGTTTAACTCTAGCTAAATGGCGCTGCCTGATGCACAAAACCGCACAAATGGGGTTTTTATAGCAGGGAAGTGAAAGAGATAGAATTAGCCCAAAATGGCTGTTAAACTACTAACTTCTGGGCTGAAACCACTCCTCCAGGAACAGATAGGCTGCTCAAAGTTCCCCTCTCTCACAGGTGAACAAAGAAACTTCCTTCTATACAAGTAAGGTATGGGCAACACAGAAACTTGTAACACAGCCCTGGATTCAGCAATAACCTGAAAACTGGGCTATACTAGTTCAGAAAGGTGTGAAAAAGTTTTTTTTTTTCAGAAAATAGAGCAGATACAATCACAATTAGCCCAAAATGACCAATAAACTACTAACTTCTGGGCTGAAACCACTCCTCCAGGGACAGACAGGCTGCTCAAAGCTCCCCTCTCTCACAGGTGAACAGAGAAACTTCCTTCTATCCAAGTAAGGTATGGGCAACACAGAAACTTGTAACACAGCCCTGGATTCAGCAATAACCTGAAAACTGGACTATACTAGTTCAGAAAGGCTGGAAACAAGTATATATATATATATATATATATATATATATATATATATATATATATATATATATATATATATATATATATATATAGATAGATAGATATAGATATATATATATATTTTTTTTTTTTTCAGAAAATAGAGCAGATACAATCAAAACAACACTTTTCCCAATTAACCAGTTAAAAAGTTTAAAACTGTGCCCCATTCCAGCAGTCTTCAATCAGACAAGCTCTAACTGCACAGTCCTGCCACTAGGGTACAGAGAAACCTTCTCCAAAAGAGACAGCCTGGATCAGTACACAAGTTATACAAACAAAGCTAGATCCAGCCGGCCTGAATCTAGTTTATGCTACATCAAACAAGGTGCACCGATTTCAGAAAGAAACAGTTCAAGTAAGCATGCACTAAGATCCAGTAATTAAAATCACTTGCAGATCACTAAAGCCAATAACTCTGCTGGTGAAGCACTATTCTCTTGCGCCATAACCAAATGATGGAACTCCCTCCCACCAACAATTTCCTCTGTACCGTCATGCACCCACCTCAAAACTTTACTAAAAGTGCACCTAAAAACATGCTGGCTATGCCCTTGCAACTCCCACTCTAATATCACCCACCCCATCCAACCACTACCTTTCTTTCCACCCCACTAACTACCTTGATTATAGCAAGCTCAGATGCTCATAAGCCTAGTACTTATTATACAGCAGAAACTTCTTATTGTAACATTTGTTAATGTCTGTTATGCACTTCGCAGATAAAGATTCTAGTTGTCTACTGATGTATTATGTTCTTCATCTGTAAATATGTTTGTAATTAATTGTTATGTTAATCAAATTGTTAATCGCTATGTAATCCAATGTAGCTATTGTCTGTTTATTTTAACTGTGGGGCTTTTCTCCCTGGGCCTCCACTGAAAATGGACCTACATCCAGTCGGACACTCCCTGTCAACAAATGTAAATAAATAAATAATTAATTAAATAAATAATGAGCAATAAGCCTTTGACCAGAAATTCCCAGCTCAGAAGGGCAGAATCTAGCCTCTCCTCCCACAAGAGTGCAGACCACAAACCTTCTTAATGAAAAATAACTGGCCTGAAGCCCAAGTGCTTAACCCAGAACTAATACACTTTTAGAATAACAGACACTGAGCCTTCAATCAGCAGTTCCCAACTTAGAATGATATACGTTACCTGTCCTGCCACAACAGTGCAGACCACAAACCTTCTTAATGTAAAACAACTGGTTTGAAGCCCATGTGCTTATACCAAGGGCCTTAGAATAACAGTTACAATTTAATCAGGCTACTAACAAGCAGTAATAAAGGCAGCAGAATAAATTCAATTGGATACTTTTAAGAAGAGGCAAAAGCAAAACAAGGTAATAAAGTAGGAACAAACACAAATACAGTAAAGCAGATGAAGTGCAATTTTTTTTTGAGACGGAGGAAACAGAATAGATTAAGATACTACAGTGGAATGTCCTTCCCAAGTGCTCTCTCTCTGTACACTGCAGAGGAGATGGGACTGGTAGGAGTATCTCAAATCAAAATATGAAATCACTGTACTCACTTGAGTGAGCAAATGAGATGGGTGCAAAAAGAGATTTACAGCAGGGACAGGCAATTCCAAAGCCACCAAGATTAACACCACAACAGGAACAGGGAGGGGGTGGGGAACTAACTGCAGAGAGACAGAGACACAATATTTACTGAATCAAAGACACACAATATTTACTGACTCCAATCTTAAATAAGTGCAGAGAAAAGTATACTTAAATCAGCTTGTGTCCAGTTTATATATGCAGACAAGTCTCAGTAGCTAGCAACTCCACTTTGCAGGAAATCTTTAACCGTTTTAACCTCTTAATTCAAATACTTATGACTTTGACTAGATGAAACTTGAGCTTCCAGCACCACATCTCTTGACACTACATCAAAAATTAAATCTTTACTTTTTTGGTCAAGAAAGTAGCATTCCGCGGTGGTACAGTGGTAGCGTTGTTACCTCACAGCAAGAGGTACTTCCGTTCGATTCTCGGCTTGGCTTGGGAGTGCCTTCTGTGTGGAGTCTGCATGTCCTCCCCGTGGTTGGGTAGTGCTTGAAAGACATGCATGCGTAAATGGGCATGCCTTTGTTGAAGGTTGGACGTCGAGCTGGGACCTTGGTGTTTCGTAAAAATCTACTGCCAATCATTAGCGGACCGGAGTTCCGCTGTGGCAACCCCTTACCGGGAAAAAGACAAACAGCAACTTTTTTGGTCAAGAAAGATCTCCCACTGTCACCAGAAGGTAGAGCAGCTGTTGATAAGAGTTCTGTTGGTACAAGCTGTGTGGCTTAGTGATTATATGGTTTGCTTCCATGAAAATCTTTGTTGTCCAAGTACAAGTAAGAACCAGGGTATACAGGTATATAACAAACAAAGTAAGTCTAATCATTTAAAGTGATGCAGGAAATTTGTATTCTTAGCTTAGCTCTAAATATTAAGGCTCTGAGATGATAATAAGCTTCATCTTGTAGCCATGGGTTTGACTCCATGAATCCCTGTTTGCCTGCTGTGTGAATTTGAGAATTCAGTTAACCATGCACATGTTTTACCCCTGAAAGAAGCACATGCACATTACTGCCTTAACTGATTAACAAATAATTAAAACAAACAGTATAGAATATTATGCTGGAATTATAATGTTTATTTTCAATTTTTGACCAGAGTAGATGTTTAAGATGAACCCTGTCTCTTGATTTTCTGTACTGACTATGGTTTGCATACATATTCTTAAAATAACATATATATATATATATATATATATATATTTATTTTTTTAAATGTATATAACATAAACTGTAGTAAACTGTGTTCCTCAAAGAAGTTAAGCTAAAGCCCCTGGACTCTGTTTATATGATGCCTCTTGGCTTTACAAGCTACTAGTTGCTTAGGTAGCTCCTGCATTACAGATAAATTAAGTAAAAATGGTATACCTGTTATGAATGAACACCAAAGGAAATATGTTGCAGAATCCAAAGACCTCCACTAAAACAACACTACAGGACACTTTTATATCTCCCAATATTTATCACTTTGCAGCAGATGCTTTCCTAACAGAAATTCATTCCTTCATAGTAGCCCTTTAACTATCTTGCATGCAAGAATAAGACTGACCTTTAAAGTTAATTTAACTGTTTAAAATATGTAGTAGGGAACTGGGGGACCAGCAGTGGGAAGCCATGAAAAATCTTGATGCTTCAAAATCTCATAATATAATGATGCTTCCTTTCCAAAATGTTCAATTAATTTATGAATTGGTGTGAAGCTTCACATTACAAGGTATAGCATGTTTTCCTACTGGTGGAGTCTGTCAAGTCCATGCTTGCTTGAAATGTTGCTATTACACACTAATTAGAAGATTAGTATGGGGTTATTAGACCTTTATGTTTGACCCCTCACTTTGACACTTCTCAATTCTTCTGCATTGTTTAATGGAGCCATTTGACAAAGTTAGTATAAGTTTGATCAAGTGAATTTAATGCTTGCTGCTGTCTCGTATGTGGTTGTCCCTATTGCTGTCAGTAATGCCTACTTGACAGACCAGTTATTTTGAAGAAGGGGGACAGCTGCGGTGAAGTCTTTGATAAAGATATTATTTTGGTTTCTAGCTTCACATTATAAGTGTTTACTAGTAAATAAGATAACTGAAGCTAACTATTTTTTTATTACAGCTGTGTACAGTTCTCAGTACATTTAGGGATGACTTGTCCACTCAGTCACCAGGATGACCCCTTGCTTCTCATGTATACTGACTGACTGAGTTATTAGCCAGACTGAGAAATGAGTGTTTTCCCATCATTGCATTAGCTAAGTTTAAGCCACATATGAAGACATGGAAACTGCTAGATGCCACAGATGGCTAGCAGAAAGAACTAAAAACATCAACCAGTTTAACCAGTGAGATATTTGTTTTGTTGAGTAGGTAGGTTAACCTTTATAGCACTGACCTTTGAGTGGAAAACATTTTGACTGAAAGAATTTTGAGCTGGATGAAGTATGTATGTGTGTGTGTGTGTGTGTGTGTGTGTGTGTGTGTGTGTGTGTTTTTGATTTAATT